>NC_140933.1:38845606-39050606 GCF_014529385.1 Adiantum capillus-veneris | reverse complement strand
GCCTCGTAGTGCTTGAAAGTGCCCCAAAGTGCTTTAAAGTGCTAGAGAGTGCTTAAAAGGGCACCAAAGTGTCCCAAAGTGCTTCAGAGTGTTCTCCAAGTGCACTGAACTGCTTCACTAGTGGTTGGACACAAGTTCAACAATACAAAAATTTAAAGTAGAAACTATGAAATTCCAGAAATAGACACCAACTCCCACTACTCAACCAACCCCACCTCACTCTAGTTGAAAAGGTGGAGAATGACATAATTAACTTTTTTTTGTGGACAAAAGGTGAATTCATATCTAATTTTGTGAAAATACATCGCGAGGTGGTAGTAGGTAAGTGTTGCAATTAGATTTCAGTACCGTATAGTATTTTTAAATGTCTTTTGTGTGGAAGAGGGATTTGTACATGTGGCTCCAGTAGGCTCAACCTAACATTAGGATGTCCCTTAGATGCTTTGAGGGTCTGAAGCCATACTTCGTACGCAAGTTGAAGGACCACAACACTTGTTGTTGTCAATACCATGTTTAGCCTGAATACTAAAGGAAGGCTTAAATCAGATGCGCCATGGAAGATACGGGTTACATGGAACGTCATACTTTTGCAGGTGTCTTGTGTGCAGTTTGAGTGGTGAAATAATGCAATGCACAACATCAAAAGACACTTTTTCATCCTTGAGAGAACTATGGGAGTCTGTATTGTTTCCAAAGCCAACTGATAGTACTTTTCATCACAGTAAATGTCTTTTGGGAACATGCATTGATTGCGGGATTAAAAGGCTCTTGTTGTGTCCCGGTGAAGAGAGTGATAGTATCTCTAGAATGACTGTCAAGCTTTTTGACAAGGTTCCTACACAGGAAAAGGATGAAGAAGGTCTAGCTAGATGTCAAAAAGACCTTGTGGTTTAGCAGCTCAGTCCGATGAGTTTCATTTTTGTGCTCTGAGGGAAACTAGAGAAGCTCATCAAACACGACTACTTGTATAGGTGGCAAGCTCAACAGTTCAAGGAGTGTTTGGCCAATTTTGCTAACGATGTAGTGGTGTCTATAGTGGATTTTGCAGAGAATTACTCCTTCAAGGTGCAGAATGAGATCCAGTCAATGCATTGGCATTCATCTCAGGTCACAATCTTTGTTCACATTTTGTACTTACGTGATGTGCTTGGTGCTATACAAAAGACGACTGACTTCTACATCTCTGATGATAAGACACATGACACTTTGTTTATATAGTACTATTTTCTTTTGCACAATGAATGGCTGAAAAGACACGGCTATAATGTCAAGCGACATTGGGTGTGGTTGGATGGTGCTACATCACAAGGAGGACATTCTATTTTGTTGCATGATTCTTCAATATGGCAGGTGTCAAAATGATGCATAATTTTTTTGCTTCAAGCCATGGAAAGGGTGAAAATGACAGGGCTGGTGCAGTGGTCAAAAGAGCCCTCACACACGAGTAGTTGAAATTTGACGGGTGGGTGCTGCATAACGCTGCAAGCGTTATTGCATTCCTTAATGCAACTCTCAGAAATCAATGCCCACAGACAGGAAAGAAAGTCGATGATGCTTTCTGGGGAGGTCAAGCAAATGATTTTCTCATATTAAACTGATCACTTAATATGGAAATATAAAAGGGGAAGAAGAGTAAGTATATACATATATGTGCTTCTAGACGAGGAATCCCAAACCTTGAGCAAGAATTTTTGAGCAATCCATAAACCGAGCAAGATAGGGCAAGGTACACTATTTAAAACCCAAAGTCGTTTAAGATTTTTGAGATGATTTCAAGCACAAAAAAGAAATATAAACAATATTCCACTTATTTATAATGATAAACCCACAATAGTTTTTTGAGTTAGATCTCCTTGAGCATGGGCTAAGTTGGTAAAATGTTTCTCTTCCTTGTCACACCACGGACACTTTATCTCTCTCCTCAGGCCTTATTTGCCCTTGGATATTTCCACCAAGTTTAATGATTGTTGGAAACATTGGCACCATGATTAAAATGGCCTTCAAAGTCATGACCTCATAGGGGTTGTTAGAGATTTGGGTGTTTATAGATTAATTAGCACCAAGTATGACATAGTAATGCATGCATGGCTGCAATATATCCCAATCTCATTGCTTGCATAGAAAGAAAAATGTTACTCAATCCCAGACCTGTATCCAAGGGTTAAACCACAAGCCTTATGCTAAAAAAGTAAGGCTCTTGCCACTAATACAAATCTCAAGACTATGTAGAGAAGATCCTGTCCTTCTCTTCTCTTCTTATTCTTCTTAATTCTCCTCTGTCTCTCTCACTCTCGCTCTCTCTAACTCAAGCTGTTGTGATTTGATGTACAATAAGTTGTTGTATAGATCATGGTGGAAACTTTGGAAGAATTCTACTGCAATGAGGACATTTTTTTAAGAAAATCCACATCATGGTATATATTGAGGTTTGCATCAACCCATCATATATAGCCAGCCATCAGGGGGGGGATATTGCACTGATTTGATAGAAGAGTCACCAAGGTTGATAGTCATGATCAATGTACTGAGGAAAAATTTGTGCTCCCACATGCCCCCTCCCTTTCACCTACTTGTGTGTTTAATAATCATGGTTACAAACTATCCCCTTCTTGGACACTCTCTTTGATCTCTTTTGCTTGTGTAGATTCCTTATAGTGTTGAAAAACCTACTAGTTTTAGAGAAATGTAGTGTGAAACCCTTGATATATTGATATATATTCAATGTACCTCTGAATGTTGTTTATTGAACACGAGTCTAGAATCTATAGAGCTATCTGCCATAGCCTCAACCCATTTTCTTCATGCAAATATTGACCTTGTTCAAGAGACTAAGCTACTGATCACATCTCTCAGAGTCCTGGTTCTCCATTGTCACTGTAGCCCTCTCTACTACTCGCTAACGGCATTGTTGCTAGCGATATTGTGATACTAGCATCTCGAGTGATTTTGCTATAGCTCATCTCCCACAAACGTACGTGCTGATGGAGTGCACAAGCCACTCATCCTATAGCACCTTTCTCATTTTCTAGAATTTGAGAGCCACGTTTATTAGGATATGCATGTATGATTATGTGATAATGTGTGTGTGTGTGTGTGTGTGTGTGTGTGGGAGAGAGAGAGAGAGAACTTAGAGCTGAGCAAATATGCAACTCATAAGAGCACGTGATTCCTGTAGGCTAGAATGAATGAGGTATTGAGGCTGTAGTGCATCCTATAGATTTTTATCAATCATGAGTCATGAGTGACAATATTTAGTCGCTCCTTGCTGACGGAATCCTTGGATGACACAATTTTGAGCACATACACCTAAGCAATACAAAACCTAACCTGATCGCACTTCACCACAAAGAAATCAAGTGTGTGCGTGAATTTAATATAGTTTGTTTATCGCTCTCACACTCCGTACCCTAGAGAACTTCCCCCAACCAATCTCTCTCTCTCTCTCTCTCTCTCTCTCTCTCTCTCTCTCTCTCTCTCTAGTCCCCATCACAAGCTTTGATAAGACACTCTTTAGTCAGATAATTGTACAAATAATATATAGTTTTGTCCCTGATTATATTAAGTGCAGTTTTAACAACTCAAATTCAGCTTCGAAGGTTCCCTGTAGCACAATAGAGAAACAGTGCTACTCAAACAAGTTTACATCATACTTGCATGGCTGCCTAGTGTTGTACGTGTTGCAGCCAATCCCCACCATGCACAGGATTTGATCGATCAACTTCTTGCAGGCAATGGTAAACATAGGATTGCACACATTCTCCTCCCTCTCTCAGTACCTCAACAACTTCTCGATCATAGAAGTCTGGAGAATATTCTCGCCGTTCAAAAGTGTCAAGAAACCTTCCAACATTACCAGAAGTACCAAGAGACATTGTGTAACTGAGAACAGCATGGCCTGCTTCCTCGAGTCTCAAAGCAGGGCGACGCACTCCACCAGAATTGTAGAAGGAAAGACAGCCTCCAAGAAGCCAGGCGCGCCTGGCTTGCACCGTCTTCCCAGAAAGAGGGAAGCTGATGTCAGGCCTGGAGTTACTCTCACAAACACATGCTACACAGAAGAAGTGTTGGACGTGTTGCCGTAGCAAGCGGCCTACTTTGCCTCTTCCGATGCTACCAATGACGTGGATCCCTTGAACTGTCGGGTAATGGCTGCCCCATTCTCTCTCTCTCTCTCTCTCTCTCTCTCTCTCTCTCTCTCTCTCTCTCTCTCTCTCTCTCTCTCTCTCTCTCTCTCTCTCTCTCTCTCTCTCTCTCTCTCTCTCTCTCTCTCTCTCTCTCTCTCTCTCTCTCTCTCTCTCGCTCTCAGAGTGTGTGTTTATGTGTGTCAATTTCAACATCATCCCCTTTGTCCTATAGCTTGACAGTAGCAAGTGTATGTGTGTGCTAGATCCGGCTCGTCTAGTCAAAACAGAGCTGAAGTTGTTGCTTTTGTGTGAGGGCCTTCGAAATCAAAGACATTTGCACTCTGCAAAATCAAAGATAGTAGCGAAATGAAAGACATTTGCACCCTGTGAAGTAATGGCCCATAGCAAGGTTGCCCATTGCTTAGTTCCAGCGATACTTCCTGTAGCGAAAGCAAAGACATTTTGTAGCCTCCAATACTTGCTGCGATACTTCAATTCCTGTAGCGAAAGCAAAGACACAAGCATGGCCTTTACCCTGCGTGCCCATAGCAATATCGTCGTCCAGTTTCGCCTACCCTCCAGAATGTATCATGAACCTCTCTCTAGCCATCTGCGCCGGCGCGGATCACTATAGGGAAATGGATTGCACCCTATGGAGCTTCCTTGGTCACACGTAGTAATATGATCCTCCAGCTTTTCCCACCTTCCAAAATGCAAATTGAACCTAAAAAAAACTCTCTCTAGCCATACGCGCCGGCGTGGATGGCTAGAGGGAGTTAGGAATTTATTAAGAGGTGACTCCTGCCTAGGGGGATTGGTAGTAGTGGGGAAATGATCACCAATCGCACTTGGAAAAAAATTATAGGCACCCACTATTGGGCACTAACGATGTTGGTGGGGATGGCGTGGTATTTAGTCAACACTATGCATGATGGAGCTGATGGTTATATTGTCTTGTGGGTGACTACCATGGGTCTCTACCTTGCACTTTCCTTCAAGGGTGAATGTGGGCTTATCGTGGATTCATCTAGGTACATTTTTTAGTCGTATAGCGGACATGCAGACTTCACATTATGAAGTTTTTGTCCGAGTTACGACCAATTGATATTGTGCTAGTTCTTTCTATCTTTTGTGGTGCGTATGCCCTATCAAATACCTCATTTTTGTGCTATTTTTATTTTATTTTATGCTTCTTTTAGTGATAGGCTTCATTATGGCTGGGCCTGCCCTTGATCTCCGGAGTCATGATAGAAACTCAGTACGCTGAACTTTGTGTTGATGTATGCTCATGTGTGTGTGTGTGTGTGTGTGTGTGTGTGTGTGTGGTGTGTGTTGTGATGGGGAGCATATGTTAGTACCTAGTTCTACACCCACTATTGGGCACTGGCGACGTTAGTGGGGATGTCGTGGTATTTAGTCAATACTATACATGATGGAGTTGATGGTTATATTGTCTTGTGGATGACTACCATGGGTCTATACCTTGCACTTTCCTTCAAGGGTGAATCTGGGCTTATCCTGGATTCATCTAGGTATATATGACTTAGCAGGTGCATTCATATTGTACATGCCACAACGCCCCAACATCGACATTCCTTTTTAAAAATAGCCTTGCATTTAGCATGTTGTTGTAACGTCTAGATATAAAAGAAGTGTCAGCTTTTGAAGCGACAAATGAGATACGAGCTAGTGGTTATGTGATTCGCAACTACAGGTGAGGGTTAGAGATCAAACCCTTGTCTTTATTTTGCACACAAAATTACCAAACTTGCTTCTATTCTGAGGGAAAATGCGTCTCTCTAGTGGGTCTCCAAACTAAGTTCCTTTTTTGAACCAATGGAGGCTTGCCAACTTGATTGAGGGTATGAAGTTCTAGGTCGTCCGGACCCCCCTAAATTTATTGCATGCATAGCCATTTGGACCCCTCAACCTCTCTCTCTCTCTCTCTCTCTCTCTCTCTCAAACCGGGCCATCTCCAATGGCTAAAGAGAGATTGGCCTTCAACCTGGCCTTCAACCCAACTACCCTTTATTGCTCTTAATCTACTTGTTTTGAATAGCATGTCTTGAGGTCAAGACTCATTGGATAAATCTTTCACTTGGGATTGTTTGCACCAGATGAGAGCTTCACTTTCCTTCTCTCTCTCTCTCTCTCCTCTCTCTCTCTCTCTCTCTCTCTCTCTCTCTCTCTCTCTAGATACACACACACGTGTGTGTGTGTGTGTGCATACATATGTATATATACATATATAATAGGCATGGTTAGAGATAGGTGCAAAGGAAAAATAAAAACCAATGTACTTGACAATGGAGCACTATGAACATCACCATACAAAAAGCAACACATCATGATGTGAAAATTAACATATTAGAAAGCTAGAGTTAAGCTAGATGTTTATAGATGCATACAAACATTTGCTCGGGTTTGCCTTTGCTCGGAAAAACTCGCTCGGTCCGTGGTAAGACTCCTTCTAGACCTATCTCAATAGGGGACCGAAAGGAGAAATGGTTGCATCTCAATAGGGATCCAAAAGGAGACGGTCTACCAAGGAGCAATGTGCAATAAGTGCTTCTAGATTTACCTCAGCAAGGGACCAAGAGGAGAGATGGTTATATCTCAAAAGGGATCCAAATGGAGGTAGTCTATCAAAGAGAAACGTGCATCTAATGGAGCTTAAAAGACCTTAGGGTTAGCTTCATTAAAGACCTCCAAAAGTTAGAGTTAAAAAGTCCTTTGACCTTACGCAAGCTAGGGTTAACCTCAAGGTGGGAATCGTACCCAAGCATGAGGTGATAAGAAGCTTAAAGTGGTTGTGGGAACCTTGTCCAAAGCTTGAGGTGATTTTTATGCTTAAATGACTAAGGTTTTTGAAATGTCAAATTCAAAGATAAATTCTCAAGAGGCATGAACGTCCATGCTTGATGGACTAAGGTTTGAAGTATTCCATTCAAAACAAATGACTTAAGAAGCATAAAAGACACATTCTTACTTAATTGACCAAATCCTTGAAGTATTAAATTCAACCAAATGACTTAATAAGCAGAAAAGACATGTGTTCAAATGATCCTCCACATGTAGCCCTCATGATGTGCTTGAATGCTATTGGTTAGGTGTTAAAGGGGTCCAATGAGAATTTAAATACATAAAAATAAATAATTAAGCTCTTTCTCCCAAAGAGGAAAAAGAGAACACATGTCCAAATGAAATAATAAAATAAGAGAGAGAGAGAGAGAGAGAGAGAGAGAGAGAGGTGGACCAAGCATGAGAGGGGGGTTATTCTCTCCCACACACACACACACACACACACACACATTCTCTCATTGTGTGGAGTGAAAAATGCAACAGATCCATCTCCTTCTCCAAGCTTGTTGAGAAGTAGAGAGCCTACACCAACACTCTTGGCTATGGAATGCAAATCCAACCAACATCCATGCTTCAATGCTTAAGCTTTCCATCTTCTTTATCTTCATTGCTATGATATTATGCTATGCTAAGCGAGAAGGTTGATGACAAATGAGGAACTATTTCTTTCTCCTATGGAATGTTTCTTATTCCTCTTCCCTACCCTCATTCTCCGCTAGCTCTCTCCACCTTCGAAGGTGTTTGAGGCCTTGAAAATTATAGTATCTAAATTGGCAATGTCACAACTTCATAAATTTTATGCATTTTAGAAACTTAAATGACAAGATGCAAACATGTAACTGTGGAAATCATAGATAAAGGAAGTAGTACACCTAATATAATGGATAACATCTATTGTAACATGTAAACATCCATTGTCGTTGTCCTTCGAAGGAATCCTTATGTAGTCACAAACTGCACAATAGTCACTACCAAACATCCACCTTCCAGAGGCACATCAATGGAGAAAAAAGAACTTTGCTAATCACTAAACTCTAAAACTAAAACACTACTATCGTACTTATCCTACCTACCCTCCATCACTCGAGTGATAAAGATTAGAGGTGTTTGATGACATAGGTTTCTGTTTCAGTGTACTGAATGTGAATGTATAGGTTTCGGTCAATGTTTTGACTTTTATTGTGCACACTCATTTGCTAATTGTTGTTGCTCTTTACTATTTTGGTTTTTTGTGAGTATAAGGCTTTATATATACATTCCCTAAGATTGGAGAGCTCAAGGGTCAGGGAAATAAGGGTAAGATGGAAATAAATCAATAGGCTGACGTGAATGAAGACTCCCTCCTTCCTTGGGTAGATCATACTTTAAAAGGATGTCATCACCTTTTGGAACCAGTTATTCCAATTGGTAGTAAGTGAGGAATTTTTCCAATAGTTCTCTATTACCTTGGGTGACTCATCAAGTTGCAAGGGTGGTAAGGTACTCTCCCATGAACGAACTTGAAGTAGTGCATCAGGTAATAATTGAACAATAGGAGGTGTCAAATCTTTTGTAACTTCATGGAGGCTACCTATGGTAGGTGGAGGTTGTGTAGAAGCTTTTACCTCTATGGATGCATTACATGAGGAGCTAGAATCTTTTTTTTTTCTATGGTTGAGTTGAGAAAAACAAGCCTTTCTCTCTTGGGAACCCATACTAGCTCCAGATCCGTAGTATAGTGTTCTGTGATTTTTCCTTTCCCACAATCTTTCATCGGCTTTTTCGTCAACACAGAGTTTGACTCACATGGGTCAGGTGACAGGTAAGAACACAATCTACGTTTTGGCACCCAGATTTGATCATTTCCTTGATAGTAGCCTTGGGATTCCAATAGTCTTTTGGGAATCCACCGCCACGTTTCCTTACATTTCTTGGGGTGAGTGGGACATTACTTACAAGGCTTCTGTTTTTTAGCACTAGCTATAGTCGCTAAAGAATCTTTAGGGACCTATTTGAAGCTATATGCATTTCTTGTAGCATATTTAAGGGTACGAGTGGTGGAATTGCACCCCCCTCAAGTGTTGCCCAGGTTGTCCCCCTATTTCCCCAAGTGTCTATGGTTGCTGTTAGGTGGACCCAATCAACATTGTCCGACTGAGTCATCCCAGGTAGTACATCCATATAAGGAGAATCTTCCCCAGCACCAGTGTCCACTTTACACGTGTAACAATACTGCAACGGGGCCGAGTGAACTGTGGTGTCAGCTCTATGATCAATTATGAACCTATTTCCTAGAGGATGTGCTCGACCAGTTAGATATACTCAAATAACAAAATTTTGGAACTGCAAGTAGACATGGTTTTTAGACCAGTCATGCACCATTTTTGCTTCCCTCATGAAAGGGCGTCCTAAGATCATCTCAGATACCATAGTGTGCTTGGAGAAATCCATAACAATGAAGGTAACTCTTATTTTATGTCCAAAGACCTTGATCTTGAGATCTTCTAGCATCTCAATAGGTTTAACAATAGACCCATTGGCCATCTTTACTACTATGGTTGTGGTCCCAAGGTGAGGTCTTCCCATAGTTTCCCAGCAATTTTTAGTCACAATGCTAACCCCAACGTCACCATCAAGGATTCCCTTCACAGTTAATCCCTAAGGCGATTGGTATGGTCGCATTGGACTCATCACCCTCAAACTATTATCCCAACTTTTTAACAGGTATTTCTATAACAAGGTTCTCATCTAGGTTGGGTTGTGGATCGAAGTGTTCCTCCTCTATTGGCATCTCCCCAGCTCCATCCATCTGTGTAAATTGTGGTAGCCCAAACTTTAGTTCTCCATTGAGGAAGGCTTTAAGAGCTGAGACTAGCTCAGGGTCTTTATATAGTTTGGACATGATGGTGGTTCTAACTTCTGAAGACATGAAATCCATCAATTTGGCAATGTTTAACGGAACCTTTTGGGCTTCAGTCCCTTGACGTGGGGAAGATGGGATCTCCATTTCTTCGATAGGATCAGGTAGTCCCTCTGTAAACATTCTTTCCATGAAGAAGTGAGTACGCCCACTTTCCCATGACTTTAAGTCACTTTCTTCTTGGATGACACTCGGTATGGCTAAGGGTCTATGGACTTGGTGAGGTTGTTGTTGCGTAGGGAACACGGTGTTTGTAGTCTGGATCTGACTAGGTGCTGGTTCTAGATCTCTTTGGGTATCTTCTACCAAACTCCTTAATTGCTTGACTCGCTTGATCTCCTATGTAGGGTTTGGATAAGTTCCTATCTTCTTCTTGGATCCTAGCCATTGTGGCTCATGAAGATCTTCCTTGTTGGTTTCTATCTTAGTGGGCGTTTTGGTCTCCATGGTTTCACCTAAATCAGAATCCTCTTCAGCATCGTTCATATATACAGGGTTGTCACCAGCCCCTATGTTGGTCTTTGAACTGGGGCCTGACTTCGCTGCTTTTTGCGATCTCTTCCTTCGTGTTTTCTTCTTTTTCTGAGATGGGCAATTGATGCCATGTCTCTTTCCTCAAGAATATAATTTTATTTTTGGATCATCGATCGTGTGAGTACGTTTATCGGTACCATAGGTGTACTTTGTGATGGCTCCTCGATAACCTCAATCAAGTTTAATGGCATGATCTTCGACGCATTTGGATTATTTGGACATTGGGCAATCAAATGATCTATGCCACATCAATTACACATGAGTATCAGAATTGTAGACGTGCTCGCTTGATTGGTTTGCATTACTGTGGCGTTCTTTTGTAGCCTAATAGGACACTCAACCACACAATGTGGACCTCCACACTCATAGCATTGAAGAGGTGGTCTCTTAGGAGTGTAATTGATATTTTGGCCTCTTGCATCAAGAGAAGCTACTTGATAGATTGGTTTGACTTGTCCCCAATAGTCTTCCATGTAGTATTGTGGACTTTCTTCAAGCGCATCCATCCCATAGGCAATATTAGGGACTATATCTTCCTCACAACCCACTTGATTCACAGAAGTGATTCTCGGATGTAGTGGTTGCGGTCCTAGCACTGGAGGTGGTAAGGGTGTTGTTTGAACAAAATTTTGGGCCCTAGGGACAATGTGTTGTGATGTTTGTTCAAGAGGTGGGGCCGGCATCAATGCAGGCACTCGAGGTGTGTATGTCCATGCTAAGGTTGGTCTATTGGTCATCGTGCATTTAAATACTATGCAATCCTTAGCTTGATGACCATACCTCCCACAGGCATTGCAGTTCCCAGATAATGAGCACTCCCTCTCGTATGTACTCTTTCACGAACAATCTCCTAAGAGTAGGGTAATTTTTATTTTCTTCCACCCTTAGGGTTCTATACCAATCCCCAGCCTTTCCACTTAAGGTTAGGCTTAAAGCATTACTCTTATGCAGGTCATTGTGTTCTCCTAGAGAATCCCATATTTGTTCAAACACTTCGATATGCCTTCTCACATCCCCGTCTCCACTAAATTTTTGTGTGAGCTTGGCTATTTGTACTGCCTTAGTTCTAGGTTCTATCAGGCGTGTTACACATATTCTCAGCGATAGATTGACCGATAGCTTGAGAAAATGTTTCCAAGTCACCTAGGTGAGCACGAACCGTGGGTGGAGGTGCTCCAGAGACTACATGTGGAGTAGGTATTGGCATTGGGCTTGGTGCATAGGAAGCCCTTGGATTCCACGTTTGGTATGGTGTTGTGCCATGTGGCGGTCCAAAGTTCATATGTGTGGCCCTAGGCATAGCACACGTCGCATCTGACATGCTAATGCTAGCCGGTATGGTCCGATGGAAATAAGAGCTTGGGTGGCAAAAGAACATATGGGAGATCCATTGGACTTACCGACGGAGTCTCCATTTGCGATAAGGTTGGTTGTTTATCCTTCCCTGTATCCAAGAATCTAATGCGACCCTTTGAAGAAATGTGATACCCTTGTTCTGTCTCTCGAGCTCAATAACCCCATGGATGACCTCACAAACTCTTTGTTGTTAATCCTCCACACTAGTAGCACCCGTTGTGGATTGTAGGACATCTAACCAACCCACATGATAGGCGTGACCTGTGTATAGGTCGGTTAGAGTTTCCGTTTGTAGTTCGTACTCCCAATTCTCATTTACGAACGCTCCATCTAGGCTTGAGGTTCTAGGGGTGTCCTTTGAGCTAGATGCAATGTTGCTCTATATGGGTTGACCCTTAGTGGTCGCTAATTCAAGAGCACTCGATTGCTCTCCTAGCAAAGATATTGACATAGGGGCTTTTTCTTTAAACTCTCTTCATTGCTCCACCTTGCGTAAGCTCTCAATTTCCTTTTCCCTAGCTACAATGATATATCACTCAACCTCTTGCACTTCGGCAAGGCTTCTACCATCCGGTAATAGGACCTTGCAGGGAATAGCTCTGAAGAGTCAGGGGGTTCATTGAATGGAGTATTCACGTGCACACTCACTAAGAGCATAGGGTCTACGTTGGTCATGAATGACAAATTTACTTCCGCACCCCCCTCATTTACATCGTTATCTCCATGTTCGGAGCGAGTGGATCTACTAAAGGTTTCCTTCAAGCCGCTAAGCACGCTCGGGCCGGATCGTGGACACATGGCACGCATGTATTGGCTGGAGCTATTGGGATTAGGCATTGGGAAACCCTCCATGACGTCGTAGTCAGAGGAAGAGTCACTAGCCGCTATGTTTGGGTCTTGGTTTGTACTACCTTGGGTCCCCGCCGAGGGCCTGGAACCTAAGGTAGGTGGATATTGAGAACTCGTGTGAGTCAAAATGCTTGCTAGTTTCTTGGCCTCTAGCACATGACCAGAGCGCAGATACATGTGCCTTTGGCACCTTACAAGTGTCAACGAATAACCTCGAAGGTTAACCGCTTACTTTTTTAGGCGTCCATTTTTACTCATTTTTTTTAATGTTTTTTAATGATCGGTTTTTGGATTAGAGCGTGTGATAGCTCAAAACTAGCGTATTGCTTAGGGGGTCGTGGTGTGCTTTACAGTACAAAATTCGATTATCCAAAGCTCCATTGGTCCTCAAAAAGCTCGATTTTTACCTACACATGAGGCTAAAATACGTAATTTTAAAGGGGGACTGAGGGTTGAGCCTGAGCGTGGGCTTGGGCTTGGGTATGGGGGATATTCCTAATCCCAGTCCTACCTTTAAAATTTAATTGTATTTTATTATTATTTTTTGTTTTTTATTTTTTTTGTGATAAGGTCGTCGTGGCCGCACTGTGCGCGCGAGCACACACACACCTAACCTACCTACTTACAACTAATACAGCTACTGTTACACACTAATACACTACTACAACAACTCATTAGCTAGCAGAACTCCTTATTGTACTCTACACAAAACTAACATTATGGATCTACAACCTTAATTCTAACACCTTATCAGAGAGAAAACACCTTATGAACAGAAAATACACAGTACCTTTCAACACCTTATGAACAAAAGAATACACAGCAGCAAAACAAACTCCTTCTCAACACACAAACCTTCCTTCTCTACCTTTCCTACATTTGAAAATGCACCACAAAGTAGCATAGAGTGCTACCCAAGCTTAATGCAAGGCATTTCCCCAGCAAATGGCGCCAAAAATGTGCACGTCTATCGCACATGTCAATGCAAGGGACTTGCTCATACACTGTGTGCGAGCCACAAATGGCTCCAAGCACACAACTAGACTAATCTAGCAAGCTCAAGAGAGCAAGGGTGTGTCACACACCGCCCTACGCTCGCCTTCCTGGAGGATTTCTCGCCGCGAAGAAGAAGAAGCCGCCGTTGCGCCACGCTCAACCGCTTCACCGCCGCCGTGCTATCATCGCAATGCTCAATCGCACTCTCTCTCTCTCTCTCTCTCTCTCTCTCTCTCTCTCTCTCTCTCTCTATCTATCTCTCACGCATACACACACACACAAGGAGATGAAGATGGAGCAAGAGCACTCTTCAATGGCACAAATGAGAGAATGAGTGATTTTTAGGTTTAAGTGACTTTTATATGAGCTCGCTCCATTCACACTTGGGTGCCCATGCTTAGCCAACTAACCCTTGAATGTTCCAGTTAGAGTGCGCCTCTCATCGGCGATCACTCTTACCCTTTTCCTATTGCACTGACAAGCCCAGCCCATGACTACTAGAAGTGGACACCAATGGTTAACAATGTGTTTTTCTCTCTCATCCCCTACATACAGGGCTTGCCCCCTCCTATGTAGGAGTCTTGAAGACTTTTTGCCACACTCTCAAAGAATCCAATTCTTCTACGCTTGACCATAGGACACAACCTTTGAATTTTGGAAGTCTTAATGGGCTGAACCTTAGGGTCTTTAAAGCCCATTGTTGCACATTGCTCTTTTACAGATGGCCCTCCCTTTGGATCCCTATTTTCCCTCCTTTGGATCCCTACTGTGGTTGGTCTTCTAGCTTAACCAATATTCTAGCTTTTTCTTGTTGAGATGCCGAGCTCTACACCTTGAGCTGGCATCCACTACGGGTCTTGGCCGCTTACGGCATTTACTCACTGGTGCGTTAGGTGACCGACACGGAGGATCTCTGCCAGTGATTCTACAGCTGGACTACACTTATAGTGCCAGCCTAGTACGCTTCTAGCGAGTTCACACTTAGTGACCGCATGTACATATGTGCTACTTTTCAGCTTTAGCACTTAGTCATTTTGTACTCTCTTTTCTGTGAAGAAGAAGAAGAAGCTTTCCATCTCTGTGTGCTTTGTGCTTGTCTTGTGTAGCTCTCTTGCATCCTCATTCTTTACATGGTATCAGAGCCTGGTGCAGGCAAGAGAGGCTAAGAGAGCAAGAGCATCACAATCCCTTCGTTCGCAATCCACGAACAGTTTTTCGCACAAGTTTCTGAACAGGTCTCCAAAGTGCAGTATACAGAGATTTACTGTACAAGTACAGTGGTTGTATGTACGCTTGATTGTGGACACTCAATGAGTGTAGAAAGCGTTACAGGTACCACGATAGCAGGTTCAGCAGATTTGTAGGTTTTTGCAGATTGCAGCTATTTTGTCTTAGTGCTTCAAGATGTCTGATGGTTTCAGTCAGATTGTTACTGAGAAGCTTGAGAAAAATAACTACCATGCATGGAAGTTCAGAATAACAAATTTCCTAAAAGGAAAAGGTTATTGGGACTATGTAGAAGGAGACAATGAAAAGGAACCAGAGATTCCCGAGGCAAATGCTACAGTAGAACAAAGGAAATCTTTGAGGGACTGGCAACAAGGCCAGAGAAAAGTGATGTATTGGCTTTCTATGAGCATCACAGATGGCATGATGGGCTATCTACAGGATGTTGAAACCCCCGCCATTGCATGGAAAAACTTAGGCAGAGTGTTCGAGGTGAACACCAAGGCTAGGAAGCTTCAACTAAAGTCGGAGCTAAATCAGGTTAAGAGGAACAACCTCTCCATCAATGATTATGCTTTGAAGATCAAGAGTATCATTGAGGCTCTTGGATCTATTAAAGTCTCAGTGGAAGACGATGACATTGTCCGTGCATGCTTGGATGGTTTAGGAGATGAGTATGTACATTTTAGGTCTTCCATGAATACAAGAGACGACATCCCCATGTTCCAAGATTTGATTTCTATGCTTATTCTTGAGGAGAAGAACCTTGACACATCTTCTTCTCATGGCAGAAATAATTCTAAACAGACCTTCTATTCTAACTCCAACAGAGGTAGAGGTAGAGGTAGAGGTCGTGGTCGAGGCCCAAGGGGTTGCAGGGGCCAATTTCTGGAAGGTCAATCAAATCAAAACAATACAGGTGGCAGGGGAAACCAGTCTCAAGGCACGAGGAGTCAAAGAGGTCGTGGTGCAGGATCAAGCAGGCAGCAACTTACTCCAGATAGCAGAGAATGTTGGACTTGTGGTGAAAGAGGTCACATGTCACGTGACTATCCAAAGGGAAAAGCAAGTGGAAAGAGAGAACAGGGCAACTATGCATCTACCAGCAGAGATGCAGATGACAGCAAAAATGAGCGCATGTTTGTTATGCAGCATGTAATGAATACAATGACTGCAGAGAATTCCACCCAAGATGATGTTTGGTATGTGGATTCAGGTGCCTCTAATCACATGACGTCTCGTGGAGAGTGGTTTAGAAATATGCGCAAACCAGATGTGTGAGGCTATGTGCAGACAGAAGATAACACAGCTCACCCCATTGCTCATGTAGGGGACATACCTCTAAATACGAAGAGTGGGAAATCAAAGTACTTAGCAGATGTACTTCATGTCCCAAACATTACAAAGAATCTTGTTTCTGTTGGACAAATGGTTGAGCAGGGTTTGTAGGTTCGCTTCAATCCAAATGGCTGTTATGTAGAAGATTTCTAGAATGGCTGTAAGCTGATCACAGAGGGAAAATGTGTGGGCAGAATGTTTATGCTGAATGTAGACATGCCTGAGGTAAAAGCTGCATTATTTGCACAGGGCACATGTGTTGTGGCTGATGTTGACATTTGGCACAAACGCATTGGCCATGTCAATGAGCAGAGATTTCGTAGCATGCAATCAAAATAGATTGTAAAAGGTTTGCCCAAATTCAAGGTGGATGGTATGCATAAAGTGTGTGCAGCATGCCAGTTTGGAAAACAGTCAAAGGGCTCATTTACACATGAGCGCAATGTATGTAAAAAGCCACTTGAGTTGGTGCACATAGATGTTTGGGGTCCAACCGATACTGCAAGTATGCATGGTTGCAGGTATTATGTCTCTTTCATTGATGACCATACAAGGAAAGTATGGGTCTACTTCATGCGTAACAAAAGTGAAGTGTTTGGTCACTTTCAAGACTTCAAAGTCATGATTGAGAAGGAGACAGATATGCAAATCAAGACATTGAGGCCAGATGGAGGGGGAGAGTACTTCTCCAATGATTTTTTAGATTTTCTGCGAATGCATGGTATACGCAGGCAGTTTACATGCAAATATACTCCACAACAGAATGGGGTCGCAGAAAGGAAAAACAGGCACATTGCAGAGGTTGCACGTGCATTGATGAATGAGAAGAACATGCCTCATCATTACTAGGCTGAAGCCATAAATATAGCTGTGTACATTATGAACAGGACACCTACAGCTGCGGTGCATGATGTAACACCTGAAGAAAAGTTTACAGGTACAAAGCCTGATTTGGCACACTTGAAAGTGTTTGGCTGCATAGCTTACGTGCATGTACCAGATAAGTTGCGTAGGAAATTGGATCTTAAAGCAGAGAAATGTATTCTTGTGGGATATTCCCTTGAACAAAAGGGGTACAGGTGCTACAATCCTACTACACGAGAATTACGAGTGAGCAGAGATGTAGTCTTTGATGAGATGAGCAGCTGGTACAGTAATGCACATGGCACTATTGGGGCTGATGTAAAAGATGATGTGGTTGTACAAAATCTGAGGCCACAGTCACAGGTTTTGAGTGGACCACAAGAGTTCTCTTCTCGTGGCTCTGTTGAGAAACCATGGAATGGTAGACTACGTACGCAAGTTACTCCACCAACAGGTACAGGGAATGTATCACGAAAAGGAAAGGAAAAGGTTGATGAACCTCCCTTTATGGCTGATGCATCATCAGGTTTTTCACATGTAGACATGGATTCAGATGGTTCTGAACAAAGTCTTGATGAGGAATTTGGAATTCCGGCTGTCAAGACACCTGGTGTAAGGAAAGTACAAGAAGATGCTACAGGGCAAAGGAGTGACCCAGGACCGCGCAGATCTAATAGAGTCAGAAATCCAGTTCAAAAATTGACTTATGATGGGTATCTAGCGCATCACCAAGCCTACATGGCTAAGGTGATACAGGATGTGGAGCCCACATGTTTTGAGGATGCAGTTGGAAATGTGCATTGGGATGATGCAATGAATGAAGAGATGGCTGCATTGGAAGCAAATGACACATGGGAGTTGGTGCCATTGCCAAGCGGCAAGAAAGCTATTGGTTGTAAATGGGTGTATAAAACCAAGCATAAGGCTGATGGTAACATTGAGCGTCATAAGGCAAGGCTAGTCCCAAAGGGTTATGCACAGACGTATGGCATAGACTATGAGGAGACCTTTGCTCTAGTGGCAAAGATGACGACTGTGAGAGATGTCATAGCAGTGGCTGCATCTAGAGGATGGATTATGCATCAAATGGATGTAAAGAATGCCTTCTTGAATGGTGAGTTGCAAGAGGAAGTGTATATGGATCAGCCACCTGGTTATGTCGATCCAGGTTACCCAGATTATGTATGCAGACTTCTCAAAGCTTTGTATGGTTTGAAGCAGGGCTCTAGAGCATGGTGTGAATGGATTGCCAAGTATCTTGTCAGTATTGGTTTTAGGAAAGCTCATGCTGATCATTCACTCTATGTACGTGAGAGTGATGTGGGGATTATGGTCATTACCATATATGTAGATGACCTTATTATTGTGGGTGACAATGCTATGGAGATTGACCATGTGAAGGGTCTTCTCAAACAGGAGTTTGAAATGAAAGATTTGGGCGAGTTGCGCTACTTTCTTGGCATTGAGGTGATCAGGACTCCAGAGGGTGTATGGCTATCACAGAGACAATATGCTTTGGACATGTTGTCAAAGTATGGTATGGCTGATTGTAAGCCAATTTCTATTACCTTGGATGTGAATGCAAAGCTGAGTGCAGAGAAGGGTGATGTTGTTGAGGATGTCAATATGTACAGGAAGATTGTGGGTAGTCTAATCTACTTGACTATCACGAGGCCAGACTTGAGCTACATAGTAGGCTTGGGGAGTCAGTTCATGCAGCTTCCGAGGAAGCCACATTTGGATGGAGTACGACGCACACTTAGGTATGTGCAAGGTACTCTTGACTACGCATTGTTCTATGCAGCAGATGCACCATTAGCATTGTATGGGTATACAAATGCAGATTGGGCAGGTAGCATTGTTGATAGGAGATCTACGAGTGGCTTCATGTTCTCTTTTGGGAGTGCTACTGTTACTTGGAGCAGCAAAAAGCAGCCTACGGTTGCTTTATCGAGCACAGAGGCCGAGTACAGAGGTGCAGCAATTGCGGCGTGCGAGGTAGCTTGGCTACGCACATTACTTGAGGACTTGGGAGTGCAGGTGGATCATCAGATTTTCATCCATTGTGACAACCTCAGCAGCATGCAATTGGCTAGGAACCCAGTGTTCCATGCCAGGACCAAACACATAGAGGTCCATTATCACTACGTTTGAGAGCGAGTGTTGGCAGGCGACATCGACCTGGTCTATGTCAGCACAGAGGAGCAGATAGCGGATATCTTTACCAAGGCCCTCAGAGTTGAGAAGCTTCGACGTTTCCAGACTATGCTTGGACTCTACGACATACAGAGCTCAAGGGGGAGTGTTGAGATGTCGAGCTCTACACCTTGAGCTAGCATCCACTACGGGTCTTGGCCGCTTACGGCATTTACTCACTGGCGCGTTAGGTGACCGACACGGAGGATCTCTGCCAATGATTCTACAGCTGGACTACACTTATAGTGCCAGCCTAGTACGCTTCTAGCGAGTTCACACTTAGTGACCGCATGTACATATGTGCTACTTTTCAGCTTTAGCACTTGGTCATTTTGTACTCTCTTTTCTGTGAAGAAGAAGAAGAAGCTTTCCATCTCTGTGTGCTTTGTGCTTGTCTTGTGTAGCTCTCTTGCATCCTCATTCTTTACATTTCTCCCCTGGCACTTCCCCATATTAAATGATCAGTTTAACATGAAAAAATCATTTAGGAGAATTACATATTAGTTATTATGACATTACCTCTCTCTTGAAATCATAGTTGTCCTCGACTATGGGGTAGAGAAGATAAATCCTATTCATTAGTCCTTTTTATAGCGGATAGAGGATTCATATCTTACCTTACGACATCATTCCAGAATGGATGATTAATCCATTTGGCACTTGAGAGCGTAAGCTACAGCAAGCATGTCTGCACATTAGTCCTATCAATCTTCCATAGTAGAGTGACAAGCTCTACTTGGTGTTTGGGAGACGTCGTCTCCACAAACTTGATTCGAAGCATGCATGCTACTTAACCTTTTTGCACAATAAAGAAAAAGAGAGTCTTATAAGTCAAAAACTCTGTTCATTTTAAACATTTGTACATTTGCTTACTCTAGGGAAGCATTGTAAGCATTGACAAGGTTTAGGTTATCCTTTAATTGTATGCCTTGCTTCCATCTAGCATCTTCAAAAGAATAATTCTTAAGCTTAACAAGATACCGTCGGATATTACCACCTCTTAATACCTTGTCTTCATATCGGAGAATGCACTCGGGTTGCAACACCTCTTCTTGGTCCTCGATCTTCAGTGGGTCTTCAATAGTTGGTTCTTGAGGTGGCTCTCCTTTGTAAGGATTTAGTAGGCTCACATGGAAAGCATTGTGTATGAGCCAATGGCTTGGCAACTTGAGTTGACAGGCCATCTCATTGATTGGTCTAAGAACCTCAAAGGGACCATAGTACCTTTTTGCTAACTTAACATAGTATTTTTGGTCTCCCTCTTGAGCCAGCAGAGGATCACACCCACATTTTTGCTCACACTCATCATTTTGTAACCATTGATTGTAATAAATGTCTTTCCGACATTAATTTTGATTTGAGCCATTCATTAAGTAACGGGACTCAATTGAGTTTCCAGCTTGTAATCCCGAAGTAATTTCACTTGCTGATGTAATTAGTTAGAGATGTTCTCACCTCCAAGGCTGAGGTATATAAGCCAAAGTTTTTGTAACCTAAGAGGAGATTATTAATCAAAATGAGTTTTTGAGCTCCGTGACTGTGTCTGAGAGAGAGAGAGAGAGAGAGAGAGAGAGAGAGAGAGAGAGAGAGAGAGAGAGAGAGAGAGAGAGAGAGTCTTATCTACTTGCTACGCGAGCTACGGAGCCGCCATTGGAGAAGCGACACCGCCATTGTGTTAGCAACGGTGAGAGCTACGCCCAGATACCAAGAGTGCGCGCTATCGGCTTCTATGTGTGGTAAGTTCCTACGAGCTTCTGTGTGAGTTTTCTTCCAACTCGTGTGTCGGAATTGGGCGTGCAGCATATCTATAGAACCACAACGAGTAGAGCTACACATTAGTACCATCGGGGTCAAGTTTCGGTCACGTGTATATTTCGGCCTATCTTCATACGCATTTACCGCACGGAGTGGTTATAGGCTGATTTTGCAGTTCAAGTCTTTAGGGTGTTTTTCTTACCTAGTGTATAGACTTCCCCTTGAGTTTGAGATCGATTCAATGATCCTAGATCCTGTTTTGTATAGCATTGGTTCGTAGTACGGATTTCAGTCACTTGCGTATTTTAGAACTTAGATTTGATTTCCTTAGTAGTGATTGTCATTAGAAGGTCGAGTAGGTGATTTGACACCCACCTAGTTGTTTCCATGCGCCTGCGGGTCAAGCTTCGTCCTCGTCTGACAAATTCTGTTGTTGGTTGAGTTCTCGCTATTTAGCTTCCGCTAGCGGCGTAGTCGCCTTAACATTTGGCGCCGCTGCCGAGGACGAGAGCCCTAAGTAGGTGACCTTAGACTAATCCTACGAGGTGATTCGTATAAACTACTTTGTATACTTTAGTTAGAAAAGATCTAGGAGTGGTGGACTCCGAAGATCTCGAGAGATACTAGGAAGTGGGGTATACCTGGGTCTTCCGTGTTGACAGTATTTTTAGTTTAGCTTAGATTTGTTTGTTGTTTTGTTGGTGTTGAGTAGTTGTTGATAGAAGAAGAATTTGCTAGTCCGTGAGTGGCAGTGGATCTCTTTAAAATCACAATTACCAAACCCATTTTATGATTAGGAATAGCTTAGGTAGGACTTCATTTGATCCTGATCTAGAGCTAGTAATCATTGGAGTATTTGCTTGATATGGTTGATTGCATGTTAGATCACTAAACCGTCGAGTTAGTAGTGAAACTTGCAATAAACAAAAGTCAGAGAAATTTTCTGTGTATTTGGGAGTTGTTGAGCACTTGAGAAAGCTTTAGGAAGGATTCTGTGCCAAAAAACTGGAAATCTGCAACTTTAGACATCATACGCGTATGATGTCTAAATGACCAAACAGAGACCAAAACAGAAATTTTGACTTTACCAGAGTGTTCAAAAGGGGGGTTATACCCTAATTTCAACTTAAAACAAGAGCATTAACACTCAAAGAAACCCAAAAAGACAAGTCGGAGTCCAAGAAACGCAAAGAATAGGAAATTTTGGATTCAGATCTTGTTTTTACATTCAAACCTGACAAAAACACTTGAAACTCAATTACAAACATTGGAGAAGGCTTAAAACCAAGAATAGTCAAAATCTGGGACAAAAGACATCATACGCGTATAATGTCTTTTAGCACATCCACTGCTTATTTTTTATATCTGACCTGACAAGATTGTTACAAACACTGTAGAAAGCATAAATATCAAGTCTTGACCCAAATTGATGAAAAAGACATCATACGCGTATGATGTCTTTTACCTAATTTTGGACATATTTTGATACTTTGCCAACACAGATCCATTGTAATAGCTGTCTAGAGGTTATATTTCAAGTTTCATCCCATTTGGATCACAATTGACCCAAAACAAGTCAAAAGCGGAAAATTGCCAAGAAAAGCCTAAATTAGCCATAACTTGCTCAAACAGAGTTCAAACTGAATTTTGTGAGTGGACAGAGCATAAGGGGGCTACTGAGAGTGAGCATAACCAAAATAGTCCAAATCTGTGAAAAAAGACATCATACGCGTATAATGTCTTTTTCAGCATAGCAGCGACAAAATTCTCAGTTGATGAAACAGAAGTTGTCCAACTGACAAGATTAAACAATTGACCAAGTATCAATCAGTTTGGATCAATTCTGGCCACAAAAACTTGGGAAAACAAATTGCCGAGACGGAAAAGTTAAAGTCCTTTAGGGGAATTGATGAATTTGAGATCGGGCAGGAATCTCCAGAATAACCAACCAAAACAAGGGGAACAAGCAAGTGTCATATCAATCGAGGGAAGTGTAAACCAAAGTTGGGTGCAACCATTAGAGCCGATCTTTGAAGGAAGTGTTTCTGATACTTCTTCGGAGAGATCTTACGAGATTTTCACCGAACACTTGAACCTGAACAACAGAGAAAATATGGCAGCAGGACCATCAAACCCTTCCGCCACAATGAAGCTATTGTTCATAAAATACCAGTACGACAATGAGCAAGGTGCCAAGATCTACAAAGATGGAATGGACCGCTATTGTGTAAAGATAGAAGATAGACCTAGTGAGTTCAAGGACTTAGTGCCTGTGAGCTATAGCGGAGATAGATATCTAGATGACGAGGGTACCATGTATTTGGTAGTCCTAAACCCTAACATTGTGGAGAAGTGGGGATTGATGGGCACCAAAGCCAAATTAGATGAAGAACTTGAGGAGAAAGCACCAATAATGAACTTCCCTGATGCGAGGTTAAGAAGAGAGAATGAAACTACAAGGATCAACACTGATAACATCTATGTGGGGCTATACAAATATAATAATGGGGAGCGAGATCTCTATTATAGATGTGAAGAACCCTACACTGGAGAGTTGACAGACCAAAAAAGACTTTATGTCTTTACCTACACAAAGGGATCGGAAGTGAAAATTGCCGCTTACGACAAGTATGGGAGGCAATACTCAACAATGGGCAAGAAAGAATTAGAAGGATATACATACTTTGGGGGACCACTACATCAGTATTATGTTACTTCTAGCTCACAAAGACCAACACCAACAAATGGAGTGCAAAAACCATGACAACAGGAGGACAAAGAACTCAGGCTGCTGACTCTTTCAGTCAACCTCAGTACTCGAATCCCGGACCAATGGGATCATTACATTCCAAAGAGTCAATGGATACGAATCGAGGTAGTGCAGTTCCAATCCCCACATATACCACTCCAGGTCCAAGGTTCGAAGCGGAACCATCACATTTACCTCCTAGTAGTAGATTCAGGGCAGGGGAACCGACAAGGGTAACCCATGAAGTCCATGATGCTAGAGAAAGCTTTAGCCGGGACAAAGGAGCAATGAGATTGGTAGCAGACCATAGACGTATGAGACCATCTCAAGTAGCCAAGTGTATGCCAAAGAAGTATGGTGGTTCAGGAGATCCGTATGCACATGTGTCACTCTTTAAGCAAGTCTTAAGAGCTGAGCAGATAACAGATTTCCATACACAATACGAGGGATTTGGTCTTACTCTAGAAGGTACGGCATTCACATGGTTTCAACCACTGAACAGAGGGGGATTCCATGACATTGACCATTTGCTAAGAGATTTTGCTGAGGAATTCTCAAAACGAGGGATTAAGCACAATACGGTCTCACAAATATATGCTTTTAAACAGAGAGAACACGAAAAAGTGAAGGAAGCTTCACTTCGCTTCAAACAATACATTGAGAGATGTCCAGTACGTGAACGACCACAAGATGACAGACTATCTGTTCTCTTTATTGAAGGATTGAGAAACGACACTCTCAAGAAGGACTTGCACTTGAAAGCTTGTACAAGTTTCGAGCAAGTAACGAGAGAAGCATTGTACTTAGTGGATAACTGTACGGTTTATGGAGAGGTGTCAGCGGATACAGATTTTGCATCCAGTAGCTCTTCCTCCGTAGCGAGCGAGACTACCACTAAAAAGAATGTTCAAACAACAACCATGCCAAATGTAGAGCAAATGATAGAAGATGCTCTAAAAAGGATGGCACCATACCAAAAACCATTGCCAAAACCACTGAAATGGTGTGCTATTGAACAAAAATGGACAAACCATCCAACAGAGGAGTGCTATTACAACAAAGGGTATGTAAGGGAGCGTCAGTATGCACCTCCTGCTCAATTAGCACCACCTCAGGTACATCCAGTACCTCGATACCCAACGGGAAATGTACCAGGACCTATGGGGATAGAAAGACCGCAACCGGTATTGGGACAACAACCACCTTTACCAGGAGCAAGACCAGTGGGCATTAGATATGCACCAACCTTAGAGAATCAGGAAGAACAAGCCTTAGTGCCTGTTCAAGCCTATTATGAAGAATCTGGTGCACACATGTCTCCAACTGTGTATTACCCACCAGAAGAACCCAAACAACCAGAACCATGGGGCATGATTGGGAATGTTGAAACACCAACAGTTACAAGTGCTTCTGATGAAGAGAGATACAATTTGGACGCAAGAACATTGATGTTCATAGCTCATGGAGGGTTAACAGGACAAAGACCATCCTATCCACAAAGGACGAATCAAGTGGGACCAAGACCAGCACTAGGACCCTGTTACAAGTGTGGAGGTGACCATCTGATGAATGTTTGTCCACATACGGAAATCATTAGAATTAACGCTTATTGCACTGAGTGTGGGGTTACTCACTTCATTGAGGATTGTTCAAAGAATCCAAACAAAGTGCAAAAGACGACATTGAATATGCTAGAAACTATTCCTACCAGCAGTGGGTCTGAAAATGAAACTCTGATACCAACGCAAGTTGTTACTAGAGCTCAAGCTAAGAAAACCACTAGAGAACCTGAGAATGGAAAGTTAGCGACTGAAGTGGTTAGTCAAGGACCGCGGAGTCAGAGAAACACATGGAAAGCTAGAAAAGCACGCATGAAGTTGAGAAAAGAACGTGAAGACGCTATTCTAGCTGAGGAACTAAAGCGAACTAAAGATAGATTAGAAAAACTTGAGAGTCAAAACGGGAAACGAGAGATGAGCCCGGAAAGAACGAAACAAAAGAGTATCAAAGAAACAACGAGCTTAAGCTCAGGGGGATCAGTGCTAGTCGACAAAGTACACGAACCATTGGACGCACTGATGAGAGCTTACGAAGCTAGGTTAAAGAACAACCAAACACAAGAACAGAGGTGGATGACATACCCAAACGCGGAATTGGAAAAGCAGAGACTTGAAATGTGCCAGAGAATGATCGAGACTGCACAAGCCTTATTAGAACCACCAAGAGAAACAATGAATTGTGGAACGGAAAACCCAATTCAGCAAGAGACTATCATTTCACGGGTAGCTGAAAAGACTCCCAGTGCACAAAAGCCTGAAAATACACACAAGGATGACCGCATAGTATTGAACACAACCGATCAGGAGATAGAGAGTTTTCATCCAGTCATACAGAGGATTTACGGAAGAGATGAGGATTACAATGAATTTTGGAAACAAGTGAGAGAGGCAAACTTTGCAAACGAGCTAAGTTGCCAAGCTAATCAGACAAATTGGGAAAAGGACATCAGGAATCCTCCCATAGTGGAATTTGAGGCAGGATCTCAAGTGGACTTGGATCTGCAATCTTACTGGGGAGATGGGGGCTCTGTTAGAACAATGGAGAGCAAACCTCATTCACTGAATACCTTACCTTCATACTTAGGAGAGTATGAAGCAAAATCGAGATTAGAGCACTTCCCTCACGAAGAATCTCATCAGAAAAAGTCATGGACTCGCAAGGATTGATAGAGATCTTGTCAACACCAGTGACATGCACTATCACTCTAGCTGAGCTTTTGAGGTTAAGACCACATATGTGGACCACTGTAGGAAAATGCTTGGAGAAATTTGGGATAAAAGACCCAACATCGAGACTGCAAGAGGGTATACAAGAGCTGAGCAAACCACAAAAGAACGCTAAGCCTGTACCCTTAAACAAGGTCGGAGAGTATTGCGAAGGTGAAGAGGGGAATACAACCTTACCAGTTGAATTCCAAGGAGTGAACACGATGGCAATACTAGACAGCGGAGCTGGGGTAGCTATTGCTACAAAAAAATCTGGAAAAAATGGGGGAAACCAGCAATAAGGAAGACTAGGTTGAAACTCCAATTAGCAGATGGACACATGGAGAAACCTATGGGGTTATTAGAGAAAGTCGTAGTGACTTCTTGCGGCATTGAATACGAACATACTTTTGCTATTGTCAATTTTGGCAAGGAGAATAACTATGATATCATATTGGGAAGACCATTCATGAGACAGTTGAAAATGGTCCAGGATTGGGGCTACGATCACATATACCTGAGAAATATAGAAACCACTACACGTGTGAACCTGAGAGACCATAGCTACAAAGATGTGAACCGAACACCGGTAGAGGAGTTTGATTCAGCTACTTTGGCGGGATCCGAATTTCCAGCTTGGTTAGGTAAGCCCAAGGAGTTATGGATGTGTGGAGCCTCGAAATGTGGAAGTCTGAGGCGAGAAGAATATGTTTTAGAAAGGGCTATCGAAGACGAAACTTATATAGGAGAACCCTTTCCAGAGGACACGCTTGAACCATTAGAATGGACACACATTCTAGCAACCCTAGATGTTTGTGCAATTCCGGATGGTCCCACAACGAAATTTTGCGACAAGGACGGGTACGACGTGGTTCCGTACTTCATGTTGAGAACTATACTCGAAAAAGAAACTGAAAAGAACGATACACTGGAAAAGGAAGATGAAGAAGAGGTGTTTCACGACATTCCCGATCATCCAGAGTGGGGAAATGAAGCAGACAACGAGTCAACGGACAATTCAAGCGGAAACGAAGAAACTATAACGGATGTCCGATTTTATGATTTTCCGAACCAAACTAAACAACGCCAGAAACGCTATAGAGCAAAGAGAAAAACAAAGGGGGTTAGAACCAATCCGATGCCTAGAATAAGAGGAAAAAATCAATTCCTAATGCTAGTAAAGGCGGAAGATTGTGTTAAGGACAAGATTTCTGGAAGAATGAGAGGCAATGAGCAAAAGAGCTTACGAAAAGACAAAAGAAGCTCAAGAAATCAAGTTCAAAGGAATGAAACGAAAACTGAAACAGAAAAATCAGAAAAGAACAAGCGCAACAGAGAACACACGGAGTCCAAGTTAGAACGTAGAAACAAGTACAGAGAGCTCAAGAAAACTCTGAAAGAAGTTTGGACGACAGAAATTGAGAGTGGAGAGGACGAAAACGCCAAAATCAAGGAAAACATGGATGTTCCCTCTCACTACAGGAAATTCACAATAGAGGATAGGAAGGTGGTATTAACCCAACCTATTCGAGAGAGAAGGGAGAACGAATCTTATGACGGACCGGAGGATGCAAAAAAAGTTGATTTAGCAGCTCCAGGTGAGACACCTAGACCGGTGTACATAGCCACAGATTTGTCTCCAGGCGAGGAAGAGAGACTTTTGAGTCTTCTCAGAGAGTACAGGGATGTGTTTGCATGGTCTTATAAGGACTTAAAGGGAGTTGACCCATCAATATGCCAACACACAATCCCACTAAAACAAGACGCAAAGCCTAGCAGACAGAGACCATACACATATAATGATACGTTTGCTAAGCGAATCAAAGAAGAGATAGATAAGCTAATGGAAGCTGAATTCATATACGAGATTGAACACACCGATTGGGTATCTCCGATTGTGGTGGTACCCAAGAAGAACGGAAAACTCCGAGTGTGTGTCAACTTAAAGAAAGTGAATGCTGCAACAATCAGGGACAATTATCCCCTGCCGATAACTGATCATGTTCTAGAGCGTGTATCAGGGAAAACAGCATACTCCTTTCTTGATGGTTTTTCAGGATATAACCAGCTAGCCATAGCACCGGAAGATCAACATAAAACAGCTTTTGCAACGGAGTGGGGAATTTATGCTTATCGGGTTATGCCTTTTGGTCTAACCAATGCTCCCGCAACCTTCCAGAGGCTGATGACGCATGCTTTCAAAGAATACTTAAGGTTGTTTCTAGAAATATACATGGATGACTTATGTGTACATTCTCTTCTGAGAGATGAGCATCTAGAACACCTAAGAAAAGTATTTGAGAAATGTAGGACATATCGCATTTGTCTCAATCCTGAGAAATGTGTGTTTATGGTCCGACAGGGCAGAATTCTGGGACATATTGTCTCACAAAACGGAATATCCACGGATTTAGAGAAGATAAAAGTTATAGTGGATATGCCTAGACCAACCAATGCGAAACAAGTACAGAGCTTTATGGGACATTGCGGATATTATAGACGATTCATTTACATGTACGCTATAATAGGCCAACCACTTTACAGGCTAATAGTGAACTTTGAATGGACAGAGGAGTGTGAGGAATCATTCAAGAAATTGAAAGAGGCACTCATTACTGCTCCAGTCTTGAAATCACCAGATTGGGAGAAGATATTCCATGTGCATATAGATGCTTCGGCATATGCAATAGGATGCATTCTGGCTCAGCCAGAAGAAGGAAACATGGATTTTCCTATCTGTTACGCCAGTCGACAGCTCAACAATGCAGAGAAGAATTACACCACAACAGAGCGAGAGGGATTAGGAATGATATATGCTGTGAAGAAATTTCGGCATTATCTTCTAGCCAACAAGTTTGTGTTTTTTACGGATCACCAAGCCTTGCTCTACCTAGTGAATAAACCATGCAATACCGGGAGAATAGTGAGATGGTTCATTATCTTACTGGAATTCGACTTCACGGTAGTAGTAAAGAAAGGAAAAACACATCTTAGAGCTGATCATCTTTCGCGATTGACGAATGGAGAAGACCCTATAGGAGTAGATGACGACATGCCAGACGCGTACTTGTTCAACATAGAAATGATACCGAAGTGGTCTCAAAATGTCGTTAGCCTATTAACCTATGGAGGAGAGTTTGATAGAAGAGAATACAACCAGAAACATATTGCTATTCAGCAATCCAAGAATCTTCAATTGGTTGCAGGAAGGTTGTATCAATTGGGAAATGATCATGTTTTACGACTATGCATCAATCCTGAGGAATATAATATATATCTGCGCGAAGCACATGTTCAGGAATGTGCATTTCATTGTTCAAGAAGGAACACATATAGGAATTTGTTACAATTGGGAGTCTATTGGCCAGGAATGAAAGAAAGCGTACATGAATATGTCACTGTATGTATTGTATGTTCATCAAAACCGCCAGCAGAGTATTCGACATTATATCAGATAATGATCGCTCCGGAATGGAGTCAGTATATTGTTGAATATCTCACAAATAGAACTTTCCCAGAAGGAACGTCAAAAGCTCGTCAGAAATCTGTAGAGACAGAAGCTAGAGATTACGCTTTAATAGGAGATCAACTCTATAAGAGAGGTAAAGACAACCAGCTTAGGATTTGCGCATCAGAGTCTGAGTATGTGATAATCCTGGAGCAAGCTCATGGAGGAGTAGGTGGAGGCCATTTCTCAGGTGATAAGACAACAAAACTTGTCTTAGCCGCAGGAATATGGTGGCCAACATTACATATGGACGCTGAGGAATACGTTAAACGGTGTGATGACTGTCAGCGGACCAAAGTACCACTTAAAAGAGATGATATGCCGCTTAGACCAATGATGGGGGCAAGAGCTTTTGCAAAATGGGGGATTGATTATGTCGGACCCATTTCACCTCCTGCATATAAGACTCATGCACAATACATCGTTGTGGCTACAGACTATCTAACAAAGTGGGTCGAAGCAAAGGCAACTCAAAAAGCAGATGCCAGGACCACGACACAATTTCTATATGAATACGTCTTTGTACGATATGGATTGCCAATAGAAATTGTGAGTGATCGAGGCACACATTTTATAAATGAAGTGATAGAGATCCTTCTAGATGAATTCATGGTAATCCATAGGAAATCAGCCCCGTATCATCCACAAGCAAACGGACAAGCTGAAGCAACAAACAAAACCATATGCACGGTCCTTACGAAGATTGTATCTGAGTCGAGAACTGACTGGGACCAGAAGTTGCATTCAACATTATGGGCATATAGGGTAGCATATAAAACATCAATAGGAACGACCCCATATAACATGGTTTTTGGGCTAAATGCTATCTTACCAATAGAATTCTTGATTTCAACCTTAAGGGTGGCTAAGGATCTAGAGTGGACAGGGCACGAGCTTTCTGATAGAATAGATGACCTGGAAAAGCTAGACGAGCTTCGCCTAAAAGCAGTAGCTTCTATCTACGCTCAAAAAAGGCGACAAAAGGAATTTTTTGATAAGCATGTGCGGACTAAAGAGTTTAAGGTTGGGGACTATGTCCTAGTTTACACTCTGAAACAGCATGCTAAGAAGCTTAAAAAGCGAGGGATGGGACCTCTGGTGATTAAAGATCTATCACCAAGTGGAGCCGTCAAGCTTGCTACATTAGACGGAGAAGAAATGCCCAATTGGATTAGTGGATGCAGAGTGAAAAAGTATCTTTTGCCGCTAACCCAAGACATGCTTCTCAAAATACATCAAGAAAAGCTGCGTGTCCAGAAAAAAAAAAGATTGTGGAGGAAGCGCAAGCCGAGGCGAAGGAAAGAATGGAGAAAAGAAGACTACTGCGTCAGAAACAGCGCAATGAAGGAGCAATACGAATAAACGCAGTCAGTATAACAGAAATGGATAATGACAAAGAAGAACCCATCATTGAATGCAAAGTAGGAACCAACCAAATCAAAGCCAGAGCACTATTGGATTCAGGAGCTCAAACTAACCTACTTTCACTCAGTTTGTATAGACAATTGACAAATGACACTAAATTACAAACTGCCAAGCAAGAGTTAAAGAGTTACTTTGAGAATTCAATCAAAACTGTCGGATGCATAGTTTTACATATACAGATTAACCAGTATGTGTATCCTCATATGTTTTACGTGGTTGAAGACCAAGCTACACAACATCCATTATTGCTAGGACAACCATGGCAGAAGCAATACAATGCAATGATTGACTGGAGTTCTAAATTAGTGCTTATCAAATACGAAGGTGAAAGTCAATCAGTTAAGTTCACCAAAGGAGCAGAACCAACTCCAAAGGAAGAATCCAAGAACAAAGGTAAACAACAACCAGAGAAAAAGAAGAAGCAATGGCAACCAAAAGTTTCTATTCAACCGGATTACTCTTCGACGAGGAATTCTCAACATTGGATAAGGAAGACAAGCAATAATATAACAGCTCAACCTTGGGAAAAAACAGAGTCAAAGTTGGTATGGAGACCAAAAAGGTTGTGCCAGAGAACACAAAGGTGGAAAACAGAGTCTTCAATACCAGACAACAGAGTGATTCCAGACAATCAAGGACAGTGAAACAGATCTGGATTCCAAAAAAGTTCATGAGGGCACAAAGCTATAGCAAGAAAATTTGGATCCCAAGGATTTGTAAACAGAAACTCCCTTCAGTACAATCCACAGAAACTCCTAGGTATTTCAAGGCGAGGAAATCAACACAAAGAACAAAGCAGGTTTGAGTCGCAAAGAGTTTGTGGCAAGCACAAGCGAAGCGGAAGCAGATTTGGATTGTGAAAAAGAACAACAAGGTAAAGAAGAATCCATCTACTGATTCTACTACCGAAGTGCCAAAACCAACCCAAAACCCGACCACCAATCCTTCAATCAAACAAAGAGCAGCTTTATTGGAAAGACTGTTGTATCATCACTCTACAATTGCATTGGGAACTTATGACCAAAACAACTACAATGCTTCGCCCACAGACACTTCATAGTCGTCCGGGAGGACTGAGACTAGGAGGGGGGGAGGTATACAGGTATACAGGAGCTACAAAGCAGCTACAAGCGACAAAAACAAAGAAAAACAAAAAATTATATTACAAGGGCAGTGTCTTACATGATTTTGCAATTTTTATGTTTGATTGATAATATTTATGCCCTTATATACCTTGTTTTGCAAAAAGAAGAGATCAAATGATGAATTTGGGTCTCTAGACATGTAAATATCACTAAATAAGAGTGTTTTTGGAGCTAAAAAGTGGAAAAAAGTGGTAATCCAAGTCCAGAAATCACAAATAAGTGTATATTCATATACATAGGGTTACCAGCTATTTATTGTGTATGTTTGGAATTTTTTGGCTTCAATTTTCTATTTTCCTTTATTTTTTATGATTTTCTTAATAAAAGTAAAATAAAAGTAAAATAAAAATAAAAAAAAGTAGGTGAAATGAGATCGGAAAAAAGAAAAGAATAGACGGTGATGGTCCTAATGACAAGGGCAACCCATGGTAAAAATTGGGTACAATTCTGAAAAAGTTGCGAAAAGTCCGAAACGGCAGAATTTTGGCAAGTGGACGGAATTCTCAGAAAACAGGTCAAACGGAGTCCAAATTGGAAATTTCAAATCCTAAAGTGCATTTCACAACGAGATAGGAGCACATGTCAAATTTGGTGGCAAGTGAACCGGGAAGTCCGAAGTTAAGTATTTTTCACATCACTTTCAAGCTCATTCACACTATTACCTTCTTGGAGAGAGCAAAGAGCCACAGGAGCACAGATCTTCTACGCCTTCTACGACTTCTACGAGAGCTCAGAGGACACCAGACATGAGAGGTAGACTCTTGCCATAAGCTTTTGATGCTTATCATTAACTTTTGTCGCGAAAACTGACCAAAACCAAGAAACAAGAGCAGACGGGGAATGAGGTAGAATGCTAGGTAGTGGCACAACCGCCTAACCAAACCTTGCAAGAACTTATAGGTGGGTTACCCTAGTATAGAAGATGGGTTTCTAACACTCAAAGCTCGAGAAAGAACGACTGGAAAAACCCTAGGTCAACAGAGCCTGCAAGAGGCAAACAGGAAAAAAGTTGTCGAAACGACACGAAACTTCACAGGAAGCTTAACCACATCAAGGACAATGCAACCATAGAGTATCTCCAAGTTTGAATCACAAAAGTAGGTCGGAACAACCGATTTGGGTGCGGACACACAAAGCGTCATTTTGGCATAACGGCTGAAATTGACGACCGAATGAAATGAAACTTCACAAGCAGCTTCAAGTAACTATGATGACTTATGTTTGCAAGCAAAACCCAAAAGAAAGCTGATTCACTTACCGATGGTGAAAAAGACGCTTTCGGGCAACCAAAGGGAGAAAGATGGAGAACGGGGAGCCAAAGTCAAGTTCAACCAAATAGATGGCTTCACAACATATCCAATGAGCTGGAAATGCAACTCTCGAGAAGAAAAGTTGAAGAAATTTAACTCCAAGGCAAAAAGACGACTTCGGAGACTGAAATGCCTATAAGAGGGCTTTTTAGCTAAACTGATGACTTTTTAAGTTGAAAACTAGTTAGCAGGGCTTAGGGCACTAGCACAAAGCATTCTTTGCACAAAAAGACCAACATTTCAAGAAAAGACATCATACGCGTATGATGTCTCACAGCATGAATTTCACATCCATTTCAACATTTGAGTGCATAGCCTCATTCCACATGTTAATCACATCCTATGAACCAAGTATCATGAGAATTGGAGTTAGAAAACCCAAGGAAAACCAAAAAGACGCAAAGTAGGCCATAAAATTGATTTTTGGTCCTAATTTTGTCAAAATAACTCCAAACTCATTGAAACTTTGTAGGATTGTTGTTAAACACATCTACAAGCTATCTGGAACCAAAAAGCACCATTTTGACACAAAAGACATCATACGCGTATGATGTCTATTTGCACTTACAGAGCCAAAACTGCTCATTTGTCATCATACATCCATTATATATATCTAATACATGCTACATATGAAATTTGGAACCATTTGGTCAAGAGGATCACCCCATTAGCCCAATTGAGGGAAAATCCTTCACCTAAAGCCTATTTTTGGCCCAAATCCAACATACTCAAGTCCAAACCAAGATTTGAGTAGGAACAGTCCTTCACTAGTACATGGGGAGTCCACAGAACCAATCCCATGCAAAATTGATGAAAAAGACATCATACGCGTATGATGTCTCCAGAGCCATTTTTAGCCCAAAATCTATCCAAACTTCATAAATCCACTGAATAAGCCTATCTAAAGCCAAATCCAAGCTTATAGAGAAATTTGGTCCAAAAATACACTAAAAGACATCATACGCGTATGATGTCTCACTATGTGATTTTGGCACCTCAGGGCTTCAACCACCAAACAGAAGTGATCTACATGCCATTTGAAAGTGAACCACCAAGTTTTATCCAATTTGGATCATAAAATCCAATTCCCTTTCAAAATTTTGCCAAGAGCCGGAACTGGACTAAATTGGCCAAAACTTGACCAAATGGGATCCAAACTCAAATCCAAGCATATGATAATCATGTATACACTATCAGCTACAAGCACAACCAATATGAAGTCATTTTGACACAAAAGACATCATACGCGTATGATGTCTCCAGCATGATTTTGAGCCCATTTTGCATATTTTTTCACCTACCTTGCATCCTTAGGCCCTGAATAGCTCATGTTTCAATTTTCAAGTCATTTGGATAGTTAAAAGCTTCATTTCGGCTTTCAGTACTAAAAAGACGCTAACTTCTGAAATTGGAGTTACAGGATCCATGGATTCCACCAAGTCATCGGCAACGAAGAGAAAAAGACCGACAATCAAAGATGCTATTGCAGAAGCGGAACCATTTGACATTCCGGCAGAAACCCTCAAGCCAACCAAAACTTGGGTGGAGGAAGCAGGATTGGAGAAAGAGGGAATAAAGATCTACCAGGGGACTTTCAGAGATCCTCAAGGGCAAGCGGTGGATGTATCAATGATCCCACAGGAATTGGTAGATTATAGCAGGTCAGAAGACATCAGCAGGTACCTGGAAAGGGCAGACTTGCACAGTTTCTTCACCTCGAGACCATCAGGTGTGGATACAAGAAGAGTGTACAAGTTGGCAACATCCATTCAGAAGGATGGAAAAGCCACATTGACAGCCATGGATGGAGAGAAGGTAGAAGTACAAATCACTCCACAGCTAATTGCAGACGCATTGAAGCTGCACAACAAAGGGAGCTCGGTCAAGGAAAGAAGGGAGGCCATAGAGGTCTATGGGCCCAAGAAACAGAATGCGACCTATGGAGATATGAAGGACCCAAGAGCGGCAACCCTTTGCCGACTGTACAACCAATTTCTTCATGTTTGCAGTAAAAGACCGCAAAAGTATACGACACCACCCCATGCCATTGCAACCACCATCACATGGGCATTAAAGAGCAATATGCCAAAAGAGGTGAATTACGCTCAACACATCCACGAGCAAGTAATTGCCATGCACAACGAGAAGCCAAAATACATAGGAGGAGCGGAAGTTCTGACAAGAATAGCTTATGAAGCTATTGGAGCTAGAGATCAGTGGCCAAAGGCTCCCTCCCAGAATGAGTGGCTTAGAGAAGCCGACAAGGAGGAAGAACAGCCCGAAGTATCCAAGAGGGCATCCACAAGAGCACGCCGGAAACTAGAAGTAGTTTCAGAACCTGAAGAGGATGTGGACGAGCCACTTAAGAAGAAAGTAAAGAAGAAGGTTGCTCCCAAGCAAACCAAAAGTCAGAAAGCGGCAAGAATGGAAAGATTAGTGGAGCAGTTTAGAGCCGAAAGAGCTCTAAAGGGTGACTTTGAAGAAAAGTGGGTGTCAGACCCCACTAAAGTCGGAACTAGCTCGGCCAGGCCACATATTGATCAATACGATCAATATATTAAAGCTTATGAGGAGTCAGAGGCTATTTTCGAGCAGCAACCTGTCGAGCCATACACTGAAGAGGAGGTATAGCAATTAAAAGCTGAGCTGAAAAAAGACGACAAGGGGAAAAGGAAAGTAGATGGGTCTACTAAGCCTCAAGAGAAAGATGGGCAAGCTGACAAAGGGAAAGCCAAGGAAGCTGAGGACAAACATCCCTCTATGACTGATGTACCAAGCCCGAAGAAGACGGAAAAAATTGCGGAAGAGACCACAGTAGAGGTGGACACAGATGTTTTGGAAAAGCCAGAAGCCGAGACCAAAGAAAAGAAGATAGATCCAGTTCAGCAAAAGAGAAATGATTATGAGGATCTGGTAGAGATAGGATACACCGAAGAAGAGGCCCTCGAGGCAGTTTATGGGATCACCCTACAAAAACAAGATGAACGGAGAGGGATGGAGAAAAAGACAAAGAGTAAAAAAGAAAGTGAAGAGAAACTGGACGAACCGAAAATACTAGAAGAGCCAAAGCCAGTGGAGGTGGTGGCGGAAAGAGCTTTACAGTTGACAGATGATGATGAAAAATACATGCACATGGTGCATGAACTGCTCAGCAAGATAAAAGAAAGGTCCAAGGCAAAGGAAGTAGAGATTGAGACAGCCAAACAAAGGGAAGCAGAGTTGCAGAGACATTTAGAGAATGCTATGACTGAATCTGAAAGTCATAAAGCATCACTCCATGACGCGGAAAACGAGAGATACGGCTTGATACTCCAACTAGACGAGGCTTCAAGAGAAGTAACAAGTGCACAGGAAGCAAGGGAGCGGATAGAGGATGAGTTGGAGGCGGCTAAGGATGAGCTCATTGAGCTAAGGGAAAGAGTCGAGCTCCAAGAAAGAACAATCACTAGAATCAGGTCTACCCCTAGAGCTAGCAGAGCAGGAACCGAACAAGAGGGAGCTATCGTACCAGTTTTGGAAGACCAGGTCCGAAGCTTACAAAGAGAGCTAAGATTAGAGCAAGTGCAAAGGTTGCACATTGCGGAGGGATCATTGGCCGCAGAGGAGAGGCTCACATTAGAAAATAAAACACTACGGACAGAGAATGAGGCCCTCCGCAAACAGCTCCAATATCTGCAAGAGCAACAAAGAAGAGAGACAGAGACACCACAAGAAGAATCAGGTGGAGCAGCCATAGAGCTACCAAAAACTGGAGAGGCAACCACAATTGAAGATCCAGCCCCAGCTCAAGAGGTGGCCTCGACTTCAAGAATCTCTGAAGAAGAAGAACAAAGGCTCCATGACCAACTAGAAAAGTCAGCAGAGGAGAGTGCCAAGGCGGAAATGGAATGGGAGAGGAGACTCCTAATCTCCATTAGACTTCAGGGACTAGACACAAAAGTGCTCCATGAACAGTGGATGCAACCCAGCCTGCCTTTCCCTTTGATGAAATTTGAAGTGCTAAAGATGAAAAGGAGACTAGAAGGGGAGCAGTATGTCGCTCTTTACGAAGGCGACATCACAAAGGAGGAACAATCAAAGAAGATAGTAGATTCACAACCTAGATGGAGGAAAGGTTGGCTGAACAAATACCCGGCCTACCTCATCTACTTGGTGGAGGCACCAAAGGAGATCCGGGAGGATGCAACCTTCTGCCCGGTGCCAAGAGTCAGAAACTGGAAAGAGCATGGCAGGATTGCAGAAAAGAAGCCAAATTGGCTTAATTATCTTAGGATGCCAGGACCACAGGCAGGAGAGAGAATAGGTAAAGCCTACATGGTGAAAACCCTAACGGGCACCATCAAGCTCTTTACTGGCTCTCCTGACCTTTCATGTCAGATGTTCAAGAAACTCTGCAGGACTCTCTTAGCTTGCATCGAAGTGTTCGCGCCAGATAAAGCCACGACCTCGAGTCTACTATCGACGGCCGACATGGTGTCTGATATGATGTACGATCTTTCATTGCAGCCTTCTCCAAAAGTGTTACACCTCCTATACCAAAGGATTATGTTTTTGCCTAGCTTCCACATGCAAACATTCGAAGAAGCTTTCTACATCGGCTTTTTCACCCACGAAAGAAAAATATTCGGCCCAACCTTGACCATCGGCAACCTACGATACGAATCACATTCACAGATGCTCAAGACGACAAGACTTTATTGACCGACCATAAAAGTCATGTCAGGGACGACATGAACGCGGAGGGGGGGGAGTGTTGAGCCAGCAGAGGATCACACCCACATTTTTGCTCACACTCATCATTTTGTAACCATTGATTGTAATAAATGTCTTTCCGACATTAATTTTGATTTGAGCCATTCATTAAGTAACGGGACTCAACTGAGTTTCCAGCTTGTAATCCCGAAGTAATTTCACTTGCTGATGTAATTAGTTAGAGATGTTCTCACCTCCAAGGCTGCGGTATATAAGCCAAAGTTTTTGTAACCTAAGAGGAGATTATTAATCAAAGTGAGTTTTTGAGCGCCGTGACTGTGTCTGAGAGAGAGAGAGAGAGAGAGAGAGAGAGAGAGAGAGAGAGAAAGAGATAGAATCTTATCTACTTGCTACGCAAGCTACGGAGCCGCCATTGGAGAAGCGACACCACCATTGTGTTAGCAACGGCGAGAGCTACGCACAGATACCAAGAGTGCGCGCTATCGACTTCTATGTGTGGTAAGTTCCTACGAGCTTCGGTGTGAGTTTTCTTCCAACTCGTGTGTCGGAATTGGGTGTGCAACATATCTATAGAACCACAACGAGTAGAGCTACACATTAGTACCATCGTGGTCAAGTTTCGGTCACCTGTATATTTCGGCCTATCTTCATACGCGTTTACCGCACGGAGTGGTTATAGGTTGATTTTGTAGTTCAAGTCTTTAGGGTGTTGTTCTTACCTAGTGTATAGACTTCCCCTTGAGTTTGAGATCGATTCAATGATCCTAGATCCTGTTTTGTATAGCATTGGTTCGTAGTACGGATTTCAGTCACTTGCGTATTTTAGAACTTAGATTTGATTTCCTTAGTAGTGATTGTCATTAGAAGGTCGAGAAGGTGATTTGACACCCACCTAGTTGTTTCCATGTGCCTGCGGGTCAAGCTCCGTCCTCGTCCGACAAATTCTGTTGTTGGTTGAGTTCTCGCTATTTAGCTTCCACTAGCGGCGTAACCGCCTTAACAGTCCCATAGGATTCTTGCCCGTTGTGTGCCTTAATCGAGCCTTGGGAAATTTAAGTGAGACCCAATCATTTTGTTTAAAGGCTTGGGCTCTTTTGTGCTTATCAGCACAGCAGCCTTTTGCCTTTGCTGTGAGATAGAGATAGCTTCCTTAATCTTTTGGAGAGATTCTTGTAGGTCTCGTCTATACTCATCTGCAGCAAAGATCTTCTCCTGTACCTTAAGTAGAAGGGACTTTTTGATCTTCCCTCAATTACCTCAAGAGGTGCTTTTCTTGTGAAAGTATGTATAGTGTTATTATAGACGTACTCCAGTAAGGGTAAGTACTTCTCCCATTGGGATCTTTGATCTACTTTCGTTACATAGGCTTTTAGTAGATCAAGAATTTTTAGGTTAGCTATTTCACTTTGGCAATCCGTTTGTGGGTGATAGGCCAAAGAGAAGTTTAGCCCTATCCCTAAATTCCCAAAGAGACCCTTCCAAAAATTAGTGGTCATTCTAGGATCTCTATCCGACACTATGGACATTGGCAAGCCATGGTACTTGAATATTTGTGATATGAAGAGGGTTGCCATTTGATGGGATTTGATAGTCTTTTTGCCAGGTATAAAATGGGCTTGTTTGTTGAAGCTATCAACTATCGTCCATATTCCCGTATTCCCATGGATAGACTTAGGCAATCCAAAGATAAAATCCATGGATATGCTCTCCCATGGTGAATTAGGGATTGGCAAAGGTTGAAGCAAACTAGGTTTCTTCCCTTTATCAAACTTTGTCTTTTGGCATACCACACATTTAGAAACGTACTCTTGTATGTTTTCTTTCATGGCATACACATACTCTATAGTCGACACACATACGATATGTGCCGGCTTTATTTTGCACTAATAACACGGGTGAGAAAAATGGAGATGAGCTAGACCTAACCATGCCCTTCTCAACTAACTCATGCACTTGCCGCATAATCTCCTCTTGTTGAGCTTGAGAAACTCTATAAGGAGGTTTATTAGGCGGTGAACTTCCTGGAAGAAGTTCAATTGCATGGTCATCATTACTTCGTTTAGGAGGTAGCTCACAAGGGATGTTGTCAATAAAAACATCTTGAAATCCCTTGAGAAAATTGGATAACTCTAATTCCTTGTGATTGTTTATATTTTCTTTTGCTTAAGCATTAGGCTCATTCTGAGAATCTTTAACAAAAATCATGGACACGGAAATAGAGATCTTTATTGACTTATTGAAAGCTTGTGTATGTACAATGGGTATTGTTACCCAACTCCTTGGCATCTATGTACGTATCTTTTTCCCTGAACCTAAAGTAGATTTTCCTTTTAGGGAATTTAACATTGGCAGCCATGCAATCAAACCATGGTGCCCCTAGGATTACATCCTCGTGGTTGAGAGGAGAGATAAAGAAGTCCTCTTTGTCCACATAGCTTTGTACATGGAGCCTCAATTTCCCGATTAAGGGAGTGACTAAATCTTCTTACCCCTTGAAAGCACCATCTGAGTGCCGATGGTCTGGGTCTAAAATTTCTGAAGTTTCCATTCGGAATGAAGTTTCTATGTTCATAATCGTCCACCAATCCTGTGAAGCTTCAATTGTTAAATGGATAATCCTTGGATTGATGATGAGGATCAAGACAAGTGTAGCAAAAATGATCTTGTCTGGCTTTCATACATAATAAGTTCTCTCTTCTTTGTTGTGGATTGCCAGATCTCTGCTCCTCCTTGGGACGAGGCCTTTTGATTTCACGAATAGGAACAGGTTTTGGTTTCCTCTTTTCGGTAGTAGATAAATCTATTTTAATAGGTTTTCCTGCATCAAGGACATCTACAAAATTGGTAAGACGAAGACTCTAGAGTTTAGTCTTCATAGGATTATGTAACCCTGACATGAATCAAGCTACCTTGACCTCTTGAGTCATCCTTGTGGAGCATACTTGACAAGGGTTAAGAAATGTTGATAGTATGATTCGAGATCTCTGGTTCCTTGAGTACAGTCAAGAAACTCATTCATACAGTCTGAATGATAGGCTTTGTTATGATAGTTCTTCTTGAGCTGGTGTTACGACATAAGCCGCACATTGCGGTCATACGGATGTCTGGACATTGTGGACTAGGAGTCATGCGGCTTTGGGACAGTTCTTCATGGGATATCATGAGACAAGATGGGGTTTTGCACCATTCTTGATCTGCGCTAGAGCAGCGGGTGTATTTGGAGGGGCAAACCAGTCTTTGTGGATATATTTTTCTCATGCAATCAATATATCCTTCTCATGTAACTCTATGTTCTGCTACATATCAATGAAGAAGAGGGTAGGACATCTCCCATCTCACAGGCTTGGATGCCTAGCTTGGTGGCCAACTCTGTGGATATGAGATTGTGAGTAGAACCAGGGTCAGAGAGAATAAAATCATTATGTTCTCTTATCTTTCCCCAAGCATGGCATAGAGGAGATCCTTTATGGTGAGCTTCCTCTTCTTGGATTTCGACCAAGGTAGGTCTAGGAGGATCATGGAGGGTGTTCTTTTGGGGGCAAGCACGGTACGCATGCCCTTGCTCGCCACACTTGAAATAGAGGTTATCCTTGCGATAGCACTCAAGCTCTTCAGAAGAGATTTTGCCTTTGTAAACTCCCTTCTCCTTAGCTTTGTTGTTAATGAAATTTCCGTTAGGAGACTTTTGGACATTTTCCTTCCCCTTAGGATCATTGGAACCCTTGTTTTTCGTGGGCTTAAGATTTCCCTTAGCCCCTGTTTGGAAATTGATTCAAGAAGCCATCATAGTATGGTGCATGATTGTCGATATGGTTTGTGGCCTTTGGGAGTTGACATACTTCGCCATTTCTTCAGTTAAGTCCCAAAACTTGTCTACATATATGTGAATGGATTCGTAGGGAGAGAGCTTTAAGATTCACCATTTGGTGAGTACTTTTTCTTTGGCATAGGTGCCAAAAATTGCTTCATAATGGAAGCTCTTAAAGCTTTCCATGTTCATGGAGCTTCACCGTTTGCCCATAGGTTAGACCACCATTGCCTGGTGGACTTTTGAAAATGCATAGCTACATGGTGTAGCTTAGAGGACTCCGTGAAGCCCTCATCTCCAAATGCCGCATCGAATTGTTGGATGAAAGCCAAGACTTTGTACGTAGCACCAAAGGTGCCATCTAGGTAAGGAAAGAGATGCTCTTTCATCCCTCTTTGAACTGCTTGAGCTTGGATGATCTCTACCATGCGGCATAGGATTTCCTATGGCCTCTTCTTTTTGATGGTTCAAAAGTTACACCATCGCTTTCTTCAGAAGATGAAGAATTTGAGAAGGATGGAGAAGAGGGTGACCTCTTTCTTGACTTTTTCTTGCCTTGATCCTCTTTGTCTGCACCAACACTTTCTTCATAAGAGGAAGAGGATGAAGAAGATGGAGAAGATGGTGACCTCTTTCTCACCTTTTTCTTCTCTTGCTTTTTATCATCCCTCTTTGAATTATGGTGTGGAGAAGTGTGCAATGGTCTGCTCTGTTTAGGAGGTGATGGAGAGCGTTTTGCCCGCCGTCTTTGTGGAGCCATCTCCAGTGAGGTGGCACGAGAATTGCTTCTTTCTCGTTCTTTTGGTGGGGGCTCTTGAGTTCTCCTTTGGGAAGAAGATACATCATCAAGAAGAAAATTTTTGAGCTCTTCGTATGGATCCTCTTCTTCTTACCTAATTGGAGAGAGGCCTCTTTTGGAAGTCTCACAAGGAGGCTTCCTAGGTACTCTTTCGTCATGGTGGGGAGTGTGGAGAATCCCATGAGCACGTAGCTGCCGTTGCACTTCACTTTGGAGGGATGGATTTCCCATGGATTGTTGAATCCTAGAAACAAGGTAGCTAACAAGAATAGGGGCATCATTAGTAGTCTTCTCATTAGAAAAATTAAAGCTATCAACATTAATTTCACTCTCTTTACTATTGTCAACCATTCTAACAACTTTTAGGTGTAAACCTTTTTAGGCATACTTTGGCACTTCAAGCCCTAGTTGCTACTCCTCTTTACCCCTTTAGAAAAAAACTCAAGCTATTGTACCCGTGGTTCGAATACCATTAATTGCAAGAAATAGAAGAGAGGGTCTTTCAACACCAAAAGAGCACTGACTCCTGTCAAGCTTCTAATAGCTCAATAGTAGTTAAGCCATAGGCAAAAGCCGTAGGCAAGCCCCGTAGGACTCCACTATTAAGACCATAGCTCTCGATGGTGATGCTCCATTATCTGCATGAAGACATGCGCACTGCAAGGTTGAAAAATCACTATTCTACTTACACAATTGCAATTTATAATAACAATCATTTATAGCTAGCTTGAGGACCTCCCTTCTTGAGCAAGAAAAGAGAAAACTTGTGCTCTGATACCAATGTAACATTTAATGCCCTAGTAACTTCTATGTAGCAGAAAATAACATGAACATAGTGAGAATTTCATTAGAATAGATTCCTAATGAGAATCACAAGAGTGCTTGGGTGGAGAGAGAAACAAAAAGCATAACACCTAGTTAGATAGGCATGAACAATACTTCAAAAGAGAGAGAAATTAAGCTATTGACAACAGTTGAGGACTAGATTTACATGAAGCCGCCCCCCCCTCCAAAAGGCTTTGTATTATAGGTTTCCCCCATCAAGGGAGACATTTACAATAAAATTCTTTTTGTTCCTTCAATAACTAGCTAGTGCAATGAAGATGGAAGCTTCAAGCACTAAGCAAACACTTATAAAAATCCCTCACGGTCTCAGACCCAAGACCTCACACACCTTCGAAGATGGTGAGAGCTAGCGGGGTATGAGAGTAGATTGAGAGGAAGAAGGAGTAGTCTTACGACAAAGAAGTACATCTCCTCACATAATCACTCATAATATCTCAGCATAGCTAAGTAATTAGCATGGTAGAGGAGATGAGTGAAGGAGTACGAGCGGAAGTGCGACGTGAGAGAGAGTGCAAGAAGAAGAGCAGGACGATATGGTGAACTCGCTCTACTGTAATGTGTAGAGCATAGTGAGTTCTTATTAGGTTTTAACAAAAGAATATGTGTACATACCTGGGCGACCACATTGGGCTTTAAACCCCAACAACCTCCCACTTAAAGTCCAATGTGGTACTTTAAGTGTGAGAGAAGCTACTATACAAGCTAATATACAAGAGATGTAGAGAAGTGATGTACTACCCTACACCTAACTGCTTGCGAAAATGCGCCAAGCTCTCTGAGGGAAGTCCTTTTGTAAGTAGATCAGCAGGATTTTCTATGGTGTGAACTTTGACAAGCTGAAGTTGCTTATCCTCGAGCATTTCCCTGATGAAATGATACTTCACATCCACATGCTTTGTCTTTGAGTGATAAACTGGATTGCGAGCCAATTGTATAACACTTTGACTATCACAATATAACACATGCATCTCTTCTTTGATTCCCAAATATGTCACTAGTCGATTAAGCCAAATTGATTCTTTGCATGCCTCTGATGCTGCAACATATTCAGCCCCTGAAGTAGACTGAGTAACACAATCTTGTAATCTAGAACGCCATGATACTGCTCCACCAGTCAATGTAAAGACATACCCTGATGTAGACCTTTGGTTGTCTAAGTCACTTGCATAATTTGAGTTTGTAAAACCCTTTACACTTAGCTCCTGACTCCCATAGCATATACGCATACTCTTTGTAGCTTTCAGGTATCTCAATATTCCTTTCACTGTCTCCCAATGTTTCTTGCCTAGGTTTGACATGTATCGACTTACTACTCCCACTGCAAATGCAATGTCTGGGCGAGTAGCAATCATTACATACATCAAACTACCCACTGCAGACGCATATGGAATCTTATCCATTTCAGCCTGTTCTTCCTGAGACACATGAAATCTTGTTTGCTAAGTTTCACATATGGTGGCAATGCAACACTCAATGCCTTTCCCTTCTCCATATTGAAATGTTGCAAAACCTTGTCAATATACTCTGTTTGAGATAACCAAATCAACTTCTTTGATCTGTCTCTCTCAATGCGCATACCAAGAATATGACTTGCCTCACCCATGTCTTTCATGTCAAACGATTTTTCCATCTTTGACTTCAAAACTGAAATTTCTCCCAAGTGCTTGCCAGCAATCAACATGTCATCCACATACAAAATAAGGATCAGCCAACTGCCATCCTTAGCCTTCTTTGTATATAGACAGTGATCGAACTCACTACGTTTGTAGCCTTGAGAAAGCATAAACTTGTAGAACTTATGGTACCATGCACTCGGTGATTGTTTTAAGCCATAAAGACTCTTTAACAACTGGCATACCAAATCTTCCTTGCCTTTCTCAACAAACCCTTCTGGCTGCTGCATGTAAATTTCCACATCTAAATCACCATGCAAGAACACTGTCTTGACATCCATTTGGTGCAACACCAAACATTAGGAAAAGTTTGGACTCAAAAAAGGACTTTTTGGCGTTAGAGAGAGAATGTTGTTCGACCAATAGAGTTTGAGTCACCACAACGGTAGCTCCAATTTATTTGATTTTTATCTCAAATTTGTGCATTTTCAAAAAAGAGTTTTTTCTGTTAAAAAGATCTCAATAAGAAGATACGACACAATTTGTGCAAATTATTCTCCTACCATGGACGACGAACGCCAAATGTGCCATAACTCACATTCAATGAGGCACGTCTTTTGATGAACACTTTTCAAGCTACTACTTCTTGTGTAAACTAGTGAGCCCCTTTTCTTTTATCGTTTTTGTGTAGTCTCACTTCGCAGCTAATAGAAGCAGAGATGGAAGGAAGACGACCACGACGACCATCCGCCTCTGTTAAATCTATGGAACTATTCAACAGCTTTGACTTAGACCATGGTCGCTGGATGTCTACCACAGTCACCATTGGTAGTTGGGTTCTGCTTCAAACAAGAAGAAGAAAACGGATGTCAAATGAATTCATCAACAGCTACAAAGAGCGTGTGAAATATTTTCGCTTGTCTCAAACGGGAAAGACAGTGAAAGAGGTGCTCATTGAGCATGCATATATGCACTCCGAACTACGACTACAACAGTCACCTTTGGGGTTTCCTGCTCATAGACCAAACTGTGTGACTACTATATTGCTATAAAAATTTTAAAGATCCTTCAAGTTATTTTGTTGACTATTTCTTGTGACCATTCTCTTATCTTTTGTTTTTGCATATATTTATCCTTCTAACAAAGAAGACCGGAAACCAGTTGAGTGAATAATTGGTACTTTTGATGCTTTTCATGCTTCGGTGGGAGAACTTATGTACAGAACTAGTGCGAGAAGAGCTTTCGCAGAGAGGGGAGTTTTCTTTTACGACTACTTTTACAACGCCCCTTGCTCTTCATGGATTTGGCACTTTGAAACCTTTCCCTCTTCCCCAACAAGATTCCCCAAAGTGACCAGTTCCAACTTCAGAAACCTCTGAGTGTTTTAAACTCAAGCTTCATCAGGAAATTTTGAAGTGTTTGCGACCAAACATTGCAAGCAGGAAAGTACGAGTCAGTCTATTTATGCCATTACATGTCTTTATAGATTTCTTCCACGATGAGGAGGTTAGAAAAACAGAAACCATGTTCATCTGCAAATCCCAAACTTGCCTTGATTTTTTGGATGATAATTGGGATGTCAGTGATTCTGAAGGCATTTTGTGCAAAGTTGACAAGCGCTCGGTTGTGTGCAAGTGTATGATAGCATCACAAAATTTTATAGTTTCTTTCTACCACATGAGGTGGCATCGAGTGAATGGTCAGTTGGTAGCTATGGATCAAGATTTAAGTGACAATGCTTTTAATCCCTTGATGTCCATCGAGATATGGTTTTCAAATTATTTGCTTAAAGTTGTTGTGGTTAGATCAAATGTCACTTTAAGACAGGTTTGAGAGGATCTGTTAAATGAGTCCGCAATTTGCCTTCAAAATTTGTTTTCAAGTGTAACATGCGAAAGGTACTAAGCTACATGTATTAATTTTATACGTTGATGTCTCTATCGTGCTCATGTATCCCAATGTCTTATTGCGTACGTTGCATTGCAGGTACCTCACAGACAAAAAAAAATGACTCTTTGTGCACATATTACCAGCGAGACAGACTTGAAATAGTGAACTAACTTTACACAATGATTCAAATACTATTCTCAAAGATTACTCGACAAAGGCAGCTCTCTACATTACCAAACACCATTGGATCCTCACTCAACCATTTTTTTGGAAAACTTTACTCAAAATTTTATAAACTTTGAACCATAATCAAAACAAAAGTCAAATTTCGATCCACTGCTTGTAATCAATTTGTCAAAAGTACATTTCATAATCTCTTTCTAACCTTGTGCGTGCGGTGATGTGGGCGCCATTGGTTGAGGTTGAGGAGAGGTGGTGGCTTGCGGGTTTGGGGGCTCTGGAGCTGCTTCATGAGTAGGAGAGTTGCTGGGTGGGGGGTTTGGGGGCTCTGGAGCTGCTTCATGAGCAGGAGAGGTGCTGGGTGGTGGGTTTGAGGGTTCTGGAGCTGTTTCTTCAGGACGAGAGTTGGTGGGAGCTTGGGTTGGAGAGGCATCTAGGGAGATATTGATATGTGCTTGTGTTGGTGTGGCAGACACGGGGTATCTTGTCGGCGGAGGCCTAGGCGTGGGCCTTGGTGCTGGCGGGATAAAAGCATCGCGTGTTCCGTCTGAACGCATGGTCGCGCAATTGATCAAGTTTTCAATCATTCTGTTTCTAAAGGAAGAAACATCAGCCTTTGAATAATCTGCCAAATTTCTTACCTGCGTTAAGAACATCATGTTTATTAACATAGCTACTAACTTATTAAGATACAAATCTGTAAACGAGTGTCAAATGCTTACACTTCTACGACTTCCATCAAGCATGACCCCTAACAAAATTTCTGCATTGAATAAGATCCTCCATCCACAAGAGTAGGCATTGTCCTGCTTAGGGACTTTGCAACTAATAATCGTAAGATTCTCATATATATGCTCTTGCGTTAGAGCTTCAAGAGCAGACACAAGCTTCCAAACAGATCTGCACAAAATACAATTAAATTTCATAGGCGACTTTTAACAAAATTCTATGCGATGTCGAACAAAATACAAAACCTCTTACCTACGTACTTCACCATGAAATCCATGGGATGAATTAGCAAGGTAGCACCGGTTTCGTTCAAGGTGTAAGAGAACAAGACCCCAATGAGATCTGTTATAAATAAACATAAGCAAAACATATGTCATCACAATAAATTAGTGTTCAAGATAAAATAATTTCACTATTGAAAACATTGCGTACCCTTCATGATAAGCCAGAACAAAAAATTTTGCCGTATCCATGTTCATTGACTGGAACTAGTCAACTACTTCTACTAAAGATGTATCCTCAGCCATCAAAATGATCGAGAGGTTCGAGTCAAGGACGGCGACATCATCTTGCATATTCCAAGGCAAATTTGAAACTACAAAACTGTTAGAAATTCGTGTTATACAAAATTGAATATATTAAAAGAATTTATTGTGAAAAAAAGAATAGAACGCACCAAAGCAAGCAATTGATGATTGAGTCTGTGAGTTCCCTCGTCCGGTTCTGTAAAATTGCAATCTCGTAGGGGTGATAAGGAAAATATAGAATGCGTCCCCACACAGGAAGGCCAACAAGGAAATAAGGAAACGGCAATGACAAATCATCAGCGTTGGCGTCGCTGATGGCATCTGCCATTTGTTCCTCCATCATCTCAAGGCGTAACTGCTCCAATCTCTCACTATCGTCTTCTGTTGTGTCCCGCTCGGTGTTGAGACGGGTGCTGTATCTATGCATTTGTGTAGACACTTCACGAACTTTAACCTTGTCAATAGGTGGTATTCTAAGAATATTGTCCATCTTTCAGTCTGAAATACCGGCAGGCAGTATTGTTTTGTCATACCTGAACCTGAGAAGGTGCAGTGTGTTGATGTCTCGCGACATCAATGTTGTCCTATGGGCGTGGGCCGAGAGAATGTAGCCGTCAAGGAAAAGCTCTACAAAAAAATCATCGGCGGCCTTGTGCAAGCACCCCATTGCACTTCGAGACCACCAAAAATTCAGGTTGTGTTGCTCGCAAATCTCGCGAACAGCTCTCTGGAATGGCAGTTTAGGTATTGCCAATGAAATGTGCTTTTGGAGCTTACGAAGTTCGAGTAGAACGCTCCTATTCTGCTCGTATCTTCTTCTTCGCATTGTTGCGCGTAACTATGGCATGGTCTTGCCCGGAATCACATGCGATGTTGACGGTTGCACTGTAGACGAGCTAGCCTGGCCCTGCAGAACAGACTGGCCAGGATAAACCTTCCTTGCTATTTGCTTTGTGCACGCCATGACCTGAACGAGGAAAATGCAAGGAAATATGGAAATCTGGATGTGGGTAACAAGGTAGAGTGACTAGAGACACTTCGGAAAAAACGGTGAGAAAAAAAAAAGGAGGGGGGGGGGGGGGGGAGGGGGGGGGGGGGGGGGGGGGGGGAGGGGGGTGTTTATATTAGCGGAATAAGTATAATGAGAAGAGGCGGCTGCATTAATCATGACATCGCGAGGTATGACGGGAAGCGTGCGGGAATAATGATTACGTGCCACGTGGCACAACGGAACAAAACCGATATTGGTGGTACCAAAATTAGTGGCACTGCCTATTTGCGGGGTGGCACGACGAGGAAAGAAGCGCCCCAACGGGTTGCCCTCGCAACAATGGTATGTCGCGGCACAACGCGAGGAGGTGGACCAGAATACTCTGCACTGGTCGTATCGCGTTATGACGCGACAACAGGCTGTCACGCAAGAACGCGATAGCAGTGCTTTTGTGGAGTGGCGGCACCCATTTCGCGTTGTGGAGTGATCATTCCATGGCGGCCGACACGTGGCGTAATCATCACGGCGACTGCATGATGCACGTGTGGTGCGAGAAAAAATGTATCGCAGCACAATGCGAGGAGGCGGACTGCAGTACTCTTGACTGGCTCTATCGCATTATGACGCTGTGAGCGGGATGAAAACACACACAGCGCTACTATAATGACCCAACACACACTCTTGGAAGGATATACACACACACTATGGGGCACCACTCGGCTTACACAACACACCTGTCCGAGACAGGGAACACACCTATGGAGTGAGAGGAGAGAGACTATCCACTTGCCCACTCCACACAGACACACACCCACATACACACACCCAAAAAACTCATCTCAAAAGAGGATAATTTCTGATGTTTAGATACAATTGATCTTGGGCCAACACCAATGGGGCAAATAGCTCCCACAATATGGGTAAAATAAGCCAGATACAATCACAAACTAGAGCAGAAACTTCGCTCATAGGAGAAACTTACACAGAAAAACAGCAGGAAAAGAGTGAGGAATTTGGCAAAATGGACAGCGCCGTCGCGTACGGAACGGCCCAAAACCCCAGTCTACAATGTCAAAGTGCTCAAATCCGACCTCGGATGAGCAGTTTACGGCCAAAACAGGCTCCAAAATGAGCAAAAACACACCTGCGGCTGTTCCTCCTCTCTTCTCCACGTTTTTTCTGGTCTTCTCTCTCTTTTTTCAGTTCCCACACTTAGCTTTATTACTTGGGCACCCTTGGCCTTTTAGATGACCTCAAACGGACCTCGAACAGGCCAAAAACTGACCTCGCAGTGCATAGTTGTCACCTTTTTGCATCATCCGCACACCTGGGACTCATCTTTTTTCCAATACTGCATCTTGCCACCACGTGAAGTGGCCCCAAAAAGTGGTCCTAATGATGACCTTTCTGCGTAACTCTCACAAGAAAACACCCACGTTGTGTCCGTCCTCATATGCGTGCAAATATTGACCTTGTTCGCCCTCCTGACGCCACTAGATGCCATCTGACGCACCTGCTAACCTCACGTCGTCGGCCTGCGGATAGCTTCCTCGAGAAGTTTTACACGCTATAAACTCCTCATTATTGTAGAAAAACACAGTGGTACTGATAATAGTGAAAATCGATGCACTATGTACACCCTGTCCTACTTGTACACATGTGGGCCCCACATAACCACCTGGCTAAGGAAAATGGGAAATCCTTTATTTGATGCACCATGCATGTGTATGTACATATGCGCAATCCCTTGCTCCAAAAAACTCCTGACATGATTTGCCCACCCCCTAGCCTGCTAGATCATTCATGATCAGCAGCAGCAAAGAGAGATATGAGACTCGCCGCATCACAAGTCTCCTCATCCTTCACCAACATTGCTTGCTCCACAGACAACTCATCTTGCTTTACCATCATTAACCTGGCATGATATAATTTAAGACGCAATCCATTTACCCTTGACTTATGTAGAACACCATCCAGGTTAGCCAGCTGATATGTGCCATTTGGAAAACACTCCACTACCTTGAAAGGGCCTTCCCACTTAATTTGAAACTTCTTTTGGAAGGTGTTGTCCAGCTTACTGTTGTAGCGCAAAACCAAGTCATGTTTCTTGATACCCTTACTTTTGACCTTTTCATTTATCTTTGTCAAAGCCTTATCCTGCATCTGCCCATAATGCTCCAATGCGCTCATCCTATCCAACTGGACCTCTTGTAATTGCAAGAGCCTCTCTTTGAATGCATCACTAGGCGGCCCAAGCAACTTCTCTAACATCTTGACCACAGGCAACTCTACTTCCACAGGCAATAGTGCTTCTTTTCCATACACCAGATGAAATGGAGTAAACCCTGTACCTATCTTCACCGACGAATCCCAATTCTTTCCTTGGTGCTCTGTCACTTTCAAAAGAATCTGTACCAACTCACCATTGAATCTTTCATTTAAGCCATTACACTGTGGGTAATAAGGAGTGGTATGCTGGTGCCTAATCTTCATCTTTGTGCATAAGAAGTCTAGCAGTTTAGCTCTAAATCCTGGCCCCTTATCTGAAAGTAGCTCTAATGGCACCCCAAACTTGCAACATATTTCATCATACACAAATTTTGCCACATCCTCTGCAGTGATCTGTTTTACTGATATAGCCTCTGCCCATCTAGAGAGATAGTCCACTGCCGTCAAGATATAGCTTTTGCCCCTGCTTGTGATAGGTAACGGGCCTATTGCATCAATCCCCCACTTTTCAAACACATCAAACGCCATAATGGTTTTTCGTAGCTCTGGCTTCAACACTCTCTTCCCAAATGCTTGACACCTATTGCAAGACCTACACCAATGGTGAACATCCTTGTGCAAACTAGGCCATACATACCCCTCTTGCAAAATCTTATGCAAGGTGATCTTTAGAGCAAAATGGCCACCACATGCGCCTTCATGATTCTCTTCCAACACTCTGTAAAGCTCCTCTCGCCAAGGTACACGTCTCAACACGAGATCATCCCCTTTCATGTATAAGACATCACCAATCAATTTGTACCTGTATGCTCTACGCACAAAGCCATACTTCTTAGACTTCTGAATCTCCTTTGTAATGATTCCTGTTAGCAAAAACTCCTCTTCTTGAGCCAAACTTTCCCGGCCATGATAAAGAGGTAAAGTGGTCCTCAACACGAATAGCTCCCCAATCATGCCTTGAGCTGCTTCATGTGACTCTCCATTTAGAGCACGTTCAATGTGTCTGATGCTCCATGCTTCAAACTTTTTTAACAGTCCTTTAATTCTAAATCACATTTCCTTCAATGAGGTGTTCTTGCTCTTCCACACACCCAGCACTGGCTTCACCACTAACAAGGCATCAACTTTTATGCTCAACCTTCGAACCCCATGCTTCAAACAAATGTGTAATCCGGCTTCCAGAGTAGAATATTCAGCCTCATTGTTACTATGCGCATCCAATTTGAACCCTCTCTTGCATACTAGCTTCCCCTCTGGATCATAAAGTGCTATACCCACTGAAGCTGCATCATGGCTCTTTCTGTATGAACCATCAAAGAACAACACATGTGCATTGCTGATTTGTGGCACTTCTTCAACTACCTTTCTCACCACCTCTTCCTTAACAATAAGGGTATTCTCCTTGTAGGTCAACAAATCAGCTAGGGTAGCCCTTGTACTATCTTCCACTAGAAAAGAGAACTCAAACTCTTGCAGCTCAATTACCCATTTCTTCACCACATTTGACATGTTAATACCATTAATTAACTGTGGCAAAAAGGCATAACTCTTCAAGAAAACAAAAGGCCGTGGTAGCAAGTAATGACGAAATCGTCGACAAGCAAATATTACACTGGCCATCACTAGCTCTACTTCCAATAACTTTCTCTCCGCTACCAACTTCACTCGGCTTGCACAATACACTGGCCTCATATAATGGCTGCCCTTCCCCTTTTGCAATAGCATAGCTCCAATGGCATCATCCCCTACTGATGGATTTACATAAAAAACTTTCTCCCAATCAGGAGCCTGCATGGCTGACAAACCCCCTAACACCTCTTTCACCTCTTGAAACACTCTTCACACTTGTCATCCCATTGCAATGGATCATGCTTTGCCACTTGCTGTAATGGATAAAGAAGCTGCGAAGACAATGGAATAAACCGTGCCATGTACTTCACTTTGTGTATAAAGGTTGCCAATTGCTTCGTACTCATAGGTGATGGAAGAAGAATAATAGACTTCACCTTATCTGGATCAGCCTCAATGCCATTTTCTGACACCATATGGCCCAATAACTTCACCCTTGCTGTGCTAGATGACATTTCTTTGGATTTAGTTGTCCTCCACATTCATTCATATCGAGCCAATACCATCTGCAGCTTCTCATGGTGATCAGCCCTACTGCTATAGACACAGAAGTCATCCATAAAAGCTTTAACACAACTACCAATGAATGGTTCCAACACCCAATTTGCTCTCTCTTGATAGAAGGAAGGTCCATTTGACAACCCAAATGGCAATACTGTGTAGCAATAGTAGCCCCATGGCGTATAAAAGTTGTCTTTGTGCGGTCTTTAAGAGCAATCTTCAATTGAAAATAGCCTGAAAAACCATCACACACACTGTACCTCTCATAACCTGCCACTGAATCTAAGATCTGATCGATGAATGGAGAGGATATGGGTTCTTCTTAGTGGCTGCGTTTAAGGGTTTAAAATCCACACAAATTCTCCACTTCCCATCCTTCTTTGGACTGACCACAACTGGACTCACCCATTCTGTGGTCTCCACTGAAACTATGAACCCTGCCTTCAATAACTTGTCCACCTCTACCCGCAAGGCTTCCATTTGCTCTTGACCCATCCTTCTTAGCCTTTGCCGCACTGGCTTAGCACCTTCTTTCAGCTCTATATGCATCTCTTCACCCTTGAACCCTCTGATCTCTTCATATGAATTAATGAACAAATCAGGAAAACTAGCCATCATATGCAAATATATATCCTTCTCCATAGCTGAGAGGTCTCCACTAATCATTTGCGTCATTAATTCCTGCTTCTTTGACAACTCAACCTTGGTTTGCATGAACCCTTCAATCACTTCATAAGGCCCTTCACTTTCATCTTCAACTTCATTCGCAAATGCGACTAAACCACACTCCTTGATTTCTTTATCCATCAAAAGAAATGCAACATCAGCATCCTCATCACTGCTGGTAGTGCTATCACTGTCCTCATCTGTCATCGTGGAAGATTCTTCATCACTAGACTCATCCTCATCTTCATAAAGCTCCTCTAATCGTTTCCTTGTGTCCATATTATAAAGCTTCTTGGTACCTGTCTTTCCATAGAGGCTAATTGTACCATGTCGCCAATCTTGAACGGCTCCCACTACACGTAACCATGGTCTGCCCAGTATAATAGGATATGCTCCCAACCCTGCTGGCATCACATGAAAATCAACCACTGCCTTTGCATCATATGCCTCCACTTCTAAGATCTTTACAACACCCAAGCATTTTACTTTTTGATGGTTTGCCAATCTGATCCGAAAACCTGACACCCCAGCCACTGTGAGACCCATCTTCTCAACGCATGAGTGTGTTATGACGCATATTTGGGCTCCGCCATCCACATAACCTTGTCCCAAATTTTTCCTTTTATGCCACACATCTACTATTGGACAAATGTCTGGTAGCTCGTCCATTGCCAACACCTTCACTGAACCTCTCTCTGGCTCTTTCTCCATTGGGTTAACCATCCTCTTCACTGTCGCTTTAGCTTAGGCACCATCTCTATAAGCTGCCCAAAAGTAACATCTTCCTTCCTGCTCGTCAGATCCTCCTTCAAGTCATAGCTTAATTGCCCATCCCCTAGGTGGAAAATATGAAACATGAAACTTTTGACGGGCTCTCCTTTTCCTCTTGGCCTTGACATCCTCGCCTTCATGGCTCTTTCCTTTTTCTTACTAGGACCTGGGGCACTTCTTCCTTCCTTATTCCTCTGTGGTCCTCTTCCCAATAGGCATCACTAATGTATCCTCTAGCTTTGATGCCTTCTCCAAGGTGACTACACTTAGCACTTTTGTCTTTCCCTTTTCCTCCTGGGTCAATCCACTAGTTCCTTCGTCTCCCTTAATTTCGATGCCATAATCATTTGACCTAGTTAGCACCTGTCTTGGCAATGGATACATGTCTCCCCCCATCCTTGGTGGCTTATCACATTGAGGGCTGATGTGACCCAACTCTGCACAATTATAACATGTGGGCGTCTGCCTCCAAAACCTACCATTGCTTTGTCCAACACCATTCCTAGGCCTTTCTTCACCTCCTGGCTGATTTGCAAACCGCCCTCGACCTCGATTATTTCCCACTTGACCTAGCATGTTTATGCTGAGATTCTTCATCAAATCAACCACTTGACTCATGTCTTGCCTTAGGCCATCATCTTGCACTGCTGTAGTGACCACTGCTGGCATAACCTGAGTAGTAACAGGAACCACTGGTTCATGATGAACCCCTGACATACGACCTTGTAAAGAGTCCATAGGCTGAAATTCAGACCTCATTGGCAAAGACTCCACCCCTAGCTAGCTCATTTTCCTCAGCTTTCCACTCTTTGTTCCTTGCTACCTCTAGTGCATCTTCATATGTCCTAGGCTTCTTTAGCTCCACTCTCCAACGTATATTCTCCCAAAGACCAGCTAAGAACCTGTCCTTCTTCATCATGTCAGGCGGGGTACCTGTGGTGCTAAAGCCTTGCACATTCGCTCCCATGCCAATGAAAACTTACGTATGTACGCATCTACTGGCTCACCTTCCTTTTGCACCAAACCTTGTACTTCTTGCCACACTTTGTCAGGATCTTCTATCTTCACAAACTCCACTTCCAATCCATGCCTTAGATTGTCCCAACTCAATCTTATAGGTGGATCTGCTGCACGCAACTCCTCTTCAAATGCCTTGGACCAAACTCGTGCGTCACTCTTCAAACAAATTTGGAGAAGGCGTAACATTTGTGTAGGGTCATGAATCTGGTTGCTAATGCAGGCAACTTCCATCTTTTCCAGAAAGTCCTCCAGATCTTCATCACTTCTTCCATGAAACTCCGGATAAGAGAGAGCCATGGCTAGAGAACCCCTTCAAACACACGTGCAAGAACCCAAAACTTTTCACTACCCAATCCCCAGAAACTTCAATGGAGCTCAACTTTAGATAAGGCAAACACATGCACATCAAATGAGTTTTTCATAGTTAATCATCAGAATGACAACAGGCAAAGGACATTCCAAGATCTCTCTCAATCTTCTTGGCCCAAACATAAAGACTATGCGCTGCTGGAAAAAGATCTTCCTGGACACATGAACATTAATCTGAATTCTTTGAGTTAAATGAAAAGGAGTGAACTGAGGGCCATTTTGATCATCCATTAAAGCCAACCATGAAGCTCCCAAGAAGGCACACCTGACTCAACCTCTGATTTTGCCAAAATTTCAGCAGCATAACAGCATAAATGGCTCAAAATACCAAAAAACTAGCCATCATAACTTGGGAAAATTTCGACAGAGTTTCCCCAGAAGTAGAGCAGTAGGAACCCAAAATATAGACTGTCTATGTATGCATAAACTGTCAACAATAGAACCCGAGCATCAAGTAGGACTCACTAGTACATAGCCTATGGCGAGGTCATAAAAAGGGTGCTCCAGCTACCTGTATCACCGAAAGGATCTCTACATTTGAGAATCCCCCAGCTCAATAAAAACCTCACGCTATCGACCCTCACACGAAGGCTAATGCAAATCGTGTATAGTCAAGTCTCAGAAATGACTATCTTCCAGACCAAGTCTCAGAAATGGCTGGGACTGCCAAATACAACCAAGTATGGCTCCACAAATGCATACAATGGCAGTTTCCACAAGTAACGTACAATCCAGCAGACAATGCGCTCAACCAGGCGCCAAGTGATGCATACCCACAACAACTGCAAGTGACATCACTGTACTCCAGCTACCTGTACCTATGCGAATCACCTGTACCTCTCCCTGTAACCTGTAACCTGTAACCTGTAATCTGCAACCTACAACCTGTAATCCCGAAGCTCAAAGCTCGAAGCTCGAAGCTCGAAGCAGAAGGTACTCGAAGAAGATCCTCCGTGGGGGCGCCAAAAGAATGTGAGCGGGATGAAAACACACACAGCGCCTCTATAGCGACCCGACACACACTCTTGGAAGGATATACACACACACTATGGGGCACCACTCGGCTTACACAACACACCTGGCCGAGACAGGGAACACACCTCTGGAGTGAGAGGAGAGAGACTATCCACTTGCCCACTCCACACAGACACACACACACATACACACACCCAAAAAACTCAGTTCAAAAGAGGATGATTTCTGATGTTTATATACAATTGAGCTTGGGCCAACACCAATGGGGCAAATAGCTCCCACAATATGGGTAAAATAAGCCAGATACAATCACAAACTAGAGCAGAAACTTCGCTCATAGGAGAAACTTACACAGAAAAACAGCAGGAAAAGAGTGAGGAATTTGGCAAAATGGACAGCGCCATCACGTCTGGAACGGCCCAAAACCCCAGTCTACAATGTCAAAGTGCTCAAATCCGACCTCGGATGAGCAGTTTACGGCCAAAACAGGCTCCAAAATGAGCAAAAACACACCTGCGGCTGTTCCTCCTCTCTTCTCCACGTTTTTTCTGGTCTTCTCTCTCTTTTTTCAGTTCCCACACTTAGCTTTATTACTTGGGCACCCTTGGCCTTTTAGATGACCTCAAACGGACCTCGAACAGGCCAAAAACTGACCTCGCAGTGCATAGTTGTCACCTTTTTGCATCATCCGCACACCTGGGACTCATCTTTTTTCCAATACTGGTTCTTGCCACCACGTGAAGTGGCCCCAAAAAGTGGTCCTAATGATGACCTTTCTGCGTAACTCTCACAAGAAAACACCCACGTTGTGTCCGTCCTCATCTACGTGCAAATATTGACCTTGTTCGCCCTCCTGACGCCACTAGATGCCATCTGACGCACCTGCTAACCTCACGTCGTCGGCCCGCGGATAGCTTCCTCGAGAATTTTTACACGCTATAAACTCCTCATTATTGTAGAAAAACACAATGGTACTGGTAATAGTGAAAATCGATGCACTATGTACACCCTGTCCTACTTGTACACATGTGGGCCCCACATAACCACCTGGCTAAGGAAAATGGGCAATCCTTTATTTGATGCACCATGCATGTGTATGTACATATGCGCAATCCCTTGCTCTAGAAAACTCCTGACAACGTGACAACAAGTTGTCGAGCCAAAACGCGATTTTTTGGTGTGGCGGCACCACTTTTGCGTTGTGGCATCGTGGAACGGTTGCGTTGTGGCGGCACCACTTTCGCGTTGTGCCGTCGTGGTGTGGCACGACCGTTCCATGGCGGCTGACATGTGGCGTAATCATCACGACGACTGCATGATGCATGCCGGCCCCATGATGCACGTCAATCGATGTCATCATTATCCTCGGGAATCCTATAAATATGACTTGCTCCCCCATTTGCCCTTTGTTTGGATGTTGTGCTCTCTTATCTATCTTCGCTTTTGAATTTCTGTTATAGACCCCTTCAATGTTGAAGTAGAGGAGGAAGTGCCTTGCTCTCAGGATGCCCCCCAAGACAAACTATCTCATTTTCTATACCGCATTGGGCTTCAGCAGCGCGAGACAGAGATCAGGCCGATGTTCAATCCAGATTTTTCTTTGCATGAGTGGATTGTCTCCGCGCAACATTACCTATCAGGTTTTGAGCAGACCTACCAGCAGCAAACATCTGGTGGCATTTTCGAGATACAAGGAGTTCGTTTTGTTCACATGAAGGATATCAATTCGGACTCCTCCAAGAAACACATATTTTCTAGGAGTTGCCTTAAGCTGCCAGTGCACTTACGGATAACAGACCACAAGTGTACACTTCATAAACGCAAGTGTCGAGTGGCTGAATATTATGCAGGTTTTATTTTATATTTGCATTTAATTTTGGATGAGCATGTTGATGTTGCAGAGGCCTCGCTAGAGGATCAGAGTGGGGAGGGTCAACAGTCCAAGTCTCGGGGAAGCCTTGCCTTGCAGGTTTCAGAGGGAGTGCAGCTTCCGGAGGGTGCTTTGCCTACTAGTGTTCTACCTACCATACCTATTGGTGATTTGAAGTATGTCTTGCTTAATGACATTATGGAGCTTTTTGACCTTCGAGAGGACTATTGCCTTGCCATTGTGGCACAGAATCTCAAAGAGGATGATGCTTTCATTGACTCTGAGCACGACAAGTATTCTGTTATAGATGCCCATGTAAATGACGATGAGTTCGTTGACCCCGCAAGTGCACTTGTGATGATTTACAATGATGTTGCTAGGTATGAGCGCACGCTTCCAACAGAAAAGGAGTTCGTGGAAGTGCAAAAAAAGCTAGGGATTGAAGAAATGGGTAAGGCAAGCACTTCTTCATCATCTTTGGCCTCAACCTCCAATGCGCCCACTGGAGGTCAGGGCGGCATCAACCTATGGAATGAGGACTTACTTGAGGAAGATGAAAACCAGAAGGTAATATTTTTTTATTTGCCTTACCTTTTTGGTTTCTACTTATCTCATTTTATAACTTTAATTTGTTGCAGTTGGTGGTCTATGATGATACCTTCATTCCTCGCCCTCGTGGACGAGGCATGGGAGATTTAGGGAAGAATTCCTCTCTCGGCCAATACTTAAAGAATCTTAAGTATCCGAGTTTTTTGGTCTTCCATTCGTCCTTCTCCAATGACAACGCGGAGCTACCCTTGATGACGTTGAAGACACTTTCAAGATATTTAGGAGGGGCCGTCATCAGGTGGAACGCAGATAAAATAATTCTTTTAGAAAAAAAGGCCGCATTGTATATGTTTGGCCAAGCAGCATATGGTTTGGCATGCGGAATCACTGACCCTGCGCAATTACTAGAGTATGACAAGCATGCTATGTTTCGCAATAAACAACCAATTGCCCATCTGCCTACTAAAGAAATGTCTCTTGTGGGATGTGGAGGTGGAGACAAATGTACTGTCAACAAGCAAACCTGCAGGACTAGGTTGCAAATAACCAACGCAAGAAGAAGACACCCAGCAGGCAAAAAGGCCAGAATATTTTGTAACTTTTCCTGACGAAGATGAAGAATAGAGAAGCTCCAATGTATATTGTCGATGCCAAAAAATAGTATATTTTCTATCAAAACAATGAGTACATTATGTTTCTCACTTTTGTGACTGATTCTCTTCTCTTGGCACAAAAAATTATATTGTGTTACAATGCGCTATCTTTAGGAAGTCTCAAACAACTTAGGTCGGAGTTGTCCAAGTTTTTCCAATGCGTTCTTTTTGAAGTCGCCACTCTGCATGTCGCGATGCCGCAGAATATGCCTCCCATATTTCCTTCTTTCGCCGTTTGCTTGCTAATCTCATTGCTTAGCCAATCTGACTGTCTTTGACACATTCCTTTCGGTGTGTTCTATGCATAAGTTTTCAATAAGTCCATTGATGTAGTTCCTCCAAATTGTTGGCTTTGTTTGGACCACCTCCGTGACGAGTGCAGTTGAAATAGCCAGTACGGGCTTGGTAGTGAGTTTTCTCCATACCTTGTGTAGACCATATAGCCAAGCTACCATACTGCCTAGCAAACCAAGGCATGTGGTTGCATATGATATGCTGTAAAAAAAAAACAGCCTATTGTTTATATGTAAATATATAAACACAATTTTATCAAATAAAGTAATATACCATGTAATGAGTTATGTGTTGATTTGTCCATGCAGCTATGAAAGACCTGTGGAAGGTCTCCAGAGCGTCTTGAAACAATGTATAGTCAGTATCTCTCCAAGTATTGAGCTCACAAAACTTGAATATGAAATCCAAACTTTTCCACACGTTCACTTTGCGAGTCCTTGCTACACCATTGTCTGCGTGGTCAACCACTTCATTGTGAAGGTTTCTCCACCTATTGTATCTCAATGTCAACCTTTCCTGAGCACTTTGGCTTTTGCGTTGTCTACCACTTGTTGGCATCGACAAGAAGAGACAGGCTTTCACACCGCCAATAGACAACTTCTTTGGCACATCTCGACCATTCTTAGACCTCTTCTCGTCCTGCTCTATTTTCACATGTCCTCCATGCAAGCCCATATCTAAGAAAACTGTTTCCAATGATAATATAGCCCTTTGTTTTGCTGATGCTGGTCGAGTGGTCCAAGCAAAACAAATGTATAGAAACATAAGTTTCTCAATGATTCTGCAGAGTGCATGCATCGTGCAAATATGTACTCTGGACAGTGGAATATCCAACACTGGGCGGAAGTTAAGGTCCTGCGAGTGCTTGTCCGGTGCTCTCCTCCAATTTCTTTTGTCAAGACCAATGACTACTCCCATGCAATACAAACAAGGGCTTTTACTTGTTGCTCCTTTTGAGATGTTGTACATACACTTTAGGGTTTTGAGATCTCCAGCCATATGCCACTCTACTGTGTATGAACCCATGCCTAATACATCGAGTGTCTTTCCATTTCTCTGTTCGCTTATGACTTCAGGAATACTTGTTTGATGGAAAACCCAGTTAAGAATATCAAAATTCTCTGCAGGCACCTGAAATGGGAAAACCAAACCAATCAAATGAAACATGTATAACCATTTTTTTAAGCAAAAACTTGTTGATATCAAACCTTGAATGTGGCTAATAAGAAAATATTGTTTTCGGATTGCATGCTAAAGTTTCTAGGGTCATCTGAAGCAATGCTTTCATCTAATGCTCTATTCATAAGTGTTATTGTGACACGCTCAACCTTTGTCTCTTTCACTAGCTCGCACTCATCCAGTTTAAGCACAAACTTCAAGACTCCATTGCATTCCTCTTGAGAAACCTCGAACAATTGAACAATATATGTCTGCAAAGCTACTAAATCATAAAATATATTATTGTATTTGTCATAGACCACTTCCTCTGTTGATGGCGATTTGTACATTGCTTCAATGTGAAAAGGAGTGCCCAATGTCCGAAGCACTTCCTGGTTGACCTCCAGTCTTGTCTTTCGAATGGAGAAAGGATATGATAGCAACGTGTGCTTGAGATTGAACTTCTTACTTTGTTGCTGCATAGTTATGTAAACAAAAAATTAAGTAAATGGACTATTTCCAAGGCTTCAAATGCTACACATATCCAATATACCTAAAAATTGCAAACATTTGATTTGACAAGTGAAGACAATTGATTCAAACACCAAACATACCTAAAAATTGCAGAATAACCTTTGTTGGATATTCCGGCTTCATCCAGAATTGACTGAACATCACGTGTTTGGAGTTGATTCTATTTCAAAAGAGTGTCAAGCTGCTTAGCAACAATCTTGCAGTAGCGCTTATCGTCCAAAAGTCCGGCGACATCTTTGCGTTTTAGTATGAGACCATAAGGAATTGAAGAAGTTGGTGTGTTGTTGTCAATATTTGACTGAGGATGTAACAACGATCTAAGCATAAATATGAAAAGTAAGATACAAAACTACAAATGTAAAGATGAATTAAACCTATTTGAATGATAATCTTACTTGATTGCTTTAACCCTCTTCTTCAAACCCCCAGAACCAAACTTCAGTTGTTCAATGTCTCGTAAGCGTCGTTCTCTTAACCGAGGACCCAAGACGGTATTTTTTTCTCTGAGATCCTGCGTGAGCTGCGTGATGATTTCGTCCTTGCCTTTCAGTTGTTGAGTGCACTCTGTCATAGTTTGCTTCAAGAAAAAGTTTTCTTTGTGTGCAAGGCCTCTCTCAAGCTTAAGAATATCACTTTTGGCCGCAAAATGCTTGGTGTAGCCATATAAACCAGAATAACCGTCTCCTACATAGTTTAGCAATGACGTTATGTTTCTGAACGGTGGAGTTGAGTTGGTGATAGGATGCTCAGGATATATCCTGCCATCCACCCAAAGATCGACGCTTTTTTTACCTTGAAATCTGAAGTTCTCTTTTAAAGCTTCGGAAAGGATGCCTCGCTTATTCTTCTTGTGGAGGGGCTCGTATTCTCTGGATAGTTTGATATGCATATGCTACACATCGTTTTGACTCCTCGTCTGAGTTTTGTGTGAAGATGATAATGACATTGAGATGACTTGGTGAATAGGAAAGCTCAAAACAGAGGAGAGCGCAAGAGTGAAGCAAATGGAAGAGAGCTCAAAGGAGGAGACTGCGCGCAGGCGGAAAGCAAGAGAGACGCAAAAATGAGAAGAAGAATAACATTCAATGCACCTCGTTGAGCGCCAAATCTTAGTTTTGAAAAATCCAAAAGATTGAGACAATCGGCGTTCAATTCGGAGCCATCGTATGTTATCATTGTCTGAACACTTTTTGAGAGTTATAATAAATGTACCCCCCAAATCTGATGTCCGAGTTTTTTTGAAAGTGAATATCAAAACTGAAATTAGGGACTTTTTATTATCTCTCTCTAAGCTAACCTGGCATTTCTTACAAGGCCCATTTTTTAGTCCAAACTTTTCCTAATGTCTAATATGGCAACCAATGCAAGAAAGCATCTCAATGTAGTCATCTTGACCACCGGAGAGAAGACTTCATCAACGTAAATTCCTTGTTCTTGCTTACAGCCCTTGGCAACAAGCCTTGCTTTGTACTTTGGATGACTATCATGAGTGGTGATCTTATACCTGTAAACCCATTTACAAGGTAGAGCCTTTTTTCCCTGTGGTAATTTAACTAGCTTCCATGTCTGGTTTTTATGTAGAGCTGTCATCTCTGACTGCATGGCCAATTGCCAATTCCTGGAGTCCTTCATTTGCACTGCTTCCTTGTAACATGAAGGCTCATTGCAATCAGTCAACATGACATAGTTCATAGATGGAACAAACAAATCAAGAGGTCATGAGATCCGTCCTGATTTACGCAAAATAGGTGGCTGAGGCTCAGCCACAACCTGTGGTTCCACTCTATCGTGTCCTTGCTCCTCTTGAGCCCTGATATTTTGTCTTGCATGTGCAGGTCCATCTTCTTGGAAGACAACTCTTCTAATCTCCTCAACCCTCTCTGGTTTAGAATGATATTTGGCTTCATTAAAGTGAACATCATTGCTACGGATAACCTTTCTGGATTCGGGATCCCAAAGTCTATACCCCATCTCACCAGAATTACCATAGCCTAGAAAGATGCACTTTCTACTCTTTGGCTCAAGTTTGTTCCTAAATTCCATTGGAACATGAGTATATGCCTCACAGCCAAAGACTCTGAGATGCTTGTATGAGGGCATTTTTCCTGACCATACCATCTCTGCCACTGAATCCTTCTGCAAAACCTTGCTAGGAGATCTATTTATAAGATGAACAGATGTTGATACAGCTTCAGCCCAAAACCCATTTGGCAGTTGTGCATTAGACAACATACTTCTGACCTTTTCTTGTATAGTCCTATTCATCCTCTCAGAAACACCATTTTGAGGAGGATTGTAAGGAGCAGTAAGTTCACGTTTTATACCTTTTGACTCACAAAAGTCCTGAAAGACCTTTGAAACATACTCTCCACCATTGTTAGTGCGTAATCATTTAAGCTTCTTGCCACTCTGATTCTCCACAAGTGTCACAAACGTTTTGAAAACACTAAACACTTCATCCTTGTGCTTGAGAAAGTAAACCCATACTTTCCTCGAGTAATCATCGATAAAATGTCATAAAGTAAGAAGCTCCCCCTAGAGATAGGTTAGGCATAGGTCCACACAAATCACTATGAACAAGTGCCAACTGTGTATCTCTTCTACTGCTTCTATGCTTATGTGGCTGCTGTGTTTGCTTACCATACAGACAATGTTCACAGAATTCAAAATCATTAAATGAAAAGCCAGGCAAATAACCAGAACGAGACAAGATTTCCATTCCCTTCTTGGACATATGTCCTAACCGGCTATGCCACAAAGAAACGTTCGGCTGCTCGGTTACATTGATTACATTTTTAGAGACATTTGATACATAAATCATCTAAAGTCCTCCAGACTTTACTCCATGTGCTATTGTCATAGAACTCTTGGATATCTTCCACATGTTCTATCCAAAAGTGGTGACGTAGCCAGCATCATCAAGTAAACATGTGCTGATCAAGCTCTTTGTAATTGCGGGAACATGTCTCACATTCTTCAGATGCTGTAAGAAGAGCTGAGTCCATTGTATTCTTCAAGAAGTAGATGTCTCCTGACACTAGACTGTCATCCTCTGCAACAGTGTTTGTCACATTTATTTCTTAAATCTTCACTGAGGACTTGTTCTTCTCACCATGGTCTTCAGCTTTCTCTTTGCCTTTTTCTGCTTTCCATTCTCTGCAATCTCTTTTCATGTGACCCTTCTTGCCACAATGGTAGCATTCTATGTCACTCTTGCCTTTAGCACTGCGGGACTTGCTACGAGACTGATTCCTCTTTCCACCTTTGTAATTTTCTTTGGTCCTTCCCCTGACAACTAAGGCTGTTCCTTTGCCTTTGTCCATTGTCTTTATGTTGGTTTCTTCAGTAAGTAGAGTGCCTTCTACACCTGCTATGGTCAAACCATCTGGAGGTGCAGAATTACTCAAAGCTGTGCGAAAAGTGTCCCAACTTTCCGGCAATGTGATCAACAGGAACATAGCCCTAACAGGTTCATCAAAATTGACACCTTGAGCTGACAACTGACTGTGGATGGTGTTGACTTCATTCAGATGATTGGACATAGGTGTCCCTTCTTTCATCTTCAAGTCAACAAGCTTCTTAAGCCAGTATACATGTGAAGCTGCACTCTGCTTCTCATGAAGATCACTCAGCTTTGTCCATGCTTCATAAGCCGACATCTCGTCTGCTACATTGAAGTAAACGCTTTCTGCCAAAGTCAGCACAATGGTAGAAAGTGCCAATTCATCCATTTCACTCCATTCATCTTCGTCCATATCTTCTGGTTTTATCCCCTTGAGCTTTATAGGTTTTATCTGCTTCTTTTGTACCAACACGTACCAAATCTTCTTCTTCCACAATGGGAAAATGGTTCCATCCAACTTCTTGATATTGTAAAGAGCAGTGTCCTGTGATCCATCCATAACTACGCTTCACAGTAGTTTACTTTCCTGGAAAAAATTCAGCAAAGTTTCCCCTGTAAACCGACCTCTGAACCAATATCAACCTGTCAAATTAACCAAGAAAGCTTCAGATTCTGCAGGAATTTCGGTAGAGTCTCCTTTGTAAAATGGCTCTGGTGTACTCAAAAACAGACCAAAAACAGCTCAAAAAACCATTGTCTCTGTAACACTATAAGCTGTGGGTAAACCTGTCCTGCACCTGTACTGTCTCTCATTGTTGTGTAAGCATAGACTGCGACAATGCCTCAACGGCAGTAAAGCAAAGATGGAATCCCAACTGTCTAACTCACAGTCAATACATCCTAGCTGCCTACTAAGGGTGCTCGAGGGATCGCTCCAAGACCTGTATCACCAAAAGGATCTCAACATTCAAGAATCCCCCAGCTCAATAAAACCTCACTCGACCCTCAACAAAGGCTGCAGTAAATCTGATAGTACATAGACTTCCCACAAAGTCATACATCCACAAATTTTCCACTATATGCTGTAACCGCTGCGGCGGTTGTTTGCTACGTGACTCACAGCCAGCAAACCCTCAACAGACATACATCATCTCTAACAATACATCCCATGTGGAAGTACCTGCAATGTCAGGATGAAATCTGGAATATCAACGAACAAACACAAGCTACCTGATGAACTAGTGGATGTCGCCTACACTCTTTGTGTAGGTGCGCTCGTGTCGTATGTGACACGCCTTCAAGAACTGTGAGCCATCCTTCGTTGTGTAGACAAGCACAAATCAGCACTCTGGAAGTGCAGATATCCTCATCACTTGTAGTCGTAGGCCAAAACCCCAAATTTGCAGAGTCGGATCTGCACCCCGGATCTGCACCCACCAAGACCACGTAGTCGAAAATGGCCTGCGCAGAGCTTTGTTGAAGCCGAACGGTGGCCGAGATGACCTCAGAATGAAATTCTGAGAACACCGAGTCGTTCGGGCTCACCCACAGGATTTGGGGCCGTGTCTTCGCCTGTCGAATCTCACTCCAATCTGAGCAGGTGACTCTAGCTACCTGCAAATGCTGCCCCGAGCCTCGAGTCGAGCTCTGATACCAGTTGAAGGAGTACGAGCAGAAGTGCGATGCGAGAGAGAGTGCGAGAAGAAGAGCACGACGATATGGTGAACTCGCTCTACTGTAATGTGTAGATCATAGTGAGTTATTATTAGGTTTTAACAAAAGAATATGTGTACATACTTGGGCGACCACATTGGGCTTTATACCCCAACAATAGGCATGCACTGAAGCTTGGATCTTGGTTGGATTTGCATCACAAAGCCAAGATTTGTTGGTGTAGGCCTCCCTTCTCACAAGCTTGGAGTAGATGATGCGCTTTCCATTAAAGCTTGAGGAGGAGAGAGAGAGTTTTCTTGCTTCACACGAGCTAGTGTGAGTGTGTGTGGAATAATGCCTTTGAAAAATCAGCCCCCTCTCTCTCTTGGTTAACCCCTCTTGCTAAATCTTCATGGTGGCACCTCATTGGACCTCTCCAAGCTTAGCCAATGAAAATCGAGAAACATAAGTGATAGCCTTGTGACATGTGTCCCCCTTTCCCCTTTTGTGAGAGCTTTAGGTAATTAGATAATGCAACTAAACCCTCATTGGACCCCTTTGTCTTCTGGCCAATAGGAATCATGCAAGCCATTGGGTTGCTGAATGCTCATTGGATCCCTCGGGAGACTATCCAATAGTCTTCTAGAGAACTTAATTATTATATTGGTTCTTTTATCAAGTGTTTTTAAATAAACTTAACTAGATTTACTCTAGCCTAATTCTCATTAGTCCATCTCTATGGCCATCCAATAGGATTTAAGTGCACCTTGTGGGAAATTGGCCTAGGGAGCTGACATGTGTCCCTTATTCCCTTTGTGTAAAGGGAACCTCTGAGTCTATGTGTGTGTGTTTTCCTCTCATCCCCTACTTACAGGGCTCGCCTCCTCTTATGTAGGAGTCTTGAAGACTTTTTGGCACACTCATAAAGCATCCAGTTTTTCTAAGCTTGACCATAGGACAACCTTTGAATTTTGGAACCTTAGCAGTTTGGAAGTCTTAATGGGCTGAACCTTAGGGCCTTTAAAATTGTTGCACATTTCTCTTTTGTAGATGGACCCCCCTTTGGATCCCTATTTTTTTTCCTTTGTATCCCTACTGTGGTTGGTCTGCCAGCTTAACCAATATTCTAGCTTTCTCTTCCTTGGCACTTCCCCATATTAAATGATCAGTTTAACATGAGAAAATCATTAAGAAGAATTATATATTAGTTATTATGACAACTTAACAACCACCTGAACCACTTGACCAGCTCGTTGGACCACTTTGGACCACGTGACAGCACTTTCAAGCACGTTGTACCACTTGGACAACACTTTGAACCACCTGACCACTTGACCAACACTTAACACCCAATCCAGTTGACTGCAGTAGAAACAGTTCACTTGCAAAATTCTTGATAGTATATTTAGGTTTAGATACAAGAATAATTAGCTTTACAAGGAGTTAGCTTTTGCAAGGAGTAGTCAGTTAGTTAGAAGACTGCTCTAGCCATTCTTGCCGAGGTGGCCAGTTAACTTGGTTACTGGAGGTGGTAGTTTTGGTGCAAGAATTTTTTGTTGTGCATGTACTTTTCCATGTGCCAGATCCCAGTCCAATTGTGCAAGTACATCCTTCTTGGCATCAAATGGACATTCCCTAATAGTCTTGGCTCTGTTAGGAGTCTCAGCCCACTGTATTATAAATGAGGCAACATCCTCCTTGAGAAACTTTTCCCACTACCTCTCATTTTTCTTTTCTATCCTAGGCTGAATGAAAAAGTTACTGGGATCATTTAAGTACATTTTATAGAGGTAATCATCAAGCAGTAAAGTGTTAGACTTATTCAACTCAAGAAAGAGGTACCAAAAGGTTTCTAGTTTTTTGAAAAAACATTTGCTTTGGGGGGTTTCCATATTCCCAACTGCTAACATGGTAGCAGTTCTTGCCAACCACCCACTCAGACAACGCTTGGCCTTAGATAGACACTTGTTCATACCCTTCTCAAGATTGTGGCAGACGCCCGACGACCACAAAAAAGTCTTTGCTATCTGACTCAGTCCAAGCAAGAATATTTTGCATCGTTCCGTACATAGTAGGTGACGTTATCATCCCCCTTTACTTTGTCAAAGTACAACGTGTTTAAATCTGGGAGTTCCAATCCTTTTGACTATCATGCACACAAGCAAGCACATTGTTGAAGTATTACTGCCAAATCTTTATGGATTGGGAAGCTGGCGATCAATGTGCTCTACCTCATCAATGGGTGGTGGGGCTTTTGATCCAACCATACGAATTTTAATTACAGAGCACAAATGGACAAAAACTAAGAGAGAATACTTATATTTATATTGCCAACAAAAAAGATACAAAGCTACAACCTAAAAAGATAGCATGAAAAAAAAAGATACAAAGCTGCAAGAAGCTTGCTTTAGTTTTTGGGGGGAGTATGCATGTACTCTTTTTGGGGTCCTGGGATAGCTCGTCCTCCACCTGCTTCTTTCTCTTCTTCCGCATCTCCACCGCTACAAATTGAAAGGTTGATTCCATTTCAGGATCCTCTACCTCAGCTACACTATCCTCCTTACAGGCATCAGTACCTGGGCAGCATATTGTGACCACAATGAACACGGTGACCATGATTCAAACATGGGAGGAAACAAATAAACAAAATTGACATTACCTTGGTTTCTTGCGAACGGGGTTGTCTCCTTCAGAATGTCTCCATCACCACCCTCAACAGTTTTCCCACCCTCAAAGTTCTTGTACTTCAGCAGCATGGCGTCAAGGTCAAAGACCTCATCCACATCGTGCATGGACGATGTGGAAGCTTCTTTCTCAGCCACTAGCTCAGTTGAACCAATGCACACAATTAGTCTCCACAATAGATTAGCATAGGTTCTATTGTAAAAATGACCAACCTACCTTCAAGATCCTCAGAAGAACTCCCAAGTGCCCAACATCTTGCTATATGGGGTATCTCCCATTTACAGTCTGGTACAACATACTTAGGATCACGCTGACCACCACTAAAAAGTAGAACGAATGGTATTTGTGTTAGGAAATAAGACGTAGCTAAATAGATTTTTGAGTAGATTACTTAATGGAGAGAGATAGATTTCACACACAAGAGATTATAGAGTAGAGAGAGAGAGAGAGAGAGAGTACACACGATATACGTGGTTCACCCAATGTGGGCTACGTCCACGGGAAAGCAGCCACTCAATGGCTTTAGCACTTCAAAAGAAGAAGTAGTTTACAAAGGGATTAAACCTTTGATAGAGCTCCCGCCTTGCTTCACTCTCACCACCTCACACTCACCTTATTGCATCAACTTCAAACTATGAAATGTGTGTAGAAATGGCCTCCTTTTATAGGCCAAAAGGGCTGCCCTCTCTTATGAGAGGCAGCCATGTGTAGCCGCCCTTGTGCGAATAAGTCCAAATCGGACCCTCCAATCCGCCCATGTGTGGCCGCCCTTGAGAAGACAAGTCCGCTTTTGAATTCGGCCACCGGCCACCGGCCATTGACTTCCGACCACCGGCCACCGGCCATTGACTACCGGCCACCGACCAACCGACCGGTTGTTTTCCGAACACTTTCCGGCCGCCGTCCGGCCATAATATTATGACGAAAAGGAATATTCCGGCGGAAAAAAAAGTCTCGAGGGCCTCCGCTCCGAGGTCTCTAAAGTTGCCCCTGATTCTTGTCCGTGAAAATTTTGGTTTCCGGTGAGTGATTTTCCTTCACGCACGATGGCTTCTCCTCATAATGGGGGCCTTACAAATGTGCGCTTTTACCACAAAAAATTACAAGGGTAAATCAGGCCCCATACTTAACAATCTCTGGGCACACGGTAGCTGAAAGCCACCGACCGCATATTTTCTCGAAAGTTCTTGAGGAAGACTATGAGGAAGATATAGACCCTAATATTGCCTATGTGATTGATGCACTTGAAGAAATTCCAACAATGTTACATGGAGGACTATTGGGGACAAGTCGAACCTGTCTATCAAGTAGCTGCTCTTGCGGCAAGAGACCAAAATATCAATTACATTGCCAAGAGACCACCTCTTCAATACTATGAGTGTGGAGGTCCACATCGTGTAGCTGAATGTCCCATTAGACTACAAAAGAATGCCACACTAATGCAAACCAATCAAGCAGCACGTCTACAATGCCGATACATGTGTAATCAATGTGGCATAGATCATTTGACTGCCCAATGTCCTAATAATCCAAATGCATCAAAGTTTACACCATTGAATTTAATTGAGGTTACGGAGGAGCCATCACAAAGTACGCCTGTGGTACCAGTAAATGTACTCACACGATCGATGCTCCAAAACCAAAATTATATTCTTGTAGAAAGAGACACGTCATCAATTGCCCAATCTCAGAAGAAAAAGAAAACATGAAAGAAAAGATCATAAAAAGAAGCAACGTCAGACCCCAGTTCAAAGACCAACATAGGGACTGGTGACAACCCCCGTATATATGAACAACGTTGAAATGGATTCTGATTCAGGTGATACCATGGAGACTAAAATGACCACTAGGAAAGAAAAAAACAAGGAAGATTGTCATGAGCCACAATGGCCTGGACCCAAGAAGAAGATAGGAAATTACCCAAACCCTATAGAGGAGATCGAGCGAGTCAAGCAATTAAGGAGTTTGGTAGAAGAAATCGAAAGGGATCTAGAGCCAGCACCTAAGCAGATCCAGATTACAGACAGTTCTCTCTATGCAAAACCAACCTCACAAAGTCCATAGACCACTAGCCATACCAAGTGTCATCCAAGAAGAAAGTGACTTTAAGTCATGGGAAAGTAGGCATACTCCCTTCTTGTTTGAGAGAATGTTTATAGAGGGATTACCTGATCCTATGCAAGAAATGGATATTACATCTTCCCCATGTGAAGGGACTGAATCCCAAAAAATGCCGTTAAATATTGTCAAATTGATGGATTTCATGGCTTCAAAAATTAGAACCACCATCATTTCCAAACTATATGGATACCCCGAGCTATTCTTAGCTCTTTGAGCTTTCCTCAATGGAGAACTGAAAGTTTGGGGCTACCACAATTTGCACAGGTGGATGGAGCTAGGGAGGTACCAATAGAGGAGGAACACTTACATCCACAACCCAACCTAGATGAGAACTCTATGGTTGAAAGACATGTTAACAAATTTGGACAATACTTTGAAGGTGATGAATCCAATGCAACCATACCAATCAGTACCAAGGGATTAACTGTGAAGGGAATCCTTGATGGTGGCACTGGGGTTAGCATTGTGACTAAAAATTGTTGGGAAACTATGGAAAGACCTCACTTCACTACAAACATAGTGGTAAAGACGGCCAATGGGACTATTGTTAAGCCTATTGGGATGCTCGAAGATATCAAGATCAAGGTCTGTGGACACAAAATAAGAAATACCTTCATCGTCATGGATTTTTTCAAGCCAACTATGTCATCTTAGATGATCTTAGGAAGTCTTTTCATGAGGGAAGAAAAAATAGTGCATGACTGGTCTAAAAACCATGTCTACTTGCAGTTCCAAGATTCTGTCATTCGAGTTGATCTTGTAACTGGTCGAGCACATTCTCTAGGAAACTGGTCGAGCACATTCTGTCATTCGAGTTGATCTTGTAACTGGTCGAGCATAGATCTGACACCACAATTCACTCGACCCCATTGCAATATTGTTACACGTGTAAAATGGACACTCATGTGGGGGAAGATTCTCCTTATATGGATGTTCTACCTGGGATGGCTGAGTTTGACAATGTGGATTGGGTCGAACCATTCAAGGCCCAGTGATACCCTAGATGACAATCTATCCGAGAGAGGAGAAGACACAAGTAGCGATTCATCTAGTGACTCTTCACTAGAGATCAAACGTAATAAAAAATTAGACAAGAAGAGTAAGAGATATAAGAGGCGGCGATATCGAGAAAATGTGCATGCTAGAGTAAATGAAAGGAAACCTACCGCAGAATGGATTAATTATATAGGGGCATGTGATGCTCATTGGGTTGAATACCTTCAAAGCATCATGTGGTGTAGTCCACAACCCATTGACATCACACAATTAGAGGCTACAGAGAAGCCAAAGTTGAGCCGTACCGTAATAAGGAGATGACAAAATCTAGAGTTAGCTCAACAACAAAAGGGAGCAAAAGAGAAATCACAGTCCACAGAACAACAAGACCCCACAGACTTACACCCTACACCTGAACATTTTAAATCCTACACCACAGAGGAACGTAAGGTTGTGTATACAAAGGCCTAGAGAACACCTATTGATGGAATCGATGGAGTCTATGATGGTCCAGCGCAGTTTAGGAGTTAGAGTTAGCAGACCCTAATGAGGAGTCCAAACCTGTTTTTATTGCCCAAGATTTGACAGAGACTAAGGAATATGTACTTGTTGGGGTGTAAAGCCCGATGTGGTCGCCCAGGTAAGTGGGTGGGCCGCCAGGTATGTACACATATTCTTTTGTAAAAACCTAATAAGAACTCACTATGCTCTACACATTACAGTAGAGCGAGTTCACCATATCGTCGTGCTCTTCTTCTCGCACTCTCTCTCTCGCGTCGCACTTCCGCTCGTACTCCTTCAACTGGTATCAGAGCTCAGATCGAGGCTAGGAGCAGCACTGCAGGAGGCTAGAGTCACCAGCTCAGATTGGATTGAAATTCGACAGGTCATCTCGGCCACCGTTCGGCTTTGACAAAGGTCTGCGCAGGCCATTTTCGACTACGTGGTCTCATCAGGTGCAGATTCAACTCTGCAAATTTGGGGTTTTCGGACTACGACTGCTGGTGCTGAGGATATCGACACTCCCAGAGTGTTGATTTGTGGCTGTCTATACATCGAAGGACGGCTCACAGTTCTTGGAGGCGTGTCACATACGACAAGGGCGCATCTACACACAGACTGTAGGCGACATCCACTAGTTCATCAGGTAGCTTGTGTTTGTTGCTTGATATTCCAGATTTCATCCTAACATTGCAGGTACTTCCACATGGGATGTATTGTCAGAGATGATGTATGTCTGTTGAGGGTTTGCTGGTTGTGAGTCACGCGGCAAACAACCGCCGCAGCGGTTACAGCATACAATGGGAAATTTGTGGATGTATGACTTTGTGGGAAGTCTATGTACTGTCAGATTTACTGCAGCCTTTGTTGAGGGTCGAGTGAGGTTTTTTTGAGCTGGGGGATTCTTGAATGTTGAGATCCTTTCGGTGATACAGGTCTTGGAGCGATCCCTCGAGCACCCTTAGATAGGAAGCTAGGATGTATTGACTGTGAGTTAGACAGTTGGGATTGCATCTTTGCTTTACTGCCGTTGAGGCATTGTCGTAGTCTATGCTTACAGGATAGTGACAGGACAATCAGAGACAGTACATGTGCAGGACAGGTTTACCCACAACTTACAGTGTCAGAGAGACAATGTGTTTTTGAGCTGTTTTTGGTCTATTTTTTAGTACATCAGAGCCATGTTACAAAGGAGACTCTGCCAAAATTTATGCAGAATCTGAAGCTTTCTTGGTTCATTGACAGGTTGATATTGGTTCAGAGGTCAGTTTACAGGGGAAACTCTACCAAATTTTTCCCAGGAAAGTAAACTACTGTGAAGCGTAGCTATGGCTGGATCACAGGACACTGCTCTTTACAATATCAAGAAGCTGGATGGAACCAATTTCCCATTGTGGAAGAAGAAGATTTGGCACGTGTTGGTACAAAAGAAGCAGATAAAACCTATAAAGCTCAAGGGGATAAAACCAGAAGATATGGACGAAGATGAATGGAGCGAAATGGATGAATTGGCACTTTCTACCATTATGCTGACTTTGGCAGAAAGCGTTTACTTCAATGTAGCAGACGAGATGTCTGCTTATCAAGCATGGTTAAAGCTGAGTGATCTTTATGAGAAGCAGAGTGCAGCTTCACAGGTATACTGGCTTAAGAAGCTTGTTGACTTGAAGATGAAAGAAGGGCCACCTATGTCCAATCATCTGAATGAATTCAACACAATCTATAGTCAGTTGTCAACTCAAGGAGTCAAGTTTGATGAACCTGTTAGAGCTATGTTCCTGTTGATCACATTGCCAGAAAGTTGGGACACTTTTCGGACATCTTTGAGTAATTATGCACCTCCAGATGGTTTGAACATAGCAGGTGTAGAAGGAAGTCTTCTTACTGAAGAAACCAATAGAAAGACAATGGACAAAGGCAAAGGAACAGCCTTAGTTGTTAGGGGAAGGACCAAAGAAAAGTACAAAGGTGGAAAGAGGAATCAGTCTCGTAGCAAGTCCGGCAGTGCTAAAGGCAAGAGTGACATAGAATGCTACCATTGTGGCAAGAAGGGTCACATGAAAAGAGACTGCAGAGAATGGAAAGCAGAAAAAGGCAAAGAAAAAGCTGAAGACCATGGTGAGAAGAACAAGTCCTCAGTGAAGATTCAAGAAATAAATGTGACAAACACTGTTGCAGAGGATGACAGTCTAGTGTCAGGAGACATGTACTTCTTGAAGAATACAATGGACCCAGCTCTTCTTATAGCATCTGATGGAAATGCCCTGAGTGACTGGATTATAGACTCAGGGGCATCACTTCATGTGTCTCCAAACAAGGAGTGGTTTACTTCTTATGTGACCACTAAAGATCATGTTCGGCTAGGCAATGGGCAGACATGTGAGATCTTAGGTGTTGGAGATGTTCAATTGAAGTTTCAGAATGGCTCTTCTTTCACGCTGAAGAATGTGATACATGTTCCCGCAATTTCAAAGAGCTTGATCAGCACAGGTTTACTTGATGATGTTGGCTACGTCACCACTTTTGGACAAAACATGTGGAAGATATCCAAGGGTTCTATGACAGTAGCACATGGAGTAAAGTCTGGAGGACTTTACATGATTTATGTATCAAAAGTCTCTAAAAATGTAATCAATGTAACTGAGCAGCCGAATGTTTCTTTGTGGCATAGCCGATTAGGACATATGTCCAAGAAGGGAATGGAAATCTTGTCTCGTTCTGGTTATTTGCCTAGCTTTTCATTTAATGATTTTGAATTCTGTGAACATTGTCTGTATGGTAAGCAAACACAGCAGCCACATAAGCATAGAAGTAGTAGAAGAGATACACAGTTGGCACTTGTTCATAGTGATTTGTGTGGACCTATACCTAACCTATCTCTAGGGGGATCTTCTTACTTTATGACATTTATAGATGATTACTCGAGGAAAGTATGGGTTTACTTTCTCAAGCACAAGGATGAAGCGTTTAGTGTTTTCAAAACGTTTGTGACACTTGTGGAGAATCAGAGTGGCAAGAAGCTTAAATGCTTACGCACTGACAATGGTGGAGAGTATGTTTCAAAGGCCTTTCAGGACTTTTGTGAGTCAAAAGGTATAAAATGTGAACTTACTGCTCCTTACAATCCTCCTCAAAATGGTGTTGCTGAGAGGATGAATAGGACCATACAAGAGAAGGTCAGAAGTATGTTGTCTAATGCACAGCGGCCAAATGGGTTTTGGGCTGAAGTTGTATCAACAGTTGTTCATCTTGTAAATAGCTCTCCTAGCAAGGTTTTGCAGAAGGATTCAGTGCCAGAGATGGTATGGTCAGGCAAAATGCCCTCATACAAGCATCTCAGAGTCTTTGGTTGTGAGGCATATACTCACGTTCCAAAGGAATTTAGGAACAAACTTGAGCCAAAGAGTAGAAAGTGCATCTTTCTAGGCTATGGTAATTCTGGTGAGATGGGGTACAGACTTTGGGATCCCGAATCCAGAAAGGTTGTCCGCAGCAATGGTGTTCACTTTAATGAATCCAAATATCATTCTAAACCAGAGAGGGTTGAGGAGATTAGAAGAGTTGTCTTCCAAGAAGATGGACCTGCACGTGCAAGACAAAATGTCAGAGCTCAAGAGGAGCAAGGACAGGATAGAGTGGAACCACAGGTTGTGGCTGAGCCTGAGACACCTATTGTGCGTAGATCTGGACGTGTCACGCGACCTCCTGATAGGTTTGTTCCATCTATGAACTATGTCATGTTGACTGATTGCAATGAGCCTTCATGTTACAAGGAAGCAGTGCAAATGAAGGACTCTGAGAATTGGCAATTGGCCATGCAGTCAGAGATGACAGCTCTGCATAAAAACAAGACATGGAAGCTAGTTAAATTACCACAGGGCAAAAAGGCTCTACCTTGTAAATGGGTTTACAGGTATAAAATCACAGCTCATGATAGCCAGCCAAAGTACAAAGCAAGGCTTGTTGCCAAGGGCTTTAAGCAAGAACAAGGCATTGACTTTGATGAAGTCTTCTCTCCGGTGGTCAAAATGACTACATTGAGATGCTTTCTTGCATTGGTTTCCATATTAGATTTGGTGTTGCACCAAATGGATGTCAAGACAGCGTTCTTGCATGGTGATTTAGATGTGGAAATTTACATGCAGCAGCCAGAAGGGTTTGTTGAGAAAGGCAAGGAAGATTGGGTATGCCAATTGTTAAAGAGTCTTTATGGCTTAAAACAATCAACGAGGGCATGGTACCATAAATTCCACAAGTTTATGCTTTCTCAAGGCTACAAACGTAGTGAGTTCGATCACTGTCTATATACAAAGAAGGCTAAGGATGGTAGTTGGCTGATCCTTATTTTGTATGTGGATGACATGTTCATTGCTGGCAAGCACTTGGAAGAAATTTCAGCTTTGAAGTCAAAGATGGCAAAATCGTTTGACATGAAAGACATGGGTGAGGCAAGTCATATACTTGGTATGCGCATTGAGAGAGACAGATCAAAGAATTTGATTTGGTTATCTCAAACAGAGTATATTGACAAGGTTTTGCAACGTTTCAATATGGAGAAGGGAAAGGCACTGAGTGTTCCATTGCCACCATATGTGAAACTTAGCAAACAAGATTGTCCTGTGTCTGAGGAAGAACAGGCTGAAATGGATAAGATTCCATATGCGCCTGCAGTGGGTAGTTTGATGTATGCAATGATTGCTACTCGCCCAGACATTGCATTTGCAGTGGGAGTAGTAAGTCGATACATGTCAAACCCAGGCAAGAAACATTGGGAGGCAGTGAAAGGAATATTGAGATACCTGAAAGCTACAAAGAGTATGCGTATATGCTATGGGAGTCAGGAGCTAAGTGTAAAGGGTTTTACAGACTCAGATTATGCAGGTGACTTAGACAACCGAAGGTCTACGTCAGGGTATTTCTTTACATTGGCTGGTGGAGTAGTATCATGGCGTTCTAGATTACAAGATTGTGTTACTCAGTCTACTACAGAGGCTGAATATGTTGCAGCATCAGAGGCATGCATAGAATCAATTTGGCTTAATCGACTAGTAACAGATCTGGGAATCAAAGAAGAGATGCCTGTGTTATATTGTGATAGTCAAAGTGCTATACAATTGGCTCACAATCCAGTTTATCACTCAAAGACAAAGCATGTGGATGTGAAGTATCATTTCATCAGGGAAATGCTCGAGGATAAGCAAGTTCAGCTTGTCAAAGTTCACACCACAGAAAATCCTGCTGATCTACTTACAAAAGGACTTCCCTTAGAGAGCTTTGCGCATTTTTGCAAGCAGTTAGGTGTAGGGTAGTACATCACTTCTCTACATCTCTTGTATATTAGCTTGTATAGTAGCTTCTCTCACACTTAAAGTACCACATTGGACTTTAAGTGGGAGGTTGTTGGGGTATAAAGCCCAATGTGGTCGCCCAGGTAAGTGGGCGGGCCGCCAGGTATGTACACATATTATTTTGTAAAAACCTAATCAGAACTCACTATGCTCTACACATTACAGTAGAGCGAGTTCACCATATCGTTGTGCTCTTCTTCTCGCACTCTCTCTCGTGTCGCACTTCCACTCGTAATCCTTCAGTACTTAAAGAACTTCTCAAGGAATTCAAGGATATATTTTCTTGGACATATCATGATATGAAAGGTGTTCCACCTTCCATGGTGCAACACACAATCCCCATGAATAGCATGGCTAAAACAGTCTAGCAACGACCCTACCCAATGAATCCTAAGTATGCAAAGATTGTTCAAGAAGAGATTGAAAAGCTTTTGAAATGTGGATTCATACTGTATTGAGCACTTAGAATGGGTGTTTCCAATAGTTATTGTGCGAAAAAAGAATGGGAAACTGAAGCTCATAGCTTTTTAGATGGGTACTCTAGCTACAATCAAATCACAAGTGTGCTAGAGGACCAAGCTGCTTTTATAACCGAGTTTGGAGAGTTTGCATTTTGTGGTATGGCTTTTGGCTTAACCAATGCCCCTGCTACCTTCCAAAGATTAATAAACAATGGCTTTAGAAGATATTTGAGAGAGTTTTACAAAGCTTTCTTAGATGATCTTTGTGTTTATTCCTCTTGGAAAGAACATCTATCATGTTTAGAAAAGTGTTTGTGAAGTGCAGATTTTATCGCATCTCCTTAAACCCTTTCAAATGCCAAGTTTGGGTTAAACTTGGAGTCATTCTAGCGCATATAGTGTCCAAAAATGGGATTTCCACAGATGAGAGAAAAATTAAGGCCATTTCCAATTTGCCACCACCTACAAACTATAAAGGAGTTCAAAGGTTCATGGGCCATGTTGGTTATTACAGGCGGTTTATTTTAAACTTCAACTTGCCCTTTGTACAAGCTTCTTATTGAGTTCCACTGGACCGTGGAGTGTGACCATGCTTATGAGTCAAAGAAAAAGACCTTGACTAGTGCTCCCATTCTACAAGTGCAAGATTGGAATGTAATTTCCCATGTGCATATCGATGCATCGAAATTTGCTATCGGGTGTGTTCTAGCTGAACCAGGAGAACATAAATTAGACTACCCCATTAGCTTTGAAAGTTGCAATTAAATGATGATGAGAAGAACTACACCACTACAGAGCGGGAAGGTTTAGCTATGATTTACGCAGTGAATAAATTTCTCTACTACATTCTTGCCAACAAGTTTGTTTTCTATGTTGATCATCAAGCATTGTTGTATCTAGTATATAAACCTTGTTCCTCGGGAAGAATTACACTCTGGTTGTTAATTCTTCTTGAGTTTGATTTTTGTTTGCGGGTCGCCGCGACAGACGTCCATAGCATAGCTCTCAAGCATCAACATAAAATTATCGGTACAGGGGAAGCGACTCGAATGAGGCATGGAAACTCATTAGGATGTCAACCCTAATGAAGTGAACTCGAAGAGATGCAACTACTAACTCTTCAAGCAAATCAATAGCACTAAAGCCAAGTAATCTGCCTATGTCCTTCTACACAACTCTACAGTCATCACACCTATTCAGCATGCAAATCATATCGGAATCGCGCGAAACTTGAAGGAAAGCTACACGGGACTATCAAGAACATATCCTATCATTGTCACAGCATCCTGGGAAGGTACATGGATCGTGATCGTTCGTCCCACATTACGTAAAAACAGTAAACGGATGATCCTAAAGGGTCGTTTTTGGGTCCCTAAAGCCTCTCCTAGGATAAAAACAACATAAAATACGCATATAAACACTTAAAACGGCGATTTAAGGCCTAAACAGATGCGTTTGAAACCTTCACCGAATCTTGAATGCTTACACTTGAATGAAAGAGCAGAGTAAGAGGAACACAATGCAAGAAACAAAACTGAATTTGGATTACTGTAGCCACAGATGCGATGATTACAAGTTGGAGCAAAGAGGTAGCTCTCTGTGCGTAACGCAATAGTCACTTATCTTCAAAAAATAATCTCCCTTCACACTAACCTTAGTGTATTATATACCTCGGGCTTTCTAAAGTGGTCGATGGCCAACTTCTCATGGACCTTTACATACATCATTGGAAAAATTTCATCTTTGACTTAGACTTGACATAGACGATTTGGCATTAGGCTTTTACAGGGTTTGATGTATTAAACATCGAAAAAATAATGTGACCACATCAAAACTTTGGTCGGCTGACCCAACTGGCACCTTGGCTAGGTGGGCACTTGTATGTTGTTATCACCTCCAAACACTCCCTCCTTCCTAGTGAGGCGGTCTGGGGCGGGCAACAAGAAGAGTGGCCTCTAAGCACTCTTCTAGGCTCCTGTGCTGCTCAATTGGGTTGGGGTTGGAAAAAACAAACACACACACAAACCCGCAACCTAACCCTACACAAATTTGGGGCACCACTTAGTTTTGGATGCGAACTAGGACGCGTAAAGAGAGAGAGAGAGAGAGAGAGAGAGAGAGAGAGAGAGAGAGAGAGAGAGAGAGAGAGAGAGAGAGAGAGAGAGAGAGTGATCGGGCTACTTTGAAATGTATCGGCAATGATCAAGCAAACACAATTATATATGTAAGAGAAAAAGGGAAGGGACAGGGGGTGCTTGCTGCATTAGTACCTTCTTACAAATCTGTCATGACCAATCAAAGTGAGATTAGTATTTGTTCAACATAGCTTGAGTAAACTACACCACAACACATCACAAGAAAAGCCACCCCAATCACTGTCTTAAGGCCAGGGGAGTCCTCTCCACCCTGTCGCCCTCTTACAGTATGTGGGATTTATGGCTAAATTGATGACAACACCCAGAGACAAGCTATCAAGAACTTTAAAAAAAAAACACCAAGACACTTACACATCATTGTTGTCCATTACTTCATGTTGGAAGAGAGACAAAGTATCCAAGCTTAGTCCAAATCCACCCTCCCTGATTCAGCAAATGTTGGGCTTACACTAGTAGGAGAAATGATACATTTCCTACTCTCAATTGAATGATCACTCTCTCTTACAATGGCATAGAGTTCCCTTGCTAATCACCCCTAATACAACACATCCATATGCATAAGACAATGAGCTTCTACTCAAGAGCTCCTTCTAGAGAGGTTGAGCTTGGATTCTCAAGCTATAGCATAGTGCTCTTTCTTATGGCTCCCCCCTTTTTGTGCTAGCTACACTCTCCTTTTATAGAAATTTTGAGGGCTAGGGCTACTCCTCTAACCATGGTTGGGTTAGATTTTCAGCACTTATCTAATTTCTTTTGCTTGGAATTATCAAGAAGTTGGTGGGGATAGATGAAGAAGAGAGAGAGGAGAGAAGTGGAGGTGATAGGACTTTTCATAGTAGGTTAGTGTTAGTAAATTAGTAGAGTTAGTATTTTATTAATTTACAAATGGAATTGGATATTTACAATGGAAGTATCTATATAGGATACAAATAAGGAAGAAAAAAATCTTAATAGGTAAGAAAATATGGATTTCTTACAATGTTGATGCTCCAAGTGTTTTGAGTAGGGTCAATTTTGACGCTTGTTGACGGTCCACTAGCTTTGACGGTACGTTTTTTCCACTCTTGACCTTCCTTTGGGAGCCAAGGTAAGTGAACATGAGTAATCAATCACCATGATGCTGTCTTTCAAGAGAAGAGGCTAAATTTTGTGGTTTTTTTGAGAGATATGGGTAATATGGAAGAGGAAAAATGAGACTAGGTGGTCAATTTTGGAATGGAAGTGTGTGTAGGAGACATGAGTTCACCATGGTTTCTCTTATTCTTCAAGGTTGAGAAGAAGGTGAGTAGGGTGCAGAGAGAAGTGGTGAGAGAGGTGGGGATGATGAGTGGAGAAGTGTGTGTGAAAGAGGAAAATAATAAAGTGGAAGAGGGAGTGTGGCTGCATAGCATGGGCAAACTAGGTTCCACCAATAAAATCATAGCTCACAGCTCGTAGCTCAAAAAAATATGAAAAAATTTGAGGTAAAATTTCCGCTCATGAGCTACTACTTTTGTTTGTATCACCTTTTCAAATTCGGGGAGCATGTGATCTTTAAAAATTCAGCAAAACCAACTGTTGTTTTCCACTGCACAAAGTCCTTGTGAGGTCCTTCTTTGGATGATTCTTTTGAATACCTCCAAGAGTGAGCTCCCCATGGTGCATGCATGCATGCCACATACCCTTGACCTTATTTGGTAGATCTATCATTGAAGATATTGTTGAGATCATGATATAAGTGAATAGTACAACTAAGAAAATCAAATATTGAGGGGTCTAAAAAAATATGTATATGTCAAATATAAATAATATAGGTGGAAAAAATATAAAGGGTCAAAATAAATATCTCTCATTATAAGTATACCATAAAAAGATGAATATTTTTGGTGGTCTAATTTATGAGAGTAATAGGGAATAGATGTAGGAAGGAAAAAATTAAAATAGTGAAAAAATATACACATAAATAGAACTAGTTTTTTTGGATTTTTGTTGGGATGGAGTTACACCAAAAATAAGAGAAGCTTGCATGAAATTAGTTTTATATGGAATAAAGAGTATGCAAAATGGTAAAAAAAAATATGGTAATGGTGAGTCAATGTACATAGCATAAATAACACACCATAGGTAGAAATATTTAAATAAATACCAAAATAATTATGAAAAATCCTTTTATTTAGGCCCTATATACAATGAAATATTTACACACAAATGGGCCATAATATACTTATATTTTTTATTTTTTTTATGTTTTTGGCTCAACTAGCATAGTGACTAGCTAATTGAGGGTTTTTAAGAAAATATGGAGAAAGTCCCTAACTTTGTGTGGGGTCCTTTGCTACTTGGTTGGTCTTAGTGGCTCTAGGTTGAGCAACTACTTTGGGTAACCATATTTGGGTGCTACCTTCATAGAATCCTTGTGCTTCAAGTAGCTTAACTGGATTCATCCGTTGTTGCATTGGTTTGTGTTGGGTAGCTTCGTTGAAGTTTGACTTTGGTACCCATACTTGTTGTGTTGCTTTCTTGAAAGGTCTTTTCTTCTGTCCTTTTTTGTTGTTCTTTCTCCTTCTTGAGTTGTTTTTATTTCGTTGATAGCTTGGCTCGCTCATTGTAGAACTTCTTTCTTGAGGTGAGTACATCCAGGCTGTTACTTTAGGCTTTTTGGCCCAAACATCAATGTTTTCTTTGAAGTAGCCTTGAGCAGTGATTGACTCATTTGATGCTACCCACCCTGTCACCTTTTGTTGTTGAAGTTGAACTTGTGCTTCATGTATCCAAACTGGGTCTTTGACTTTGATGTGCTCTTTGGATACCAACACTTGGTTGACATTCTTTGGCTTCTTTTTGGATGCTTTTTTGTGATGGAAACTTTGGTTGATAGACTTTTTGCTTTGGTTTACATTGCATTGTTGGTGATGTGGCTCTTGATGTAGAGGCTTCGCGGGAAATTTGTTGGAAGCTCGTTGAAGGTAAAGTCGTCTAGCGAGGCTAATATACTTCAGTGTTTACCTTTGCTTTACCTTTTTCCGTGATGGCTTGCTGCTCCTTTTTTGCATTGAATTGAGGTGCTTTTGGGGATTTTGATGGTGTTGTTGTTGCGGTTTTTGATTGTTGTCAAAAGAAGACGTTCCTCCAACTTTCTGTCAAGATTAGACTCTCCTTGATGTGATGGGAGTCGATTATGTGGAAAGTATTCTTATACTCTCCGGCACTCAACTTGAGTACAGCTTCTACCATGCCAAAGCTAGGAGTCGGTATTTTTAAACTTGTGTATACTATCTGCTCTAGCTTAGTGATTGGCGGCTTTCCCATCATGATCCATGTTCCATATGTCATTAGATTTTTTTTCGCTTTTGGATATATCACAGCTAAACATGTGGTTTTGAGTCTTGTTTCTCCACGTATGCTAAATTTGATCGTCGTAGGAGACAGTCGATCTTCTTCTCTGTCCTTGTTTTTTTCTTGATCTTGCGCTTGTTGAAGATTTGTCGTTGAACTTGGAATCTTTTCTCCTTCATTTGCTTTCATTTTCACTTTTTTTGGAATCTGCTTCTTTGAAATAGCTTTTGTCGATTCTTCAAATATGTCAATGATGACATATTCTCGTTGTTGCCCTACTTTCTTCATGTGCACTTTAGCATCATGCTCCATGACGTAGCTATCTGTTTCACCTTTTCTGCCTTCACACTCAAAAATCTAGTTAGCTTCCTTCAACACCTTTATCGTAAATATGGGAGTTATATCATACCCTTCCTTATCACAAAAATTAGTCGGGGTCACCTCATTCACACACACATCAAGAGTCGCCAATATTTGATCCCATCCAAAGGGTTCAAATAATTGCTCTGGAAAGGGTTCCGGTATGTAAGCTTCATCGTCCATTGATCTTTCTAGGATGCAATCCTCCTTCACTGAGCTTCCACACTTCGAAGCACCACACATCCAAAATTCTTGTTTGGTTTGTAGCCACACTAGTATCTCTTTCCCATTCACTATAGTAGAGTAAATTTCATCTAAAGGAGTTCTATTCATATCTCTATAGCTATGGTCTTTTATGCTTATTTTTGTGGTGACCTTTTTATGTCTCAAGTAGATATAATCATAGCCCCAATCTTGAACCATCTTAAGTTGACGCATGAAAGGTCTTCCTAAAATGATATCAAAATTGTTCCCTTTTCCAAAATCTACTATTGCAAATGTATGTTCATATTCAATTCCACAAGAAGTCACAATAATTTGCTCTAGGATACCCAGATGTTTTTCCATGTATCCATCTGCAAGTTGCAGCTTCATTCTAGTTTTCCTAAGCGCTGGTCTACCCCATTTTTCCCAAATGTCTTTTGTGGCTATGGCTACTCCAGCCCCACTATCAAGTATAGCCAATGTTTTAACTCCTTTGTATTCCACAGGTAAGGTGGTGTTTCCTTCTTCTCCTTCGCAATACTTCCCCACCTTGTTTATCGGCACAGGTTTAGCATTTGCACTTTCTTGTTGAGTTTTGTTTGATTGTTCATTTGAGAGTAGATCTTGAAGAGGTATGTTTAATCCCATCTTCCCCAAATTGTTGCCTACTTCATCCCATACATGTGGTCTAATCTTAAGCAGTTCAGATAGAGTAATGGTGCACTGTATTGGAGCTGACATCAACTCTTGCATACTCTTTGTATCCATCATCTTGGATATGGATTTCCTCTGAGATGGCACCACTCTACTCTCTGAGTCTGCCTCATGTTCTCCTATGTATGAGGGTAAGGTCTTCAAGGACTCTGGTTTGCTTTCAATTGAAACTTCCGTCCCTGCATCTCCATTTAGAGATTGAATGTCTCCTTAATAGACTTCATGCACTGTATTGACCTCAGTTATGGGTGCAGATTGGAAAGTCGTACTTCTATCTTTTTCACTTCTAATTGCTTCCCACAATTCATTTGGCCATGGCTCGTCTATCTCTGGGATAGGTGCCATAAATTGTGATCTTGACCTTGCATCATTAGTGGTGTTGGCCACTACTTGATCATCTAGTTGAATTTCTAGGTTGTTGGTTTCTTGTGTTGCAGTCTTTGCTTGCATATCCTTTTGTGATTCTAGCTCAATGTTTCTTTGAGTTAATGTTTCAACAACCTTTGCCTTAGGCATTTCAAATCCAACACTTTTTGGTTTTGTTTTTGGAGGTGGAATTGGTGCTTCAGGCTCCATCATTGCATATGCAGTTTTTACCAACTCCTTACACATTTTCAATCTCTCAGTCTCTACCTCAGCATGAGGATATTTCATCCCTCGTTTCTCTAGGGTTTGGTTGGGTTTCAATCTAGCCTCATATGCTTCCAGTGCAGCATCTAATGGCTCTAGGACTTTGTCTACCAACACAGATCCTCCGGAAGATTCCTTCCTTGGTTTCTTATCGCTCACCACCGTTTTGTTTTCCCGTTCTTGTTTTAACTGCTCCTTTGTCTCTTGTAATTCTGTTTGTAGTACAGTTTGATTTATAATTGTTTTTGCTTTAATTTTGTCTCTTTTAGCTTTCTAAGATTTTTCCCCAGTCCTCACTGACACACTAGTTGTTTCCCCTTGTTTGGGTTGTTGATCTTTCTCCTCATTAGCTTGATCCTCAGCATTTTCTTTTTCTTGGGCTCTAGTCACTACCTTCACAGAAATTTTCGATTATGCCTCTGATGCACTTGGAGAAGGTAACACTCCCACAACATTCATTGTTGTTTTCCCCTTTTTGTTTGGGTGTTTTGGACAATTAGGAACAATGTGTGTAATGGCACACTCCAAACAATATCCAATTATCTCTACACAAGAACAATTCTTGGCCCAATTGTTACCTCCACACTTGTAGCATGGTCCATCTTGTTGAGTCACTGGTGGCACAATTGATGGTTGTTCTTGCTTAGCTAGAATGGTCTCCGGTCTACGCTCTTGATTGGCTATGAACATCAGAGTGTCCTCATTCAATGAATAGAGTTTTCTCATAGGTTCTTGACCTAGCCTAGGTTGTGATACCTCAGCTCTTTGTAAATCCCTTGATACAACCCTATTTTGCAATATGGATGGTTTGGTAATGGCATTTGTTTTTCTATTTGATGTCCAAATAGTATTCCCCTCGTGTAGGTTTGATTATAGTAGCACTCACTCATCTCATGATTGGTCCATTTTTGCTCAATCGCACACCATTTTATTCGTTGTGCTACTTGCGCTGCTAGCTCATCTAGGTTGGTCATTAATTGAGACATAACCACTTGCCTTGTGTTGGTTTCACTAGATGCTAAAGGAGCATTATCCATAGTGATCTTTGTATCACCAATTTCCTCGCCATAGGCTTTACAATTGTCAACTAGGTATAACACTTCTCTTGTGACTTGTTCAAAGGAAGTCCATCCTTTTAAGTGCAAATATTTCTTGAGAGTTTCATTTTTCAAACCTTCTATGAAGAGAATTGATAATCTTTCATCCTGTAGTAACTCGCGTTCCGGACATCTCTCTATATATTGTTTGAAGCGTAGCGATGCTTCCTTCCCTCTCTCATCTTCTTTTTGCTTGAATGCATAGATTTGGGACTCTGCGTTATGCTCGATTCCACTTTTAGAGAACTCCACAAAAAACTTCTTGCAACAGTTGTTCAACATTTGAGAAGGCATTTTTGTCCAACTGTTGGAACCAATTCAATGCTATCCCTACCAAGGTTAAGCCAAATCCCTCATACTATGTATGAAAATAAAATACTTGTTTGGCTCTTAACACTTGTTTGAACAAGGATGCATGTACGTATGGATCCTTTAATCCATCATACTTCTTCTTGACACATTTGGCCAATTTATATGGTCTCATTGGTTTTGGTTCAACCGTGTATCTTAGCGTGTTGGGGTCTCTCACAAAGACATCCCTCGTTCCTTCTTCTCGTCTTGGAGAAAATCCTGGTGGAATCCCCTTTGAGACATGTTTTGGAAATGTTAATGGATTTTTAAGTCTAATTGGTGGTTTCTTGGTTCCAATCAATGAGGTAGGAGCTACACTCCCGTGAATAGCTATTTTGGATGTTCGAGGTCCATTTGATTCCATAGTTTCAATGTTAGCTTCTTGCAAATCAGTCTCAAAAAACCCTGGTACGCTTACACTCGGTTGAAAGTAGTAAGCAGAGATTGGAGTACCCATGTATGTATATATTTTTAGCTCAAGTGGGCTGATAAGTTTGTACTCTCGTCCATACTTATCTACCATTAGAACTTGCACTCCCTGGTCATTTGTGTATGTGAAGGCATAGAGGTTCTTGTAGTCTGTCAACTCTTCAATGATGGAATTTAAACATCTATAGAAGTTGTTTGATACCCAATAGGTAACCTATAAAGGCCATCATAAGTGTAATCCATTAGAACTCTCGTGGCTTTATTGGTTTTGATGAAACTCACGTTGGGTTTGTTGATTAGAGGATGCTTCTCCTCTAAGTCTCCAACAATTTCCACTTTTGCTCTTCCAAACTCCCGCATTTTAGTTGATTGGTTTGGTTTCCCGTGAGCTACATGATCACTTGACAAATATCCATGAGCCATGCCTTGAGTATTGGCTTGATATGACTGATAAGCCTCATGGTCTTGTCTCAACCCTCTTGTCATAAGTGTTGTAGTATTTCTTCCTATTTGTGTAGGTGGCATAGCTCTGAGTTGAGTGGGAAACCCTAATGATGGATGAGTTGTCATGTTTAACACTAGAATGGTAACCTAATAGGACATAAAAGTGTCATTTCAGGGTTTTGGGAAAAATTTCCAAAACCATAGTAGATCCACTCATTTTGAAAAATCCTTTCATGAGCTTATAGTTCAATAACTATTACATATGGAAAAAATGAGAAACTTGTAATTTTTCTCATCCCTTGGTCACTACAAGCCTCCAAAGTTGATGGACCAGTGCATTTTGCCCAAAACAGCAATTTCTTACGGTTGATTGCATATAAATAAGACTAGGGATTTTTGTAGGACATGATATAAAATGCCCCGTTAACTTCAATGGGTTGGTGACCAAAACATATGGTTGCTTTAACCTCACTTTTTTTTTTTTGGTTTAAAAAAAGGTACAAAAAAGTTGCATTTTTGCCATTCTGCGGACCTATCATCAAAGTTTCTATAGTCACGCTCAATACATATACTATATACATGTTTTCTTAGTTTTCTTTGGGCCTTTGGATTCAAAAGGAGCGATGGAGCATGTCAAAAGGATAATGGATCTCTTACAATTGGAACCTTGGGGGAAATGATAAAGTGCTAAATACAGCAAACATGAAAAAACTGGGTTTAGCATTATGACCTCTAGAAACCCATAAAAACTACTCAATATCTAGCCAAGTTTGTAGTCTATGATTAGATATGGTTACTACCTACAAAATACACACAATTGGCCTAAGAAACTAGCAATATTGAGAAAGTTATACTTGCTACTCTAAAATGTATCGTATTCTTCAGCAATCAAAAAACTCAACCATCATCATATACTATGCTATATAGAATATTAGGTCCCCCAAAATATGTTATACATTACACTTACACAATCAAAATTGAATTTGGACATCAAGAAAGCCACCAAAAAAATCATAAAAGTGCTAATTTTGGCCAAAAAACAGGATTATGCAATTCTTATAAATTGGTCATAACTTTCAATTTTAACACTTAGCTCTCCCTACAAGCATCAAAACATGTTGAGAACTATGAAGGCCTAACCTCTAGCCATCTAAACCTCACAAACATGAAGTTTCGAGTGGTATAGTTGCCAAAAATTGAAAAAAGGCAAAAAATAGAACCCGTTTTTTCACACAGTTTAGGTTCAAAAATGTTGTGCAAGAGTAAGGTTAATGGTGAGATCAATACTCAAAAAAAAATGCTAAGTTTTTTTCAGCTCATAAGGCAACTTTGTGGATATATAGCACCTAGAAATTCATTTTCATACTCTTCAAATAATTCAAGCAAAATGGTCACTTAACAGGACACAAAAGTGTCCAAGGACATAAAAGTGTCCTGTTACCATTCTAGTGTTAAGCCTCACTCAATACTCTCAAGATGATCCTTGATAAGAACACCTTGGCTTAGTGCACACAATCCCTTTTTGCCCCTGGTCAAGTCTCTAAAAAGTCAGGAATTTGTGACTTTTTTGGTCTCTGGAAATTGGTTCTGGGTACCCTAAAAGTTTGGAATTAGGAAACCTAGAAAAATTCAAGTCTAAGTTTGCCTGCAAGATTTCTTCCTAGCTATACTTGACTCAGTTTGGAGTTACCTATCAAAAGCTAGAGCACTTTTAGTGAACTGCACTTGAAACAACACTCAAAACAATCTCAGGACCAGAACACGATAACTTTGGCTTGTATCTTGGCCTCCCGAAGGTATTTTTAGCTCAAACTTGAGATTTGGGATGTCCTCAAGTATGTCTACAAACTTATGAAGTCAAATATCCTCACTATGTAGGGGTACATTGAACGCGATCGTTGACCCCATGTCACAGATTTGGAAGATTTTTGCACAGTAGCTAGCCCTTGATGTCTTGATACCAAGTGTCTTTTTATTTTTGAATTTGGAGATGTTTTGACCAATGAAAACCCAAATCCTAGGTGGTTTTGTGGTTATTGGACTGATTGTGTAACTGGGACTTTTGACCACTTTCTTTTGCTTTTTTGACCTTGCTCCTTTTGGAAAATATGTTGCACTAGATGTCAGCTACCTACTCATAAATTTTCAATCCAAAATGTCACTGGGGTACACCGATCGCGATCATAGTTTGGAGCCGAAATTGGATGAAACTTCACCAGCTTGTTCACTAGGCTATTTTAAGACTACCTGTCAGACACTTTTATATTTGGACTCAAAAAAGTCAAGAATTTACAGTTTCTTGGTCTGAAGTGCTTGATTTTCCAATTTTATCAGGTTTGATTGATTTTGATGTTTGATTTGGGATCTAAGAGATACCTAGGCTTGTCCTATGCACAGGCTATCCTCTGCATGGTTTCTTCCTAGTTTTGATGTGTTTTGATCTACTGAAAGTCAATTTCTATGGCAGTTTATCCGTTTTTTACTTGGATCTGTATTCAGAAAACTACGGTTTTTGGAATCTGGTACACTTTTGTCATTTATGACAACGGGGTTGTGGCTCAACACTTTTTGGTCATGCCTACTAGAACTATGGAAGGAAATATAAACCTAGGACGTGCGTGGATGATATCCACCAAATTCACTATCAATTGGGAGATTGGGAGTGTCACAACACAGAAACCAAATCTTAGCCCTGCCACTCAAGCGGTAGTCCCTGAGATATCACCTCCCGAGAAAATACAACCCAAAATAGTGCATATCCATGAGATTGAACCATCTGTGACTATAGCCCAAGTCTCTAGAGATTCAACTTCTATAGTTGAAACAAAAAATGAGACACACAAGACCCATCACAATATAACTAAGAAAACATACAAATGGATTCCTAAAGCTTCTTTAGCGACAATTTTTTATGCTAAAAAATAGAAGCCTTGTAAGAGACGTCCCACTTGCTCCAAGAAATGTAAGGAAATGTTGCGTTGGATTCCTAAACAACTATTGGAAGCCCAGGGCTACTATGAAGGAAATGATCAAACCTGGGTGCCAAAACGTAAATTGTGTTCTTACCTGTCACCTGACCCATGTGAGACAATTCCTATATCGTTAAAGCCAATTGAAGATCATGGGAAGGGAAAGATCACAGAACACTATACACCTAATCTGGAGCTAGTTTGGGTACCCAAGAAATAAAGGCTTGTTTTTCTCAGCTCCAACATTGAAAAAAAATAAAGCTACTTGCTCTTCATGTAGTTCATATACGGAAATACAGGCTTTGATAGAACCTCCACCTACCATTGTAAATATCCATACAAACAAGAAAGAATTTTCACCTTCCATTGTAGGTTTACCACTCACAACAACGTTGCTCATAAAATCATGGGAGAGTGCCTTACCACCCTTGCATCTAGATGAAATGCCTAGGACGGTCAAAAACTATTGGTCAAAGTATTCAACCATAACAACTTGGAACAATTGGTTTCAAAAGGTGACGACATCGTTCCAAAAGATATGATCTACCCAAGGAAGGGGGGAGTGTTTGATGACATCCATCATTCACTTGCTCCCCTCTTAACCTTCCTCCTTGACCTCTCAATCTTCCAATCTTAGCAAATGTATATATATAGCTCTATACTCAAGAGAATAAAAATTAAAAAATTACAAGGGCAAGAGCCACCAAACAAAAATCTGGAAACCTACAAGTTCTAGTACATGACCCAAAATCATAAAAATAAATTATGCACAAGAACACGACCTTTTGACATGACCCTTATAATATTTTCACACTAACCATTATCTATCTGTGCGTACAGATATGGCTAGTATGCTAGAGTCATCCACTCCTACCTTGCGTGAGAGGTACCCTCTTTACTTTTCACAAGTGTTTCAAATAGTCTACCTGGTGCTTGCCAGGATCTGGTAGATACGTTAGCGTATGAGAAGAATTTCAAGGAATTAGAATGGCTGATACATCTCTTGACTACAACTGATCCATACTTAGTAGAGGACATATCTCCAATTGCACAAGCTTACCCTCTTGACCAAGATGACTATAGACATCTAGTGAAATTCTTAGTGATCATTTGTGCCTCTAATGATGAGGAAGAGTTACATGATTAAACGGATGGCATGTACGGTCTCACGAATGATGACTTTGTTTTTTTTTACGATGACCATAGGGGTTTAGACCTAGAGCTACCCACCCATCTATTCCCTTGACCCTCTAGGAGGGTGCAAATAATTAGGTTAGGGATCCTTATGTTGTTTGATTGTGCTCAATAAAGGCTGGTGCCTCTTCCCACTGATATTCCTCTGAGAGGTATTCCTTGTGTTTTCTAGTGTGTACAGGAACGTATTGCCATTGTTAGGATTTTGAACTTGATGGAATCTTTCTCTTCTTGGCTCTTTGAATCAAGCGCAATTATCAACACGAACAATTGTTTCTTGACCATTAGCATTGCCTCTTGTTTTTTTGCATCCATGTTTGTCTACTTTAAATGTGATTGGTAGCACAATATTCAGCACAATTTCTTAGATTAAACATTAGATTCTATATAATTTTTTGTCATAATCCCTTGTCTAGGTTTAAGAATCAAGCAGTCTGACTAAGCTAGTTTGATTAAGTTAGGTGTTAGAGATCTTATCTTAATACCATGGGGAATACCTTCCTAATAATCAATGGTTACTGTAGGTTCTTAATCCGATTTAGGCAAGATTGTGTGCAATGTACTAGGGCTTTCTAGTGGGCTTAGTCTCTATTGACCTTTCGCTTAAGTATTATAAAGCGATTTTACTAGTGTGATGAGCCTGGGGAGGGTAATGGTGTCATATGACCCCCCAAAGTTACAAAATTAAAAGCAGAAAAACAAACAAACAAAAATCAAAAGTGCCACAATGTAAAGTCTTAACACTAGAATGGTAACCTAACAGGACATAAAAGTGCCCTTTCAGGGTTTTGGGAAAAAAATCCAAAACCATATTAGATCCACTCATTTTGAAAAATCCTTTCATAAGCTTATAGTTCAATAACTACTACATATGGAAAAAATGAGAAACTTGTAATTTTTCTCATCCCTTGGTCACTACAAGCCTCCAAAGTTGATGGACCAGTGCATTTTGCCCAAAACAGCAATTTCTTACGATTGATTGCATATAAATAAGAGTGGAGATTTTTGTAGGACATGAGATAAAATGCCCCATTAACTTCAATGGGTTGGTGACCAAAACATATGGTTGCTTTTACCTCACTAAGTTTTTTTTGGGCAAAAAAAATAGGTACCAAAAAGTTGCATTTTTGTTATTCTATGGACCTATCATCAAAGTTTCTATAGTCACGCTCAATACATATACTATATACATGTTTTCTTAGTTCCCTTTGGGCCTCTAGATTCAAAAGGAGCCATGGAGCATGTCAAAAGGATAATGGATCTCTTACAATTGGAACCTTGGGGGAAATGATAAAGTGCTAAATATAGTAAACATGAAAAACCTGGGTTTAGCATTATGACCTCTAGAAACCCATAGAAACTACTCAATATCTAGCCAAGTTTGTAGTCTATGATTAGATATGGTCACTACCTACAAAATACACACAATTGGACTAAGAAACTAGCAATATTGAGAAAGTTATACTTGCTACTCTAAAATGTATCGTATTCTTCGGCAATCAAAAAACTCAACCATCATCATATACTATGCTATATAGCATATTAGGTCCCCCAAAACTCAAGGAAGATTAGCTTTATGTTATACATTACACTTACACAATCAAAATTGAATTTGGACATCAAGAAAGCCACCAAAAAAATCATAAAAGTGCTAATTTTGGCCAAAAAACAGGATTATGCAATTCTTATAAATTGGTCATAACTTTCAATTTTAACACTTAGCTCTCCCTACAAGCATCAAAACATGTTGAGAACTATGAAGGCCTAACCTCTGGCCATCTAAACCTCACAAACATGAAGTTTAGAGTGGTATAGCTGCCAAAAATTGAAAAAAAGCCAAAAATAGGACCCGTTTTTTCACACAGTTTAGGTTCAAAAATGTTGTGCAAGAGTAAGGTTAATGGTGAGATCGATACTCAAAAAAAAATGCTAAGTTTTTTTCAGCTCATAATGCAACTTTGTGGATATATAGCACCTAGAAGTTCATTTTCATACTCTTCAAATAATTCAAGCAAAATGGTCACTTAACAGGACACAAAAGTGTCCAAGGACATAAAAGTGTCCTGTTACCCTGATACCAAACCTTAGAGTAGAATTAGCTATGGGTAGGAAGGTTAAATCTTCTACTTCAATGGATAACTTGAATTTTGTTTTGGATGGTCATAATACTTCTGCAAACTTCAAAGTCTTACCCATTCGAATCTATGATGGAATTCTAGGAATGGATTGGCTTAAAGCCAATGATACTCATATACATTGTAAAGACGCTTCATTGACTTTCGAAAATGATCAAAACTCTAGGGTTACAGTTACTGGGAAACGGGGGAAGCCTAAGCTCAAACTAGTGAACTTTACCAAACTGATGAAGACTCATAGGAAAAATGAAAGGATTTATGCAGTAAAGCTTAACCCTAAGGAGAAGAAGATAGATTCACTTGAACCCAAATGCATGACAAAATTTGATGATGTATTCTCCCAAGAACTTTCATAGTTACCACCCAAACGTGATATTGATCATGCAATAGAGCTTACTCCAGGAGCTCAACTAGTTGCTCGTAGACCTTACAAAATGTCAGTACCTGAATCTGTGGAACTCAAGGAGCAATTAACTCAACTTCTTAAACAAGGCTTCATTTGACCCAACGTTTCTCCATGAGTACTCATGTTCTCTTTAATCAAAACAAGGATGGTACTCTACGTCTTTGTAGTGATTATCGTGGATTGAACCAGTTAACAGTCAAGAATAAGTATGCAATACCAAGGATTGATAAACTGCTTCACAGATTACATGGAGCCTCTATCTTCACAAAGATTGATCTTAAGTCATGGTATTACCAAATCCAAATCAAGGAGGAGGACATACCAAAGATAGGATTTAATACTCGTTTTGGAAATTATGAATTTACAGTTATGTCTTTGGACTTACCAATGCTCTTGCAAATTTTAGTTGTCTTATGACTGACGTGTTTCGAGAGCATCTTGATTATTTTGTTCTTGTCTTCTTTGATGATATCATGGTTTACTCAAGAAACAGAGAAGAACACAAACAACATATGCGACAAGTACTTGAAATTCTCCGCCAATATCAACTTTATGCCAAACGTAGCAAACTCACCTTCTTCACTAACAAGGTGGAATATTTGGGATTTATTGTATCAAAGGATGGTGTTTCTACTGATCCAAGTAAGATTGAAGTTGTTATAGCTTGGTCTACACCGAAGCCAGTACGAGAAGTACATGGCTTTCTTGGTTTAGCATGGTGGTAGCGTACATTTATTGAAGGTTATGCTAACCCAAAACCATAAACCATAATCCAATCACCTCACACGGACGAGCACTCCACCCAACTTGGGTGAGGCACAACCAGTCCTACATAACCACTTTAGAACATAACATGGCTGCAAAAATTTCCGCAGCATAACCATAACCAGAAAAAAACCATGAGCCACATGGGCTTACACCATACAAAGTCAACCATAATCCATAAGGGAATCTCATCCCTTACCATAAATCATAATCACACTGAACCAACTCCCACACTTGGAGTTTGACATATCCCCTGCAATCAATGGGAGTCCACACACATGTGACCCTTAAGACATGATTCTTTCATGCATAAAAAGAGTCCAACCAAAAACTAATCATGATATAAAAATCCAATTTTTGACAAGTTTCCAACCATGCAAAGTTGATGCATCACATCTGCACTTCACCTCTCTAGCACATAGAGCTGGTTTTGACCTAGAAAGGTGGAAAGCAGTCATAACCATGCATATGAGTCATCCACATCAATACATGAGTTCCCATATATCATATGATAACATTCCATCACCATAAGCATGATGCAAAACAGCTCCGACCTTTAGGTCAACCATAACCATAACTTCACACATATGCAAAAAAAAAAGTCATTTTTGGGAGTATGCAAAACATGAAAATGAAAGTATTTGACCTCAAACCAATGCATCAATCTCAGCTCCATAATATAGACTATCACTCTATCATATCACTTGACGCACATGGTACTCACGCAACAAACGGTAACCCCAAAAGAAAGCCACTTTAATCATATCTGCCTATGCGGTTCGAAATGTCTAACCATATACCTTCACATAAGTTTATAGTCATCTAATAACTGAAATCAACTCACCAAATCAAACCATAAATCATACATAAATATCTTGGTTAACTCACGACGTCATATGGTACCCCCGCAGGTAGCACCCCTACACGTGTAGGCAAAACCGGATGTGGAATGATTAATGACTTGCATTCCCGAGGTGATAACGGAGAACTAAATTCATTTATCATCAAGTTTCATCAATCTTTTCAATTGTTTAAGTGGGTTTGCCCATCCATTGAATCTATAAAGTGGTTCTCCAAGGAGCCTGGAGTAAAAAAATGTTGATTGTGCAGTGGACAGCAAGCTGTTTTTTGACCATATCTCTTAGCTCGTCGTGTTTTTACGAGAGAAAATGTTCTAAACGATGTGTTTTATCTCTTGTATAAAGGGTTTGGACTGATTCATAGTGGTTTGTGAGTTATGACCAAAACAGTGTTCCTACCGCCTCTATGACGTGAAACGAAATGCGCTTTTTATGCACGCACGTAATCATAAATGCATCATGTCCACAAATCAGCATGTTAAACATGATGAAATAATCATTGGGAAACTTCATACGTACTCAGTTAATCCATACATGCACTCGTATGTGAAAAAACAATCACTGAGAGGGTGACTACTCCAAAAAACGACATAGAGAGAGACAGAGTGACAGAGAGAGAGAGAAGAGAGAGAGAGAGAGAGAGAGAGAGATGATGGCTATGGAGTTTAGAGCTTCTCACCGTGATTTAGAATCAATTAGGGATGTCAAAAGGCTTCTTGCTTTTCCGCAAGAGAGCGGTGATGAGAGCTACATAGAGGTATCCGCCAACGAAAGCTTCTAGAGAGCGCGTACAATGTGAAACGAGAGAGGAGATAGTAAGCAAGTAGAGAAAGAGTATCCTGAGAGAGAGAGAGAGAGAGAGAGAGAGAGAGAGACAGAGACAAGAGCTTATGGAGATGGTGATGAAGAGCTTGCACCACTCCATATAATAGATATGTATAGCCTTGTGATAGTAGACGCAACAGACGGCACTGAAAATTGAGCACTCTATGCTAATTTTTAGGTTCTGCAGCACCTACCCAGAGTGTGTCCCGAGCTACAGGTAGCTCAGCCTGGATTAGCCTCCTACTTTTGGAAAAAGACTCCATTTTTTTAAAAAACATGGCACAGCTTTTGGTGGTCAACTCTCCCACTTATCATTCAAATTTTACAGTAAAATTGGACATCGGAACAGTATCTGGCCAACTAATAGAAATCGTAGGTAGACTATGCCGCACCGTAATGTCCCTATATAATTATGATTTTCTCGTGCTGCCTTAACATATTTACGATACTGCTTTTTATAAAAATAATTTTCGTAAAAATCCCGTTTGGTCTCATTTTTGCTCCAGGTGATCATTTTTATATTCGAACGGAAACTAAAATTAATATTTGTATGTTTAGGTCATCATAAAAAGCACATTGCTTTTTGAAAATGCTAAAAAGCACGAAAAGCAAAAAAAAAATCTATAAAATTGAACCACGGGTTCCCCTCGTCCAATGGAATAAAAAAACGAACTTGCTTTTCACTAAAAAGCACTAAAATTCATGAAAAGCTAAAAATAATGTGAAAAAAACTCAAAAAACAGAGTTTTTTAAAATTGAACCATAGCTTCCATGGAGCACGTAGATCAAGGATCCAACCTTGCTTTTTGTAAAAAAACACCTAAACGCATAAAAAGCACAAAAAGCATGAAAAAGCTAAAAATAGCGGATTTTTCCAAAAATGAATTGAACATCTGTTTAGCCTACTAGAACATGGAAACGACCTTGCTTTTTACTTTAGAACCTTCCAATACTGCCAATCAAGCATCTTTAGTCAAAATTTGGCAAAATAGATATTGAAAGCTATTTTTCTTATTTTTAGAAAAGACAAAAATTGGGGATCTTAAATCCTTCCACACTTGAAAAATTTGAGGTGTCCTCACAGATTGTGGACCTTTTGTAACCACAGAGCGAATCAATGATCAAGCTTACAGACTCTTGTTACCACCAGACATAAAGCTCATGATGTTTTCATGTCAGCTTACTTAAGAAGTATGTACCTAATCCGCAACATACTCTTGATATCCACATCTACTCTCGGAACTTTTGAAGTATATCCCGAAGTAATACTTCATAGCAGAACCAAGCCTCTACATAATCGGACCATTATTGAACACCTTGTTAAATGGTAAACATATCCTCAGAAGGATGCCACTTCGGAACATGATGATGTAATGAGACTAAAAAATCCAGATTTCATGTCAAGGTGAGGACACCTCAAATTTTTCAGGTGTGGAGGATGTAAGATCCCCAATTTTTGGGTCTCTTCTAAAAATAAGAAAAATAGCTTTCAATATCTATTTTGCCAAATTTTAACTTAAGATGCTTGATTGAAAGTATTAAAAGGTTCTAAAATAAAAAGCAATGTTGTTTCCATGTTCCAATAGGTTAGACGGACGTTTGGTTCAGTTTTGAAAAAATCCACTATTTTTAGTTTTTTCGTGCTTTTAGGTGCTTTTTTTCAAAAAGCAAAGTCGGATCCTTGATCTACGTGTTCCAGGGAAACTATGATTCAATTTTTTAAAAATTACTTTTTGAGTGCTTTTCACACTATATTTAGCTTTTCATTAATTTTAGTGCTTTTTAGTGGAAACCGAGTCCACTTTCTTATTCCACTGGATGAGAGAAACCCACGGTTCAATTTTAGAGAATTTTGATTTTTTTCTTTTTATCCTATTTTTAGCTTTGCGTGCTTTTCGACGTTTTTGAAAAGCAATGTGCTTTTTATGATGACCTAAATATAAAAATATTAATTTTAGTCTCCGTCGGATTTAAAAATGATCACTTGGAGCAATAAGGACCAAACGAGATTTTTACGAGAATTATTTTCATAAAAAGAGGTACCGTAAATACGTCAGGGTAGTACAGAAAAAGAATAATTATGTCCGGACATTATGGTGCGGCATAGTTTAGCTACGATTTACATTAGTTGGCCAGATACTATTCAGATGTCCAATTTTGCTGTAAAAATTGAATGGTAAGCGGGAGAGTTGACCACCAAAAGCTGTGCCATGTTTTTAGAAAAGACTGGAGTCTTTTCCCAAAAGCAGTAGGCTAATCCAGGTTGAGAACTAGTGGTACCTGTAGCTTGGGACACACTCCGGGTAGCTACAAAACCTATAAATTGACATAGAGTGCTCAGTTTTCAGTGCCGTCTATTGCGTCTACTACCACGAGGCTATGCGTATCTATTATACGGAGTGGTGCAAGCTCTTCCTCACCATCTCCATAAGCTCGTCTCTCTCGAGGAGAAGAACAAGAAGAACAAGAATGATACTCTTTCTCTACTTGCTTACTATCTCCTATCTCGTTTCACGGTGTACGCGCTCTGTGGAAGCTTTCGTGGCGGATACCTCTACGTAGCTCTCATCACCACTCTCTTTCGCCAAAACAAGAAGCCTTTCGACAATCCTAATCGATTCTAAAGCACGGTGAGCAGCTCTAAACTCCATAGCTCTCTCTCTCTCTCTCTCTCTCTCTCTCTCTCTCTCTCTCTCTCTCTCTCTCTCTCTCTCTCTCTCTCTCTCTCTCTCTCTGTGTGTGTCTGTCTGTGTGTGTGTCTGTCTGTGTGTGTGTGTGTGTGTGTGTGTGTGTGTGTGTGTGTGTGTGTGTGTGTGTGTGTGTGTGTGTGTGTGGTTTTTCTAAGTAGTCACCCTCTCGCTGATTGTTTTTCGCATACAAGTGTATGTATGGATTAACCGAGTACGTATGAAGTTGTCCCATTATTATTTCATCATGTTCAACACGTTGATTATTTCACGACATAGAGGCGGTAGGAACACTGTTTTGGTCATAACTCACAAACCATTATGACTCAACCCGAACCCTTTATACCAAAGATAAAACACATCGTTTAAAACATTTTCTCTCTTAGGTGTCATGTGAAAAACACGCACGAGCTAAGAGATATGGTCAAAAAATAGCTTGCTACCCATTGCACAACCAAAAATTTTGACTTCAGGCTCCTTGGAGAACCACTATATAGATTCACCGGATGGGCAAACCCACTTAACCAATTGAAAGGCTTGATGAAACTTGATGATAAATGAATTTAGGTCTCCGTTATCACCTCGCGAATGAGAATTATCAATCATTCCATAATCGGTTTTGCCTACATGTGTAGGGGTGCTACCATACCAAGGGGGGATACCATATGACGTGAGTTAACCGAGATTTTTTTATATGTTTTATGGTTTATTTTGGTGAGATGATTTCAAATATTAGAAGGCCATAAACTTATGTGAGAGTATATGGTTAGACATCCTGAACTGCATAGGCAGATATGATTAAAGTGGCTTTCTTTTGGGGTTAGCGTTTGCTGTGTGAGTACCATATGGGTGAAGTGATGTGATAGAGTAATATTCTATATTATGGATCTGAGCTTTATGCATTCATTTGAGGTCAAACACTTTCATTTACATGTTTTGTATACTCTCGAAAATGCCAAAAAATTGTTTTTTGCATATGTGTGAAGTTATGGTTATGGTTGACCTAAAGGTCAGAGTTGTTTTGCATCATGCTTATGGTGATAGAATGTTATCATATGATGTATGGGAACTCATGAATTAATTTGGATGCCTCATATGCATGGTTATGACTGCTTTCCACGTATCTAGGTCAAAACTAGCTCTATGTGCTAGAGAGGTGAAGTGCAGATGTGATGCATCAACTTTGCATGGTTGGATGTTGTCCAAAATTGGATTTTTATATCATGATTAGTTGTTGATCGAACTCTTTTTTTATGAATGAAAGAATCATGTCTTAATTGGGTCATATGTATGTGGACTCCCATTGATTGCAGCGGATATGTCAAACTCCAAGTGTGGGAGTTGGTTCAGTGTGATTATGATTCATGGTTAAGGGCTGAGATTCCCTTATGGATTATGGTTGATATTCTAAGGTGTAAGCCGATGTGGCTCATGGTTTTTTTTTGGATATGGTTATGCTGTTGAAATACTGTCGAAATATTTGCAGCCATGTTATGTTCTTAAGTGGTTATGCAGGATTCGGCGTGCCTCACCCAAAGTTGGGTGGAGTGCTCATTCGTGTGAGGTGATTGGATTATGTTTTATGGTTTTGGGAATGGATTATGAAGTGATCTAGATGGTTTATGGTAGACGTGTAAGGGTAAAGACCTTGTACAGTCTAACTGCTTGGAAAAGATTGTTTGTGCATATAGAAAGTGCTATTGTGATTGGGCTCGTGTGTTATGTTTCTCAGGGCAGCGTCGCTACAAGACTAGGATCACCTACATTGCTTAGCCTTAGACTAAGGGTCGTTGACCTGGGGTTTTGCTGGATCGGGGGTGTTGCCTAGGTCTTCTTCTTTTTGTTAGGCTCATCTACATGGTTAGTGCGTCGGGGGTTGAATGACCTACACAGCTAACGCGTCGAAGATTTTGCCTTGGCTTTGCCTAAACACCCGATGCTGGGCATAAAAGAGGGGTGGCGCCTAAACTGGTATGGTTGGTGTTGATACCCTACCACCTACTGGTACTTGGGATCCTTTCAGAGCGCAGGTTCATGGAGGGAGGCGAAGTGGCCTCAGCCTATGTCTAGCTCAGGTAGGTTGGAGGTGTTCTGGCTCACTCCAGGCAAAGTGAAATTCTCTTTATCCGTAGTAGAGTGGAAGTGGATGGGTGGACCGGTCAATCCCTACACATGGTCTAGTGCTCTGGTCACAAAGTTTTTGATGTTATGGTAAACCCAAATTTTTTCATTGCAACAATACATGGTTTCCTATTCCATTTATATGGGCATTTAAAGATTCTCTATTGTCATTTTCTCATGTCTCTGTGCACTCTATTTCACCCTCCACTATATTCTCTCTCTCTCTCTCTCTCTCTCTCTCTCTCTCTCTCTCTCTCTCTCTCTCTCACAACACGGTGTACACATATATTCACCCTCCACAATGTTATATTTTTCTTGAGTGCGCTTTCATTTATAACACCCATTCAGGGGTAGCACTAGTTGCTAGGTACCTCAAGATGCAGTCCGGCTCATGGCCTAAACTCCATGCTTGGTCGGGCATTGAGTCCTCCCCTATGCAAATGCTTCCGCAACTCTAATGTATATTGAAGATTGTATAAAAGTGTAAATTGTATATTTTGCGCATACACCCTTGGGGGGGGGGGGGGGGGGCTTGGCTTTATCTCCAAAGGCGTGGGGCACCTTGGGCGCGGGATCAATCCCTTCAAGTGTGGGCCTACCACGTCATCTGTGAGCGGGCTGTCAAGCAATACAGAGGCGCCACCATGTTGCCTTTAACTGTGTCATGCAACCATTGGCTGGCTGCAACACCACGAGCCACCAAAGGGCCACCAGAGCACCACCTATGCAGTGCCAGAGGCGTCACTTGGGACACGCCATAGCTCTCGTGAGCGGGGAGCTCCAACTCCCACCTTCTCAGCTCATCTCCTCAAATGCTAGCATGTTGTTGCCTTTATACCATGGGTTCCCCTTGTGTGTGCCCAGTTATGGGTTTTTTCACACCATGTGGTCGGCTTCCCTTCGACGACTGAACCCCATTGGGCGCCAATCCTTCACAAAAAAAATGGCTCACGAGTCACCATGATCTTTTATGCCCCATTTTGGCAGCACAACACACTTTTCTTGGTCGACCGATTGACCCTTTACAAAAACCCCACCAAAAGTGCACATTTCGAGCTTCATTCTCCTCAGCTAGCTCTACATGTCACCTCCTCGATGGCCTCAAACAAAATGCCCAAAAACCGAGAAAAACCATTTGTTGACTCCCTATCTGCAAAGCACCCCCAAATCTAGCAAGCCGTAACTCGGCCACCGGGAACCCGATCAACGAATCATGACTTCTTGCTAACTCTACACGATATGCTCTATCTTCTTGAACCCTGTCAAATCCCAAAAAATGCCAATGGCATGAATCCCCAGGCTATCAAGTGGGCAGAAACCCGACCCCCGACAAAACTCCAACTAACCATAACTTGTTATCCAGAGCTCTGATTAGCAATCCGAGAAGACAGACATGCCCATAATTTGAGCTTTATGCATCTATCTATTGACATCCACTCGGGCCACCTGTCCCCAGCTACCCTATCCATCTCCGATCTCTGCTAAACCTTCTAACATCAAATTGCAATATCTTGCACACTGGGGCTCCATTTGACGAGTTGTCGAGACAGGCTTCTAGAGCACATAGAGCACTACATTCTAGGACATGATAGAGCACTTTAGACACTTGAATTCACCATCCCAACTAGGCCATTTTGGAGCCTTTTTGGCCTAAAAGTCGCATTAAACATAGATTCCCGCTACCACTAGTCTGCCCAGGGACTTCATACCTACACTAGCCTTCTACACTGCACCCACCTGCATCCTTAGCCTGGCATTGCACACTTTCCAGCTCATACCAACTTTGATTGCACCATCGATATACCCAAAATATAGCCATTTTACCATTCCAGAGTCTAAAAAGAGCTTCTAAGCCAAAATCTTGCTCATTACGTGTTCAAATCTCCTTCTAGGTATATATTTATGATGTACATGCTAGGATCTATGCATATGTCAAATCTCATCTCATTGAGAGCACATAGACATCATACGTGTATGATATATGACATCATAAAATGAGCATAGACATCATCCTGTATGATGTCTCATAGCATAAATTGAGCACATAGACATCATAAGCGTATGATTTCTCACATCATAAAATGAGCATCAAAAATGCACATTTCTCAACTTGCATGGCATCCTTAGCCTCTAATTAGCTTGTGATTCAATTTTCAAATCATTTGGATAGCTAGAAGCTGATCAATTGCCATATTTAGTAAAAGATGCTAACTTTTGGACTTGGAGTGCGTATAGGATCAATGGAAGCCGGTAAATCACCAGTAAAGAAGAAAAGGCTTGCCTTGAAATATATCATTGCAATGGCAGAGCCCTTCACAATTCCCAATGAAACATTGAAGACGACAAAAGCATGGATGGACAAAGAAACTCTGGATTGGGAGGGCATAAAGCTATACCAAGGGATATTCCGCAATTCACAAGGCAATATAGTAGACGCGCCAATGATTCCAAGAGAACTCATAGAATATGCACGCAAATAAGGCATCATCAATCACTTGGAAGAGTGGATCTACATGGATTCTTTACATCTGTGCCAGCAGGAATTGATTTTCAGAGAACCTATGAGCTGACTACCACAATCAAGAAATATGGCAACGCAATCCTCACCTCACTTCAAGGAGAAAGTAAAGAAGTGACCATTACACCGCAGATCATTGCAGATGCTTTGGGGTTACACAATGATGTCAGCTCAGCCATAGAAAGAAAAAATGTAGTGGAGGTGTACTCTCAGAAGAAAACCAACCCAATTTTTGAAGACATGGTGGACCCAAGAGCCATCAGAATTTGCAAGTTGTACAATCAATTTTTCCATATTTTCAACAAGTGGCCACAAAATTACACTACACCACCTCATGTCATTGCCACCACCTTCACTTGGGCACTGAGAAGTAGTGTGCCAACAAATGTGAATTATGCTCATTATATACAAGAACAGATAGTGGGCTCGGGAATTGATAAGCCCAAATACATTGGTGGAGTGGAAATTTTAGCCAAAATTGCATATGAAGCTATTGAAGCAAGAGGACAGTGACCAGACCCACCAACTCAAAATGAGTGGCAAAGGCTAAAAGAGGATGTAGAAGATGAGCCACCAGTGGCACCGCCTATCTCAACAAGGCTCAAGAGAAAGCTAGAGACAATGTTAGAAGAAAAAATTAAAGAGCCACCAAGTAAGAAAGGAAAGACGGTAATGACCAAGGAAGAGAAGCCAAAAGAGTCCACATGCCAAAAGACGGCCCCCATCAAAAGACTAATCGAGTAATTCAAGGCAGGCAGAGCATTAGAAGGGGATTTTGAGGAGTATTGGGTACCATACCCAAAGAAAATGGGTGACAGTTCCTCTTGACCCTTAGAGGATCAATTTGATCACTATATTAGGACGTATGAAGATTCTGAGAGGGTGATAGAACAAAAAAATCTAGAGTTTGCTCAAGATATTATGAGTAAGCTGCAAGATCATCTTGAAGCACAAGGAGAAGGGGAAAAGGAGTCCAAAGAGGAGGGAGGTAGTACAACACTACCAACATCTCCCCTTAGAATACACCCCAAAACCTCCAAGCCCAAAACCCCCAACATCCCAACAAAAGAACTTGCGAAAGAAGAGATCAGAGGCTGAGCCAATGCTAGAGGAAAAGGAAAAGAACAAAAGATGCACCTATCATAATCTTCTCAAAGTTGGATGTACAACAATGGAAGCTTCTGAGGCTATGTATGGCACCTCAACTCCGCCATGGGCTGCAAACAAAAAAGAAAAAGCAGAGGAGAAGCCACAAGACCAAGGTACTCAAATAAGAGCACCAAAATTGCATTTATCTCTGCCTAGAGTACTAGGATTGGTACAAATCCCACCAGTGGCCTCTCAAAAGACCGTGGTGCCTTCCTCTAGTGGAAGTTTGCTAAGTATGGGCCACCAAGTTCCCCTAGCTAGACCACTGGTTATGCCACTAGCAAAAAGTGTGGTAGCAACAAATGAAGAAGATGTGAGAGCTACCACCAATTCTTGACACAATCGGAACAAGATCTCTCACTATGGTGGAGGAAAATAGCATGCTCGCAACAAGAGAGAAAACTTTGATAGGGGAGCATGACAACCTCACCAAAGAACTGCAAAGAGCTATTCAAAGAGCAGAAAGCGTAGAGAGAGAGAGAGAGAGAGAGAGCAAGAAGCACAAAGCAAGATCCTGAAAAAAGCCAAAGCAGAAAGGGCTAGCCTCACCCTCCAGATGGCTGAGATATCTAAAGAAATTGCCAATCTACAAGACGATAAAGAAAAAATCAAAGATGATCTAGATTCAGCTTGGGATGAGATAACAAAGTTAAGGACAAACTAGAGCTCCAAGAGTTAACCATACAAAGGCTAAGAGGAACCCCAAGGAATGCAACAGCAAGTGCAGGAACAAACAACCAGGCTATACAAGCCTTGGAAGCTCAAATTATGGCATTAAAAAAAGGAATTGAAGCTAGAGCAAAGGCAAAGAGTCCACATTTCAAAAGACTTTTGAGGTGTTGAAGAAAGACTCAAGGCATAACAGTAAGAGCTCCAAAAAGAGAACGACCAGCTAAAGCACCAGTTGAAAATGCTCCAAGATCTGCTGGTCAACAATGCAAAAGAAGCCACAAGAAGAGACAAACTTATACAACATCAACTAATAGAATTGAGACAAGAAGTGGAGAGAGCACGGGGCCAAGCCAGAGTTTTGGGTCCAAGTGACTCAAGAGTCAATGCCCAATAAGAGCCGATGGAGATTCCAGATAGCTCAAGGAACCTATATTGGTGGAGATACCTCCACAAACTCAAGAGGAAGGGGAGAACCTGGCATCGAAGGATGAGGCCCATCTTCGGACTTTAATAGAGCAAGCCACTGAAGAAATTTATAGAGTAGCCATAGATTGGGAGCAGAGAATGCTACACTTTGTGGGGGTGTTAAACCTGGGTACAAATGTCATCAGAGAAGAGTGGATGTAGGGATCCCTCCCTTACCCTTTGCTCAAATACAAAGTGCTCACCATAAAGAAAAGAAATCAAGCAAAGGAGGCAACACCACTATTTGAGGGAGACATCAAAGATCAAGCAGTCTCCAAGAGAATAGTAGACTCACAACCAAATTGGAGAAAAGGTTGGCTCAAAAAGTACTGTTTGGTTGATTCGTACAAGTTGATGTCTCTTTTGCCTAGTTATGATGGTGAGAACCTAGAAACTTCTACTCAAGTCATTTGGAGAAGCATCCAACCTGGCTTAATTACCCTATACTTTCACCAGCCAAAGAACGAGAAGGAATAAGTGGGACTTATATGGTGAAAACCCTAACGAGCGCCATTAAGCTCTTCACTAGCTCTCTTGATTTGTGCATGATGCTCAGGAAGATCTTCAAAACACTACTAGACTGCATCGAGGTGTTCGCACCGCACAAAGCTACGGACTCAAGTCTACTACCAGTGGGCAACACTCTTCTCAAATTAGCCTACAGCCTCTCCACTCAACCCTCGCCACAAGTGCTACACCACTTCTACCAACGATTGATGTTTTTACCTAGCTTCTACATGCAAGCCTTCAAAGAGGCTTTTTACACAAGTTTTTTCAATATGATAGCAAGATTTTTGGACGAACAATGAGCATTGACAACATCATATATGAATCCTACTTGAAGATGATTAAACCATCAGAGTTCTATTGAGCAAAGGAGACTAAAAGACCAAACACATGGACCAGTCATGGCAGGGACGACAGGGGGAAGTGCTAACTGATGGAACAAAAAGAAGATCATCCATTTTTGTAATATTTAATTATTATTAATTTTGAGAGCGATTATGGTTGGTGGGAATGTACCTCTCAAGAGAAATGTATATAACCCAAAGTTTTGTAACCCTAAGGACACTTTTTTGAATTAATCAATCTTTGTATTTATTGTGTGTCGTGTTTGTGTGACTGAGAGAGAGAGAGAGAGAGAGAGAGAGAGAGAGAGAGAGAGAGAGAGAGATCTTGAATTGATCAATCTTTGTGTTTATTGTGTGTCGTGTTTGTATGACTGAGAGAGAGAGAGATCTTTGCTACACGTGCTACGGAGCAGCCATTGCGAAGCCGACACCACCAACAAGTTAGCAATGCCAAGGGATATGCATGAATGCCAAGCTTGCAAAGTTTTGGTTCCGTCACAAAGCAAGCTCCCAAGAGCTTCTGAGTGAGTTCTCTTGCAAAATGTGTCACTCCTTGATAATTTTGGTTGCTTAGATTTCATTGGTGTTACTTGATTAATAGGGTACTATATGTGCATTTTTGGTGCTTTTTAATATATTATTGACACTTTTGGGCTCTTTTTGAGGTTTTTGGTTGTTTGAATCTCCTTGGTGTTATTTGATAATTTGGTATTTTTCATACTTTTTGTAACTTTTTTAATAGTTTGGTACTTCGTGACACTTCTTGAGGTTGTTTTTTTATTTGTCTCTCTCTGTTAATGTTTGATAATTTGGTACTTTATGAGCTTGGTACTTTTTAGTCATTTGGTACTTTTGGTGCTTTGGATCCCTTTAGTGTTGTGTGACATTTTGGTACTTTTTCACCTTGGTACTTTTTGGTTGTTTGGTACTTCCAAGCACTTTTGAGATTTTTGGTGCTTTGGCCCCTTTGGTGCTATTTGATGATCTTGTACTTTGTCATATTGGTACTATTTAATTGTTTGGTCGGGCCTAAACTCCATGCTTGGTCGGGCGTTGAGAACTCCTCCCCTATGCAAATGCTTCCGCAACTCTAATGTATATTGAAAATTGTATAAAAGTGTAAACTGTGTATTTTGTGCATAGACCCTCGGGGAGGGGTATCTCTCGAGGGGGGCCACGGGGGGGGGGGGGGGGGGGGTTGACTTTATCTCCAAAGGCGTGGGGCCCCTTGGGTGCGGGATCAATCCCTTCAAGCGCGGGCCTACCACGTCATCTATCAATGGGCTATCGGACAATACAGAGGCACCACCATGTTGCCGTTAACTATGCCGTGCAACCACTGGCCGATCGGAACACCAGGAGCCATCAAAAGGCCGCCAGAGCACCACCTATGCAGTGCCACATGCGTCACCTTGGACACGCCATAGCTCTTGTGAACGGGGAGCTCCAACTCCCACCTTCTCAGCTCATCTCCTCAAATGCTGGCATGCTATTGCCTTTATATCATGGGTTCCCCTTGCGTGTGCCTACTTATGGGTTTTTTAGCGCCACATGGCGGGCTTCCCTTCAACTGCACCCCGTTGGGGGCCAAGCCTTCACAAAAAAAATGGCTCACCATGATCTTTTATGCCCCATTTTGGCAGCACAACACACTTTGCTTGGTCGACCGATTGACCCTTCACAAAAACCCCGCCAAAAGTGCACATTCCGAGCTTCATTCTCCTCAGCTAGCTCTACATCTCACCTCCTCGATGGCCTCAAACAAAGTGCCCAAAAACCGAGGAAAACCATCTGTTGACTCCCTATCTGCAAAGCACCCCCAACTCTACCAAGCCGTAACTCGGCCACCGAGAACCCAATCGATGAACTGTGACTTCTGGCTGACTCTACACGATATGTCTATCTTCTTGAACCCTGCCAAGGCCCAAAAAAAGTCCAAATGGCATGACTCCCTAGGCGGTCAAGTGGGCACAAACCCGGCCCCTGACAAAACTCCAACTAACCATAACTTGTTATTCAGAGCTCTGATTAGCAATCCGAGAAGACAGACATGCCCACAATTTGAGCTTTATGCATCTATCTGTTGACATCCACTCGGGCCACCTGTCCCCAGCTACCCTGTCCGTCTCTGTAAGGTCTCCTTTCTAGCTGTCGAGAATGAACTGAAGCTTTAGGAGAAAGCATTGATAAGGAAATTAGGTAAAAACACTATCTCAAAAGCAATAAAAAATGGTATTTTTGGAATCTTAAGCACAGCTCCGGGCTAAAAATTTTCAGAACTGAATTCCGATAAAAACTGGCATAGTTATGGCCCCTAGAAGTTTACACTGTTGATTAAATTAATTAAATAAATTGTAAAGTTTTGGTAATCGTTAGTGTAAAAGACTTTTATCATAAAATCCCTAGATGTTTACTGATAATTGCAAATATTTCCAAAATTAATCATGAAAAGGGTCAAATAATAGCAGAAAATCAATTTTGTGTATTTGGGGGGTTGTGTGGGGCAGTAATGAACTTGCCTAGGCTGGAATTAGTAGCAGGGGGCGCTTGTGGAGCTATAGGACTGCCTTGGGATGCAAGTTACTGCCATTTCCAGCATGTGAGTGCTTAGAAACCTATAAATATGACCCCTTGCTTCACAATTTGAGGCAGACTCGGAGTCTTGGCTATTTCTCTCTCACATAGAGAGAAACTCTACCCAAAAATCACTAGAGAGAAAACCTCTAGCTGATTATCCATGTTAATTGGCCTAATCCCTTTTTAATCAGCAAAATTATGCTAATTTACATATATTTTTTTAATTAATCCAATGAATTTAAGAAGATTAAACTTATCTATACTCTAAATTACTCTCTTAATTCTTAATATTTTGTTCATTACTTAGATTAAGATTAGGAATATTAATTTAATTAATTAGTCAGTCATATTCGAACTGAAATCAATCTTTTTGGTCTTAAATTAAAGGTAATTATACTAATTAAACTTAGTTTAGTATAAGAGAATTATCAGAGCTGTATTACATTGTCAAGATGCTAGTAAAATTATCTCTTAACTTTTTGATTAGTTTTTGTAATTAATTAAACAAAAATTAATTTTTTTCAATCAAAAAACTGATGGGAAATCTATTTAATTAGCTCAAAAAATTTTAAGTTAATTATCACAGTTAGAAAATACTATTGGAAACATGGGGTAAAAATTCATTAATAAGTTGAAATTAGCTATTTTTAGCCATAAATTAAAGGAGAAATTTGAAAAACATGTTAAATAATTATGTGCTATTTATTAGAGTTATTTTATATGTTGAAAAATTCATGATCATTAGATTAGCTACAAAAAGTTAATATAGCTAATTATCTTAGGTAAAAAATCTTGTTTTTGAAGGTAAATTTAAGCAGGAAATTTGTAAATTAGACAAGATAGCTTTGAGATAATTTTTAGAGTTAGAATACATCATTTAAAAGCCATGATAATTAGCTTAGCTATAGAAAATTAATTTAAATAATTATCTTAGTCAAAAAAACCTTGTTTTTGAAGGTAAATTAAACGGGAAAATTAGTAAATTAGATTAGATAGATTTGGGTTATTTTACAGGGTTAGAATATATCATTAGGAAGCTGTGATAACTAGCTTAGCCATAGAAAATTGGTTTAGCTCATTATCTTAGTAAAAAAGAAACCCTGTCTTTTAGGGTACATTAAAGAGGGAAATTAGTAAATTAGGTTAGATAGCTTTGAGATAATTTTAGAGTTAGAATAATTTTTTACGAAGCCTTAATAAGTAGCTTAGCCATTAAAAATTGGTTTAGCTAATTATCTTAGTTAAAAAAAACCATGGTTTTGAGGGTAAATTAAAGAGAGAAACTAGTAAATTAGATTAGATAGCTTTGAAATAATTTTCAAAGTTAGAAAACATTATTAGGAAGCCATGATAATTAGCTTAGCCATAGAGAAATAATTTAGTTAGTTATCTTTATTTTTAAAATCCCTATTTTTTAGGATAAATAGAAGGGGGGAAATTAGTAAATCATGTTAGATGCTTACATGCTATTTTCTAGAGTTATATTATATAATAAAAAATCTATGATAATTATCTCAAAGCTAGAAAGCTAGTATGATATTTATCTAAGTCAAATTATACTAATTTTAGTTGAAAATTAAAGAGGGAAATAGTAAATCATGTTAGATGAATACATGCTATTTATCAGAGTTAGATTACATGATAAAAAAGCTGTGATAATTATCTCAAGGTTAGAAAGTTAGTATAGATATTTATCTAAGTCAAATTATACTATTTTTAGTTGAAAATTAAAGAAAACAATTAGTAAATCATGTTAGATAACTATATGCTATTTATCAAACTTAGATTACATGATAAAAAGGCCATGATAATTAGCTCAAGACTAGAAAATTAATATAGTTATTTATCTAAGTCAAATCATTTTAGTACTAGCTAAAAGTTAAAGAGAAAAATTAGTAGATTAAGTTGAAAAATTTAAAGATAATTAACAGAGGTCACGAATATCATTATCTACTTGTGATAATTATACCATAGTTAATTAGTCAGTTTAGTAAATTATAATTGACCAAAAAATCTATTTTTAGCAAAAGATTAGTTAAAATAAATAGACTTTACGGTCAAAAGTTTCTAGAAAATTTAAAGTAAGTGTAAACCAGTGATATAAAGTTGAGGAAATGAAATCTTTAAGATAAAATAAATAGAATAAATATTAAGTTCAAAATAAGCAGATTCCAAGCTTAAAATTCGATGGGGAAATTAGGAAAAAGATATAGAAAATAATAAGAAAATTAGGAAAGCTTAGAAAACCCATAGGGAAGCTTTAAAAAAAGTTATCATATCTATATAGGCAAATAAGAATTTACTAGGTCAAGAATTTATCAATTAAGACTACAAATTTAACCTTGGATGGGTTACGATTGAATAGAAAGGTTAAGTCTAGCTTTCAAATAATTTACATAATGATTAGACGTCCTTTTTCAAGAATTTATGGCACCCAAAAGGACCCGAGAAAATCCTACATCTGATGATGAGTATGTAGCTCCAAAACGAACTACAGTGTCGCACGACGACGAAGCCGGGCCTAGTAGTAGGCCTACGGAGGATAATCTTCAGACGCCAGTTCAGCAGCAGATGGCCGATCAGTCCCAGGTGGGTTTTCCATTATTCAATTAAGTCTTTAAATAGTTTAAGTTCTTTTATAAGTTAACATTGCATATGTAAGGAGTGAGTGAGAATCAGAAAAGAAATAATTGGCCGAAACGAAAGGTAACTTCCAAAAAATCAACGTGCATTGTTTGTAATTGGGAAAGAATTGTTTGGGATAAAGCTGGTTGAATTAGGAAAGATATGATTGATCATCCTTAAGACAGCTTGTTTCAAGACACCTCGACTCCTTGGTATATTTTGATGAGAATAATGATGGCTTTCTAGCCATCCACGGATAAGTTGATTACCCCCATGCACGATGAATTTCTACTCCGTGTCATGTCTTGATGTTTCTACATAAGTTTGGATATTGTTTTTTATCCTAGGGGAGCGGCCCGGTTGTATGGGCAACTTGTTTGGTGTATGGGTACCCCGAACCTTGGGTGGGGTTTTATCCACCCCGGATTGTGAACAAGGAATGGGTGTCGTTTTTCACCCTTAGGTGGTCTTGAGACAAGAAGAGTACTGGTCATGGTTATTATGGACAATGTTTTGATTGTTGACAGTAACCTCTCTTAAGCTGAAAGATGTTTGTTTGTTAAAAGAATGCTTTTCAATGTTGTCTTTAATACTTGCTTAAAGGAATTACTGTGATGGAAAGTTAAAACTAGAAACCATATTGTTTTAAATGTTAAAACAATGTGATAGTAATTAGAAAACAAAAGAATCATGTGTGAGTGCAGGGTGGTAAGTGTGGATTGACTAAGGTTGTCAATCATGGATGAGTGGACCTGATTAGTCAAGTAACTATCCATCCCTGCGCGCTAAAAATATTTAGAAAACTTCTCCACTTGGAAGAGGAGTCCACCAGTGGCTGTGCCCTCACATATGTTAGGGGTGAAAAAGCGTTGGTGGGGCGTTGGTTGAGGATATCTTAGCCCAAATTGTGGAAGTTATAAAAGCTGAAATAGTTTTGTACCTTTAAAAGGTTGTCTCGTTTCCGCCACGAGACAAGACTAGGTCTTCATCTAGGGCTATAGACCCAAGCCATTGTCAATGGTAAAGGTCTATTCCCTGACTTTTTCTTGTTTGGAGACTCTGACTTTCAATAGGCCTAGAGACCTGTCAAGGATCTCATCCCGATCTTGGTATTGGCGGGTTGGGGACCTCACAGTCTCCGAGATCTGCTAAACCTTCTAACATCAAATTGCAATATCTTGTACACCGGGGCTCCATTTGATGAGTTGTCTAGACAAGCACATAGAGCACTACATTCCAGGACACTGATAGAGCACTTTAGACACTTGAATTCACCATCCCAACTAGGCCACTTTGGAGCCTTTTTGGCCTAAAAAGCCGCATTAAACATACATTCCCGCTACCACTAGTCTGTCCAGGGACTTCATACCTGCACTAGCCTTCTACACTGCATCCTTAGCCTGGCATTGCACACTTTCCAACTCATACCAACTTTGGATGCACCATTGATATACCCAAAATATAGCCATTTTACCATTCCAGAGTCTAAAAAAAGCTTCTAAGCCAAAATCTTTCTCATTACATGTTCAAATCTCCTTCTAGGTATATATGTATGATGTACATGCTATGATCTATGCATATAATGTCAAATCTCATCTCATTGAGAGCACATAGACATCGGATGTGTATGATGTATGACATCATAAAATGAGCATAGACATCATACGTATATGATGTCTCACAGCATAAATTGAGCACATAGACATCATAAGCGTTTGATTTCTCACATTATGAAATGAGCATCAAAATGCACTTTTCTCACCTTGCATAGCATCCTTAGCCTCTAATTAGCTTGTGCCTCAATTTTGAAATCATTTGGATAGCTAGAAGCTGATCAATTGCCATATTTAGTAAAAGATGCTAACTTTTGGAATTGGAGTGCATGTAGGATCAATGGAAGCCAGTAAATCATCAGTAAAGAAGAAAGGCTTGCCTTGAAAGATATCATTGCAATGGCAGATCCCTTCACAATTCCCAATGAAACATTGAAGACGACAAAAGCATGGATGGATGAAGAAACTCTAGACCAGGAGGGCTTAAAGCTATCTATACCAAGGGATATTCCGCAATCCACAAGGCAATGGAGTAGAGGCACCAATGATTCCAAGAGAACTCATAGAATATGCAAGAAAATAAGGCATGATCAATCACCTGGAAAGAGTGGATCTACATGGATTCTTTACATCTGTGCCAGTAGGAGTTGATTTTCAGAGAACCTATGAGTTGACTACCACAATCAAGAAAGATGGCAAAGCAGTCCTCACCTCAATTCAGGGAGAAAGTAAAGAAGTGACCATTACACCTCATATCATCACAGATGCTTTGGGGTTACACAATGATGGCATCAGTCAGAGAAAGAAAAGATGCAGTGGAGGTGTACTCTCAGAAGAAAACCAACCCAATTTTTTAAGACATGTGGACCCCAAAGCCATCAAAATTTGCAAGTTGTACAACCAATTTTTCCATATTTTCAACAAGTGGCCACAAAATTACACTACACCACCTCATGTCATTGCCACCACCACGTTCACTTGGGCACTGAAAAGTAGTGTGCCAACAGATGTGAATTATGCTCAGTATATACATGAACAGATAGTGGGCTTGGGAATTGATAAGCCCAAATACATTGGTGGAGCGGAAATTTTAACCAAAATTGCATATGAAGCTATTGAAGCAAGAGGACAAATGACCAGACCCACCCACTCAAAATGAATGGCAAAGGCTAAAGGAGGATGCAGAAGATGAGCCACCAGTGGCAGCACCTATCTCAACAAGGCTCAAGAGAAAGCTAGAGACAATGTTAGAAGAAAAATTTGAAGAGCCACCAAATAAGAAAGGAAAGACAATAATGACCAAGGAAGAGAAGCCAAAAGAGACCACAAGCCAAAAGACGGCCCCCATCAAAAGATTGATCTAGCAATTCAAGGCCGAGAGAGCATTAGAGTTAAATATTCTTTTGTCATAAAATATAATATCTAGCTAACCCAAATGATTTTCTAATATTAAATTGATCATTTAATGTGGGAGAATAAACGGGAACAAGAGTTAGAATAGAGACATGTGCTTCTAGACATATCTCAGTAGGGGACCACAAGGAGAGATGGTTGCATCTCAATAAGGGTCCAAAAGGATATTGTCTACCAAAGAGTAATGTGTAATAAGTGCTTCTAGACTTAAATCAGCAGGGGACCAAGAGGAGAGATGGTTACATCTCAATAGGGGTCCAAAAGGAGATTGTCTACCAAAGAGCAATGTGTAATAAGTGCTTCTAGATTTACCTCAACAAGGGACCAAGAGGAGAGATGGTTACATCTCAATAGGGGTCCAAATGGAGGTAGTCTATCAAAGAGCAACATGCATCTAATGGAGACTAAAAGACGTTAGGGTCAGATTCATTAAAGACTTCCAAAGGTTAGTGCTAAAAGTCCTTAGACCTTAGGCAAGCTAGGGTTGTGCTTGAGGTGGGAACCCAGCCAAATCTTGAGGTGCTTCTCATGCTTGGTGACTAAGGTGCTTGGCATCCTTGTTAACTAAGGTTCTTGAGGTTCTTGTCATGCTTGATGATTAAGGTTCTTAAGGTGCTTGTCGTGCTTGCTGAGGTTCTTGAGGTGCTTGTCATGCTTGATGACTAAGATGCTTGAGGTGCTTGTTGTGCTTGCTGACTAAGGTGCTTGAGGTGCTTGGCATGCTTGATGAGAAAGGTGCTCGAGAAGCTTCCCATGCATGGGGGGTAAGGTGCTTGAGTCAAAAAGAGACCCTACAAAGGAGAGGGAAAGCCCCAAAGCTAGGGGAATCTTTGACTTAACCTCCCACTCACCCAAAGGGCACCCCCTTTCTCAAGGGGCACATGGGCACATGTCAAGCTCTCCCTATGCTTAGCCACATGGTGTTCTTTAATCCTATTGGCTTAGCTAAAGAGGGGTCAAATGAGCTTCTAGTTCAATTCAACAAATATATAAATATTTTCAACTTCTCTCTCTCAAAGAGGTAAGGAGTACACTTGTCCTCATGCTACCCATGTTGCTTGAAATGCATTATGCATGTGATTGGCTAGCCTTATACGGGTCCAATGAGCTTCAAGCTTGCGCTACAAGGAGGGGTGGATCAAAGAAATCAAGGGGTGTGCTTGGGGGTATACACCCTCTCACACACTCATTTTTCACACATTCTCACTTGTTGAAAGTGCAAGAAGTCCATCTCCTTCTCCAAGCTTGTTGAGAAGTTGAGAGCCCACACCAACACTCTTGACTATGGAATGCAAATCCAACCAAGAGTCGTGCTTCAATTCTTAAGCTTTCCATACTCTCCATCTTCATTACTATGCTATTATGCTATCTATGAAAGAAGAGTAATGATAAGTGAGGAACTACTTCTTTCTTCTATGAATATTTCCTCTTCCTCTTCCCTACCCTCATTCCCCTCTATCTCTCTCCACCTTTGAAGGTGTTTGAGACCTTGGGACTGAGACCGGGGATGGTTAATGCTTTCTAACGTTATGCTCTTGATGCATAAAGCTCTCCATCTTCATTGCATCACCTAGGTCACAAGGAACATTGAGATTGTACTATACTTAGTCTCTCTTAATGGAAGAATCTATAATACAAAATCATATTGGAGGGGGGACCCACTCCACATCAATCCGGTCCTCAAGTTCTCTAAACTCTCTCTCCTACAAAAGTATTGTTCATACCAACTTAATTAAGTACTATGGTTATGTTGCCGCCGCTAATTAAGTTCTCCCTCCATGTTCTCAAAGTAGCCTCACTAATAAAAATGCTCACTCTAATTCTCTTATTTCCGCTATTCTCAAAGCTTCATTAAATACCTCCAAAGGTTAGTGTTAAAAGTCTTTAGACCTTAGGCAAGCTAGGGTTGTGCTTGAGGTGGGAACCCACCGGCCCACGCTTGAGGTTCTTGTCATGCTTCGTGACTAAGGTGCTTGAGGTGCTTGTCCTACTTGATGAGTAAGGTGATTGAGGTGCTTATCGTGCTTGCAGACTAAGGTGATTGAGGTGCTTGTTGTTCTTGCTGACTAAGGTGCTTGAGATGCTTGGCATGCTTGGCATGCTTGATGAGAAAGGTGCTCGAGAAGCTTCCCATGCATGGGGGGTAAGGTGCTTGAGTCAAAAAGAGACCCTACAAAGGAGAGGGAAAAGCCCCAAAGCTAGGGGAATCTTCGACTTAACCTCCCACTCACCAAAAAGGCATCCCCTTTCTCAAGGGGCACATGGGCACATGTCAAGCTCTCCCTATGCTTAGCCACATGGTGTTCTTTAATCCTATTGGCTTAGCTAAAGAGGGGTCAAATGAGCTTCTAGTTCAATTCAACAAATATAGATATTTTCAACTTCTCTCTGTCAAAGAGGTAAGGAGTACACTTGTCCTCATGCTACCCATGTTGCTTGAAATGCATTATGCATGTGATTGGCTAGCCTTATAGGGGTCCAATGAGCTTCAAGCTTGATCTACAAGGAGGGGTGGATCAAAGAAATCAAGGGGGTGCTTCGGGGTATACACCCTCTCACACACTCATTTTTCACACTTTCTCACTTGGTGCAAGTGCAAGAAGTCCATCTCCTTCTCCAAGCTTCTTGAGAAGTTAAGAGCCCACACCAACACTCTTGGCTATGGAATGCAAATCCAACCAAGAGTCATGCTTCAATGCTTAAGCTTTCCATCTTCTCCATCTTCATTACTATGCTATTATGCTATGTAAGTAATAAGAGTAATGATAAGTGAGGAACTACTTCTTTCTTCTATGAATGTTTCTTCTTCCTCTTCCGTACCCTCTAGCTCTCTCCACCTTTGAAGGTGTTTGAGGCCTTGGGACTGAGGCCAGGAATCTATAATACAAAATCATATTGGAGGGGGAACCGGCTCCACATCAATCCAGTCCTCAAGTTCTCTAAACTCTCTCTCTTGCAAAAGTATTGTTCATACCAAGTTAATTAAGTACTATGGTTATGTTCCGCCGGTAATTAAGTTCTCCCTCTATGTTCTCAAAGTAGCCTCACCGATAAAAATGTTCACTCTAATTCTCTTAATTCCGCTATTCTCAAAGGTTCATTAAATACCTCCAAAGGTTAGTGTTAAAAGTCTTTAGACCTTAGGCAAGATAGGATTGTGCTTGAGGTGGAAACCCGCCAGCCCAAGCTTGAGGTGCTTGTCATGCTTGGTGACTAAGGTGCTTGAGGTGCTTGTCATGCTTGGTGACTAAGGTCCTTGAGATGCTTGTCCTGCTTCATGAGCAAGGTGCTTGAGGTGCTTGTCGTGCTTGCTGACTAAGGTGCTTAAGGTTCTTGTTGTTCTTGCTGACTAAGGTGCTTGGCATGCTTGATGAGAAAGGTTCTCGAAAAGCTTCCCATGCATGGGGGGTAAGGTGCTTGAGTCAAAAAGAGACCCTACAAAGGATAGGGAAAGCCCCAAAGCTAGGAAAATCTTCAACTTAACCTCCTAGTCACCCAAAGGGCACCCCCTTTCTCAAGGGGCACATGGACACATGTCAAGCTCTCCCTATGCTTAGCCACATGGTGTTCTTGAATCCTATTGGCTTAGATAAAGAGGGGTCAAATGAGATTCTAGTTCAATTCAACAAATATATAGATAGTTTCAACTTCTCTCTCTCAAAGAGGTAAGGAGTACACTTGTCCTCATGCTACCCATGTTGCTTGAAATGCATTATGCATGTGATTGGCTAGCCTTATACGGGTCCAATAAGCTTCAAGCTTGAGCTACAAGGAGGGGTGGATCAAAGAAAGCAAGAGGTGTGCTTCGGGGTATACACCCTCTCACACACTCATTTTTCACACTTTCTCACTTGGTGCAAGTGCAAGAAGTCCATCTCCTTCTCCAAGCTTGTTGAGAAGTTGAGAGCCTACACCAACACTCTTGGCTATGGAATGCAAATCCAACCAAGATTCATGCTTCAATGCTTAATCTTTCCATCTTCTCCGTCTTCATTACTATGCTATCATGCTATCTAAGTAAGAAGAGTAATGATAAGTGAGGTACTACTTCTTTCTTCTATCAATGTTTCTTATTCCTCTTCCGTACCCTCATTCCCCTCTAGATCTCTCCACCTTTGAAGGTGTTTGAGGCCTTGGGGCTGAGGCTAGGGATGGTTAATGCTTTCTACAAAGTTTATGTTATACTCTTGATGCATGAAGCTTTCCATCTTCATTGCATCACCTAGGTCACAAGGAACACAAAGATTGTATTATACTTAGTCTCTCTTAATGGGATAATCTATAATACAAAATCTTATTGGAGGGAGAACCGGCTCCACATCAATCCGGTCCTCAAGTTCTCTAAACTCTCTCTCTTGCAAAAGTATTGTTCATACCAAGTTAATTAAGTACTATGGTTATGTTGCTACCGCTAATGAAGTTCTCCCTCTATGTTCTCAAAGTAGCCTCACTGATAAAAATGCTCACTCTAATTCTCTTAATTCCGCTATTCTCAAAGATTCATTAAATACCTCCAAAGGTTAGTGTTAAAAGTCTTTAGACCTTAGGAAAGCTAGGGTTGTGCTTGAGGTGGGAACCCGCCGGCCCAAGCTTCAGGTGCTTGTCATGCTTGGTGGCTAAGGTGCTTGAGGTGCTTGTCATGCTTGGTGACTAAGCCCCTTGAGGTGCTTGTCCTGCTTGATGAGTAAGGTGCTTGAGGTGCTTGTCGTGTTGCTGACTAAGGTGCTCGAGGTTCTTGTTGTGCTTGCTGACTAAGGTGCTTGAGGTGCTTGGCATGCTTGATGAGAAAGGTGCTAGAGAAGCTTCCCATGCATGGGGGTAAGGTGCTTGAGTCAAAAAGAGACCCTACAAAGGAGAGGGAAAGCCCCAAAGCTAGGGGAATCTTCGACTTAACCTCCCACTCACCCAAAGGGCACCCCCTTTCTCAAGGGGCACATGGACACATGTCAAGCTCTCCCTATGCTTAGCCACATGGTGTGCTTGAATCCTATTGTCTTAGCTAAAGAGGGGTCCAATGAGCTTCTAGTTCAATTCAACAAATATATAGATAGTTTCAACTTCTCTCTCTTAAAGATGTAAGGAGTACACTTGTCCTCATGCTACCCATGTTGCTTGAAATGCATTATGCATGTGATTGGCTAGCCTTATAGGGGTCCAATGAGCTTCAATCTTGAGCTACAAGGAGGGGTCGATCAAAGAAATCAAGGGGTGTGCTTGGGGGTATACACTGTCTCACACACTCATTTTTCACACATTCTCACTTGGTGAAAGTGCAAGAAGTCCATCTCCTTCTCCAAGCTTGTTGAGAAGTTGAGAGCCTACACCAACACTCTTGGCTATGGAATGTAAATCCAACCAAGAGCCATGCTTCAATGCTTAAGCTTTCCATCTTCTCCATCTTCATTACTGTGCTATTATGCTATATTAAGCAAGAACAGTAATGATAAGTGAGGAACTACTTCTTGTCTCCTATGAATGTTTCTTCTTCCTCTTCCCCACCCTCATTCCCCACTAACTCTCTCACCTTTGAAGGTGTTTGAGGCCTTGGTATTGAGGCCGGGATGGTTAATGCTTTCTACAAAGTTTATGCTATGCTCCTAATGCATGAAGCTTTCCATCGTCATGCATCACCTAGGTCACAAGGAACACAATAGATTGTATTATACCAAGTCTCTCTTGATGGGAGAATCTATAATACAAAACCCTATTGGAGAGGGGACCAGCTCCACGTCAATCCGGTCCTCAACTATTGTCAAGTTCTCTAAACTCTCACTCTTGCAAAAGTATTAATCATGCCAAGTTAATTAAGTAGTATGGTTATGTTGTTTCTGGTAATTAAGTTCTCCCTCTATGTTCTCAAAGTAGTCTCATAAAAATTCTCACTCTAATTCTCTTAATTCCGATATTCTCAAAGTTCATGGGCCATTTCCATTACATCTTTAATTACTTGAAATCTATATATGACCTTTACAAAATTGGACGAGTACAATGTATCAAAAGTTCTAGAAAATGATGTGGAGATCAAGCATACAATATTGATAACAAGGTGCACTTGGGCAATCCGTAGGTCAAGAGAGTTAAGAGAAGTGAGTGTAGGATCTACCTTATCAAACAGCTTTACAAAAGTAAGAAACTAGAGCTATGAGAGGAAGTGAAAAGCTTTTCAAATCTCTCTATTACATAATGGAGCAAGAGCCAAGATATGGTGTATCTTGGTGAGAGTAAGGGTTATGGTAGTAGAAGCGATGGGTATAGTAAGGGGCACAAACATTGCAAGTGCATGCACTATGCGTGTAGGAAGGAGTATATATAAGTGTGTGTGATGGGATCGATAGCGGGTGTGGTATAGCGGTTATAGTAATAGTTATTCGCATAAGGGTTATAGTGGTAGGGTTGGAGTTTGCATGGCTTAGGGAGTGGTGGTGGGTCCTCCACCCAATGTAGGAAGCCTTTAGTTCAGCCATTTCAGTCTGTAAAGTTTAGTCACTTAGGGTTGGTCGTGTCTGGCTGATTAGGGCTTGACGCTTAGGTTTTAGTTCATTGCCATTGGGTTGTTTCAATCCGCTTAGGTTTAGCTTCTTAGGGTTAGCAACGTTTACTTTGCTCGCTCAAAGTTGGCCTTGTAAATGTGCTTAGGGCTAGCCATACAAAGACCCTCTAAACCAATGTGTGAAGTCTTTATTTCAGCCATCTCGGTGTGTAGTGTTTATTCACTAAGGGTTGGTCATGTTTGGCCACTTGGGGCTTGATGCTTAGGTTTTAGTTAATCACCATTTGGTTGTTTCATTTCGCTTAGGTCTAATCACTTAGATCTAACCGCTAAGGCTAGCCGCTCATTAGATTAGCCCTTCATGCCCGCCACTCACATACAGATTCCTTACTTGCAAGTTCATGGAAGCTTTGGGAAGAAAAGGAGACACTCTCTCTAGACTCTAGACAGTACTAAGTGTCTCCCTTAGTAGCCACCATCAAATAGGCTCACTAGTTTGATCGACCTCTAGTTATGCAACTTCTCATTATTCAGGCTTGTCCGGTGTCATCAAGCACCTTGTGAAGAAGGAAAGTGTACCTAGAGTCAAACGTGACTTTCACACATTGAGCTTCAACCTGGTCTTGGTATGGGCTTGGCACAGCAGTCCAAGGTAAGAACCGACTAATTCTAAGATACAACCTCTGCGGTCAGAATAGACAACAAGTTGGTTTTAGCATTGTCTTTCAAGCCTACTTGGCATAGGCTACAAGTCACAGTGGGAGTGGCTCATCTTCAGAATGCAAAGCATCGACACGTAAGGCCTCTATGGTAGGGTAACGCCTCATACTCATCTAGAACGACATTTTCCCTTGCCAACCTATTGACGAGCTATGGAGGAGGGCCCTATGACACCTACTACATTAATGTTGTTTCCTGTTGAGGTGGGCTCTCTAGCCTGACCTCGCAAGTCCTTCTAAACTACTCACATGGAGAAATCATGTCAATGGTGAAGAAGCCTTGGCTTTGCTCCTTTGACTTGTATTTTAGTGGAGAAGGACTTGTTCATCTTAAGATAAACACTGGTTGGCAATTGGATTTTCTCTAGTGTTATATTACATCAAGTCACCGCATTTCTCAATTGTCTCATTCTAGTCCAAAGATACTTAGAAGGATGAGTGGCCGCGTCCCATTCCTGGTGCTTTAGAACTCGCACCGTCATTGCGATAGCATCCATATTGTGATAGGATCCTTGTACTTTTCTGCACTTCCTTTAAAGTGGCCTCTGACCAGTCCCATTAAGGTTCCATGAGAGCGGAGTATTCCCTGCACGCCCTCCATCCAAGGTGCACGTTGATGTTCCAATTTCCCATGGCATGTCTTTTGTAGACTTGGATAAGCTTCACTTAGCTCCATTGATTTGATGAACAAGCGGCCCTAGTCCACCTGGCCACTCCATAACTTTTCTTTCTTTCCTCCTGTGAATCATGAGCATTGCTTACAAACCAAGTTTTTTTGTCACTTGGGTTCCTAGGCCCTCGTGGACAAACCTGCACTTGCATCGATGTTCATGTCAAGGACCACACTCTCTGTACTAACTTTAATCCAAAACCCTTGTGCTCATGATGTGGGTTGCATTTTAATGAGCAAGGGATGACTTATCACATAAAAACTTATTGACAAAGAACCACATCTGGCTCAAAGGAGGAGCTAACAGCTTATGTAGCAAGGTACAAAGGTATGTGGTGCGACCACATCATGCTCAAGAGAGCAGCCCCCCTCTCATTCCTTCCAGCAAGACACCCTTCATCAGGATCGTAGCAGATTCAAACAAAGGGAAATCTATGAAGAGCCAAGATGAGTGATTCTCAACTTTGCCTTTGGCAGGCCACAAAAGACGGATTTGTGAAGAACGAGTCAAAGTTCTTCAAGATCTAAAAGATCTAAATCTAAGCACTCAAGCTCAACTCAAGTCAAGTCTTAAAGCAGGCTAGCAAGGATAGAGGCAGATTGGCAATCTTCTTCTTTTTTACTTATCTTCTTCAAGTCTTGATCTCAAGTTTGCAAGACTCAAATCCAAATTCCGGGTTTACCAGAGTTTCAGAAGTATGACATGGTTTCAAGGGATCAATGGGATTTTACCTTGTCGGGTGGAAAAGTCTCAAAAAAACCTTGACTTGTATAGTAAAGAGAAAATCAAAAAGAATTTGCCTATTTGGTCAATGGGGTGAACGGCACAATAATCTTGAACATACCTTACTTCAACCATAGATAAGGCTCATCAAGACTTTAGGTCTACAAGAGCATTTGAGTAAAGTGCTTCAAGTAGAAAGATCTAACGCCAAATCTTTGGGAGCTAACCGGATCTAGCTTGGCAATTAAGCCCAAGGATTGACTTTGAAGAGTACCTACTCCCCATGGAGTTGTCAAGATTTCCAAACCTATATGGTGTACACTACTCGCACACCCATGCAATCAACCAAGCTTCACCACAAAGTGGACCTCCCTCACCAAGGAAGGAAAATGGATGAAGACACTCCACATCATCTTACAAGAAGCAAGTAAGAATCAATGCGACTTGGTTCTCACACTCAAAGACGAGTATTGCATCATCAAGTATCCCAAGTAACTTTTGAAATAGACAAGTTCCCTTGCATATATCAACATAGCGAGTGGTCTGTGTACCTTTTTTGTAAATTCTTCCTATCATCCCCTTGTTCAAGTACCTTGTGGACTTAGTAGTCACCGCTATTCAATTGAAATCTATGCACGACTACTATGTGTTAAATAAAAGACACTACCATTCATAGTTAGAGCACCCAAAAGCAGCCTTATTTTGGCATATGTACGCACACGGTAGGTCTACACCCTCCAAGGCGTTAACCAAGGATCTAGTGAGAGTTTTAGTCCTGAAATCCATTTGGGTTTCTAGGAATGAACTCCTATTCCAAAAAAAATAATGGTGGGCTAGATGCCAAAATAGTGCTAAAAACTTGCGGATGGCTTCTATCAAGCAGGAGAAAGCGGCTCGTCGAGAAGAAGAAAATAGATCCTTGGCATAAATATAGTGCAGCAAGGGAAATTTTGTAGCATGGATTAAAGGTATGTTTAGGGTCAATGGTCTCACATCCATCTGGGGGCTTTTTGCCCATTGAACTGACTTTTTGGTATATGTTCGATGCCCTTCTGCAAAGGATATGATAGGGATTTATTTTGAATTAATTTAAATCTAGCTCAATGAGCATTTCAAAAAAAAAACTGTAAACAGAATTCACATGGAAAAAATATTTATTAATGAGAGTTGTCAACGGATGTAACTATTACCCATAACTTATGTACATTAGGATTCATTATCATATGACCACAACCTGCACGTATTGAGAAAAATCACCACAAAGACTATTCCCAAAGATAAAGCAAGGTTATCTTTTACATGAAGGCTTCATGTTAGGAGTAAACGTTAGATCACGTCTTTCCCACAAAGTAGCATAATGAATGGGAAAACATGGAGTATACTATAGCATAGTGCTCACTTGGACTAAACACATACATGCCCATTGTGTTTCCCATTCTCACCTCACTTGATAATTGCTTCAATCAGCATAACATTGTGTTTAACAGTTGGTTGCTACCTTATCCTTTCTACCATCACAAACTAAGTGTTTCCTTGCCCACTTTTGAAGAGGGTGCACACTCACCTCCACTCACTACTTTTGGCTTCACATATTGTTGGTCCAAAACCAAAGTCACTCACCATTGCTTTCACATGGCAACGACATTGTTGTGGTTTAAATGAGAGAAAAGTTAACATCAACTGAGAAATGTGTGTGTGTGTGTGTGTGTGTGTGTGTAAGAGAGAGAGAGAGAGAGAGAGTGAGAGAGAGAGAGAGACAATGGCAACAATGATGATGAGATGAGTTTCCGCGACCATCACGCCCTCAAGCAAGGACCCTTCAAGATTATTCTATTACTCAAATTAATGCCCAAATTTGTATCAATTGGCTCTTGGGTTTCCCTAGCCTGAGATGAGGACTCACCAACAGATCTCTTTTCCTCATTGTTTTTTGTAGTACGTGGGCTAGCATCCTCAATTCCTTTGCACTAAGGGGGGAAGGGGAAGATGATGGCCTTCGTATGGATTTGGATGTGAAAAACTCTTGTCATTCAAATTTTGTCTTTGTATTTGGGAAGAAAATGCGACTCTGACAATTTCTCCCATACAAGGTGCCACAAGAAAATTCTAAATCCGGCCCCTTTTGGTGAGCACACTATGTCTAAGGAGACTTCATGGAGTGAATGCACTTAACCAAAGTAAGGGTGTCGATGGTGTCCCGTGACCCAACAGTCAACACCTATCACATCTCAAAAAGTGACAAAACCAAGATTAGAATGTCAATCTTAGGAAGCAAGCGACTCCGCTTAGAGCATGGAGGCACACCAAGAGGTTGTCAATCTCTCATCTAAACACAATACATTCCACTTTGATGATCAATGTGCATTCTATCTACTAAAAACCTGAAATATTTCCTCTAATCCCCTCATGCACTAAAAAAACACAATTTTCTCCAACAAGCTAATTGCCTGTCATCAACTCAGACATCACAAATGCCTACTAGGTTCTTCTAAGTGTCGGGAACCTTGTATGATCAACGAAATCACAATAGAACACTCAGGTGTTAAGATAATAAGGTCGTAGAAATTGATGCTTGATTCTCACAAAGCGCTTGCAATGTAGATATCCATGCATAGAGCTTGATGAGGCTAAGACAATGATGCCCTCAAAATTTTGATGCGAAAATCGTGTGGTGAAGTACAAAGAGATAAGCCCACACTAGAAAGAGAAAGCACACATATAGAAGAAAACATTATCTGCTTATTTCATTTGTAATAATGATAATCACAACATTACAAAAATTTCTGTTTATACCTTGGCTCCAAGTTTATGCACAAAGGCTGAATTTGCAAAAATAATAATAGGGGTTATTGTTGGTGAAACATAAGCAGAAAATACACAAACTGCAAAACATCCACGTAGACAAAGACAAGATACAAAAACCCTTCTCCTTATTGCTTGACATGGAACAAGATTACAAGAAGTTATCTAGGGAAGCTGAACGGGATAACTTCCGAGGTCGCATGAAACTCCCAAGATAGCAACATGGATAATAAGACAAAACAGACTTTTGACCTTACAAATGGGAAATAGGTAATGTCAGAGAATACCTTTTTACACAAGCACTACCTAGTGGCTTGAAATGTTTGCAAAATTTGACTCGACACTCACAATCCCTTGATTTGAAATCAAAGAATTGTGTTGGGAGGACTCCACCCCTGCGTATTCAGCCTATAAGCACTCAGTCAGACCATAGCACTTGTTGCTACCAGACTGCTACCCATCATTGGAGTACTTTTTCCTGTCTTCACCATCAAAGACTGTGTTTTCTTTTCCACCAGTATTATCCGGCTACCAGCTTCCACGCTTTCTTGCACACCACCCTAGTGGTTAAAACCATTATTTGGTCCACCAACATAGCTTGTTTTTCCTACATGGTCACCACCTGTCTGTTCAAAATTATATTATGAGCCCACAATTATTTTGGTTCCAGCAGCAGCAGCTCCTTATCCTCTGCTTTTATGAAAATCTTCTCCAGGTCTTTAACCACTTCAGGCATCCAGTTGCTAAGCATCCTTTTCATTCTTCCGTATAACTCTTTTGACTTATCTTGTAATTGGTGCTTCAGTTATTCTACTTCATGTGTAGTAAGCACCACACCCTGCATCTCTGCAGTGTCTTCTAGCACTTCCTTCTCAAGAGCACTCAACGCCTACACTTGATCTTGCAACAATATATTATCCGCCTACACTTTTTTGAATTATGTATGCAGCTCAATCATTTGTGTCATCACATCTGCCTTAATATCATCCGTCCATGCCTTGAATTCATCTAAAGTTACCTAGAACTCTAATAATTGCTCCACCTTAGACATCTTCATGTGCTTAATCTCCCCTTCTAACTCCTTCACATACTTTTGAAACTCTATGTATTGTTGATTAGCCACCAGTAAGGATTCCAATGTCTCTGTATTTTGTTCTACCCTATCTCTTGCAACCTCTAGATCCTCCTACTGCTTCAAAATAAATTTTTGAATAGAGCTAAATAGCGCATTTCATCCTCTACATCCGTGATTGCCCAAATCAGGTTAGACAATTCTCTCTCAGGGACATTCTGTCATAAAATATAATATCTAACTTTACCAAATGATTTTCTCATATTAAACTGATCATTTGATATGCGAAGATAAAAGGGGAACAAGAGTTAGGATATAGATATGTGCTTCTAGACCTATCTCAACAGGGGACCAAAAGGAGAAATGTTGCATCTCAATAGAGGTCCAGAAGGAGACGGTCTACCAAAGAGCAATGTGCAATAAGTACTTCTAGCTTTACCTCAGTAAGGGACCAAGAGGAGAGATGGTTACATCTCAATAGGGGTCCAAAAGGAGATAGTCTATCAAAGAGCAATGTGCATCTAATGGATCTTAAAAGACCTTAGGGTTAGCTTCATTAAAGACCTCCAAAGTTTAGTGTTAAAAAGTCCTTTGACCTTAGGCAAGCTAGGGCTGACCTTGAGGTGAGAATCCTACCCAATCATGAGGTGCTTGTTGGCTTGCTAACTACAGTGCTTAAAGTGTTTGTGGGAACCTTGCCCACGCTTGAGGTGATTCTCATGCTTAAATGACTAAGGTTCTTGAAGTGTTCAATTCAAGATAAACTCTCAAGAGGCATAAACTGTTTCCATGCTTAATTGATCAAGTGCTTGAAGTGTTCAATTGTCTTCAACTATTGTCATGTTCTCTAATACTCTATCTCTCTCTTACAAAAGTATTGTCCATGCCAAGTTAATTAAGTACTATGTTTATGTTACTACTATCAATTAAGTTCACTCTCTATGTTCTCAAAGTGATGTCACAAAAATGCTCACTCTAATTCTCTTAATTCCGCTATTTTTAAAGTTCATAGGCCATTTCCATTACATTGGCATCATAGCATTTGGTTTCTCTTTTCTTGCTTAAGAAGAGAGGTCCTTAAGTAGCCTATTGATGATTGATTTTTTTAATTCAATTAGGGTTAGTGGGATTGGGATCTATTATCGGTTTTGTTGACCCCACTATGTGGGATATGGTGCACACCTCAGGAGCTTTGGTCTGAATAATGGTGTCTTTTTAGACTTACCTACGGCTTTACCATTATTGATCCATAAGAAGTCCGAAAGGAGCTATCCCCAATTCTGCTATGTTAGACCCACCCCACTACTCTCTATAATTAAATAATTTGAGCCGTGGTGTAGATACTTAAGTGCTTATTTTCAAAGGCTAAGAGGAGTAGCAACTAAGGTTTTGAATTGCCAAAGAATACACTAAGTAAACACATATGTATAATTAGCATGGCTGACAATAACCAAGAGAGTAGAATGAACATTGATAACTTTGATTTTGCACATGAAGGTGCTAATGATGATGCCCCCATATTTATCAATTATCTTGTTACTAGGTTGCATCAAGCTATGGGAAACCCTACTTTGCAAGCAGAAGTTACCCAACAACTTCGTGATTATGGTATTTTCCTTCCTTTCCAAGAGGAGAGAGAGCTTAGGCGGTCTCTTGATGAGACTCCCGAAAGAAGACTCTCTCCATAAGAGAGGAGGAATCCAAAGAACGAGAAAGAAGAAAATCCCTAAGTTTATATGAAGATGTGGCTCCATGAAGACGGTGGTATAGACTGTCACCAACTCCTCCCAAGAGGAAATAGTCAACCCATAGCCCTTCTCCTTGTCATTCCAAAAGAGAAGAAACAAAGGAAGAAAAAGGCAAGAAAGAGTTCACCCTCTTCTCCTTCTTCTTCACCTTCCTTCTCTTCCGACAAAAGCAATAGTTATTCTCCTAGAGAATACAAGAGGAGAGGACATCACAAAACTTACCCTGCATAGCGAAGGTTCCAAAAGCTCAAGAGGTTCAAAGAGGGAGGAAAGAGTATCTCTTTTCTCACCAATGATGGCACCTTTGGTGCCACCAACAAAGTATTGGCCTTCATCCAACAAGTTTATGCGGTATTTGGAGACGAGGGCTTCACAGATTCCTCCAAGCTACACCATGTATCTATGCACTTCCAAAAATTTGATCATCAATGGTGGGCTAGCCTTCGTGGAAACGGTGAGGCCCCAAAGACATGGAAAACTCTATGAGTTTCCACCATAAAGCAATTCCTTGCAAGCGATGCAAAGGACAAAGTGCTTACCAAATGGTAGAGCTTGAATCTGCTCTTAAAAGTGACTATCCACAAATATGTAGACAATTTTTGGGATTTACATTTCAAAGCTACAGTCTTTCAAAGGATAGACTTTTCCAAACAAAAGCAACAATTTTGTGCGGTATTACCTGAAGAAATGGCCGAGTATGTCAACTCACAACGGCTAGCACTATCACCAAAGTCATCCACCACACTACAGTTGCTTCAAGGATCAATTTCCAACAAGGGGTGAGAAGATATTTCAAGCCCATGGAAAACAAGGATCGAAATGAAGCTAAAGGGAAGAGTGCTCAAAGTACTTCCCAAGGCAACACCAAGACCAACAACAACAAAGCCAAGGAGAAAGGATCTTACAAAGGTAAAAACAAGCTCTCTCCCGAAGAATTAGAGGCATTTCGTAAAGACCATAAATGATTTAAGTGTGGGGAGCAAGGAAATGGTTATCGTTCTTGCCCCAAAAGAAATGTACTCAATGACACTCATGGAGCTTCCATGATTGAAGCTCCAAAAAAGGATACTCATTGCAAAGGCTCATCACTCTCCTATGCTTGGGGAAAAGTAAGGGAGCATGATACCTTCATCTTGTTTGACCCAGGCTCTACTCACACCTGTATATCAACGGAGTTGGCCACTAAGTTGGGCATTCAAGCTTTTGAGATGGGAGATATTGTAACTACCGATGGATATTTCAAGGGATAGCAAGCCTCCGTTACTCCCTTGATTGGGAAGTTGAGGCTTCATGTCCAAAGCTACCTCGACAAAAAAGACTTTTTTATCTCTCCTCTCCAACATGAGGATGTTATCCTAGGGGCACCATGGTTCAACCGCATGGCTGCCAACATGAAGCTCCCTAAAAGGAGAATCTATTTCACCGACAGGGAAAAGAACATGTACATAGATGCTAATGAGTCGGGGAACACCATATCCCTGGTAAATACGCTTGCTTTTGATAAGTCAATGAAAAGCTCTATTTTTTGCCTATATGATTTTTGTTAGAGAATCTGTAAATGACTCTAATGTTTTCACAAGTAGCAATAAAGGGAATCAAGAGGAATTAGAGTTGTCTAATTTCATAAATGGATTCCAAGATGTTTTCATTGATGACATCCCTAGTGAGCTACCTCCAAAATAAGGGGATGATGACCATGCAATAGAGCTTCTACTAGGAAGCTCACCGCCTAATAATAAACCTCCTTATTGAGTTTCACAAGCTCAACAAGAGGAGATCATGAGGCAAGTGCATGAATTGGTGGAAAAAGGGATGGTGAGGCCTAGCTCCTCTCCATTCTATTTACCAGTATTTTTAGAGCAAAAGAAAGATGGCACATATCACATGTGTGTCGACTATAGAGCACTAAATAGGATAACTACAAAAAAAAAAAAATCTCGTGTCGCGGCTAGAAGGTCTATTTGATAAATTACAAGTTTGGCCTGAAAAATGCTCCAGCCACATTCAAACTCACGATGGATGAAAATCTTCAGGTGTGCGCTCCTTGCCGCACTGTCGAAGCAAGGGACTTGCCAATACACCGTGTGCGAGCCACAAACGGCTCCAAGCACACAACAAGCCTAAACTAGCAAGCTCAAGAAAACAAAGGGTGTGTCACTCACCACTCTACGCTCACCTTCGTGGTGGATTCCTCGCCGCGATGAAGAAGAAGCTGCAGTCGTGCCACGCTCAACCGCTTCGCCGCCGTCGTGCCTTCGTAATGCTCGATCGCACACACACTCTCCCTCTCTCTCTCTCTCTCACACACACACACACAAGGAGGTGAAGAAGAAGAAGAAGATGGAGATGGAGCAAGAGCACTCTTCAATTGCACAAATGAGAGAATGAGTAAAAATTAGGTTTAGTTGGCTTTTATAGGAGCTCACCCCATTCACACTTGGGCGCCCATGCTTAACCAACTAATCCCTTGAATGTCCAAGTTAAAGTGCGCCTCTCATCGGCGATCACTCTACCTTTCCCTATTGGTCCGACAAGCCCGGTACCTGACTCTACCAAATACATAATACGTGTCCATCGTAGGTGATGGGTGTCCGTGTGCCATGAGGGTTAACATGCCCCCCTTCCTGATGTAGATTCCGTCCTCGGAAGCTATTGAGTTGAAGCTGGATCGTCGAGGTGGAAGAGCATTTGAGATGAATGTCCTTAGCCTTCTTCAGTCACTGCAAAATCAAAAAACATTGGCACAGTAATTGCATTCTCTTAAAAAGCATATGCAGTTTTAGATAGAAAAATTGATTGGTAAAAGAATTTCAAACAATTTGTTAGCAATGAACATTAAATTGCAATGTAATCAAATGCATAAACAGATGTAAAGGCAAAAAATTAAACAAGTCTGGGGTCGCTAATTTGACGGTCGAAAAGCACTAGAGATCGAATATTAATACCATGGGTAAGCTTCTTAATTTTCTGTGGTCAATTAAGTTGTTTAATCGCGAGAGCCAAGTATTCATGTTCAAGGGCTGACTAGAGGCTATATCTAGAAAACCTTGTAGTTAAGCTACCATAAAAGGAATTTCTCATGAAATCATCGCCTGACTGATTACTTTTTCTTTGACCCCCCAAAGTCTTTTCACATTGATTCAATTATGATGTGTGTGCTTATTTTGTATGCCTTGGGTTTTTTGCTTTTCAAGGAAAAGCGCCCACGCTGGGAACCTCTAGGGCTCTAGTACCATAGGCAATACATGTGAGTGAAGTACCAATTCAAGCTGAGATTTCTCATCTAGCTTAAAATTTTACATTGTGGCACTTTGATTTTTTGCTTGTTCATTTTCAGCATTTAAATTTTGTAACTTTGGGGGGTCATATAACATTGATACACTCCCCAGGCTCATCACATTAGTAAACTCCCTTTATAATACTTAAGCTAAAGGTCAATAGGGTTAAGCCCACTAGAAAGCCCTAGTACATTTCATACAATGCTGCCTAAATCGGATTAAGAACCTAAGTAACCATTGCTTATTAGGAAGGCATTCCCCATGGTATTAAGAGAAGATTTCTAATACCTAGCTTGGTCAAACTAGCTTAGTCGGACTGCTTGATTTTTACACCTAAACAAGTGATTATGACAAAACATTACATTGAATTAAATGTTTGATACCAAGCAAATGCACTGAATATTATGCTACCAATCACAATCAAAGCGGACAATCATAGATGCACAAAAGATAAGGGCAATGCTAATGGACAAGAAACACCTGTTTGTGTTGATGGTCGCGCTTGATATGAAGTGTGAACGAGAGAAAGGTTCCATGAAGGTCCAAATCCTATCAATAGCAACACGCTCCTGTACACACTAGGAAACAAAAGGAATACCTCCAGGAGGCACATCAGTGGGAAAAATTAAAACTCCTAAAAAACAAACTCAAAACACAATCTAGACCCCTAACCTACCTATCTGTCACCCCTTTTAGAATCAAGGAAAGAGGATATTATATAAACCGGGTGGCCACCCTAAGGCTAGGCCTCTATCCTCATCATCTAGATAAATAAAATCGTTGTCCGTGAGGCCATAGTCTTCCTCGGTCTCTATTAGTTCCTCTTCATCATCCTCTTGTGCAAGCATGCTAATCAAGAACCTCGTGATGCGTGGATATTCATCTTGTGCAAAAGAATAAGCATGTGCCATTGGAGACACATTCGCCACTGGGTAGGGATCACTAGTTAGCCATAGACGTATCAGCCATTCTAACTCCTCAAAATTTCTCTCACATGCAAGGCTCTCTATCAAATCCCATTCGCAAGAAAGTATAGGGTAGCATACGTAGAACACTTGTTGAAAAGACAAGGGGTACCTTTCATCAAAAATAGAAGTGCATGCCTCTGGTGAAGTAGCCATTTCTGACAAGACAGATAGATTTGGTTAGGCCTTTAAAACATAAGAGTTGTTTTTTTGTGTTGCTTGACTTGACACGGTGAATTTGGACTTATATATAAGATCTGATAGGGTGCTCTCTCATTGCTAGGCGCTCTTGCTCTTTACTATTTTTGTTTTTTTGCGAGTATAAGGCTATATATATACATTCCCTAAGATCGGAGATTGAGAGGTCAGGGAAAAAGGTTGAGAGGGAAACAAATGAATGATGACTGTCAGCAAACACTCCCCCCTTCCTTGGGTAGATCATACCGTTTGAAATGAGCTTGTCACCCTTTGAAACCAATTGTTCCAGTTGGTAATAGGTGAGGATTTTTGCCAGTAGTTTTCTATTACCCTAGGTGCCTCGTCAAGTTGTAAGGGTGGTAAGGTACTCTCCCAGGATTTTATTTGCAACGTTGTTGTAGGTGGTGAACTTACCCCGGAAGGTGCAAACTCTTTCGTGCTTGGATGGATATGTACAGTGGTAGGTGGAGGTTGTGTCGAAGCTTCTATTTGCATATAGGAACTACATGAAGAGCAAGAAGCTTCATTTGATTTCCCTGTTCCTAAGCTAGGTGGAACAAATCATTCTTTCTTTGGTACCCAAACTAGCTCTAGAACGGGTGTGTAACATTCCATGATTTTTTCCTTTCCGCGATTTTCAATTTGTTTTGGAGCCACAGGATTGGGTTTACATGGGCCAGGTGACAGGTAAGAGCACAATCTATGTTTTGGCACCCAGATTTGATCATTTCCTTCATAGTATCCTTGGGCTTCCAATAGTCGTTTAGGAATCCAACGCAGCGTTTCTTTACATTTCTTGGAGTGAGTGGTACGGTTCTTACTAGGTTTCCGTTTTTTTGCATCAACCATGCTCACTACAGAGGTTTTAGGGACCCACTTGTATGTTTTCTCTGTTATATTAGGATGGTTCTTGTGTGTCTCAAGCTTTCTTTCAACTACATTAGTTGAAGCTCTAGAGAGTTGGGCTATGGGGACGTATGGTTCAACCTCCTGGACATGCAATGTCTTGGGTTTTATTTCCTTGGGAAATATCTCAGGGACTATGGCTTGAGTGGTAGGGCTAAGAGTTGGTTTTTGCGTTGTAACACCCCCAGTCCCCCAATCAATAGTGCATTTGGTGGCTATCATCCACGTGCGGCCTAGGTTTATATTACCCTCCATAGTTCCAGTAGGCATGACCAAAAAGTCTTGAGCTACCACCCCATTGTCATAACTGACAGAAGTGTGCCAGATTCCAAAAACCGCAGTTTTTTTCTTGTTGACACCCTTGACTTGGATAATACTCTCAGATAGAGGTGGCTTCCCTAACTGACACCACACCCCATAGGATAGCAGATTGTATTTAGCACCCGTGTCCAATAAGGCGTTATATAGCACTTTTCCATAGGCACTATTTAACTCAATGGGGTATCGTAGAGGTGTGTCAGAGTCCAACCCATCCTCTTCGATTTCCACGTGGAATGCATTTGTGACCCCAAGGTTAGCCTCTCGTTTTTGTCTTATACGTTGTTGTCGCTCCTTAGCCTCAGCTTGAGCTTGTATCTTGTTTAACTCGGTTTGTGCTTTGGCGGCCTTCTTTTGATGAATGGCCCGTAGTTCTTCTTGGCTTAAAGGATCATAATATCTTTTGAATTTACTCCCATTGAGGAATCCAATGGTTTCAACTCCATCAAGAGTTTCCACACGAAGGGTACCTTGTGGGGTAATTTCACATACTCTATATGGTCCTTTACCAGCATATTTCAACTTTTTCTTCTCTTTACGTACTCCATACATAAGGACTTTATCACCAACTTTGATATCCTTGTCCTTCACATGGCGATCAAACCACTTCTTTCTCCTATCCTTTTCCACAAGAGCATTTTGCACAGCCAACTGTCTCTCTTCGTCTAGTTTTTCTAAGATAAACAAACGCTCGGTTAAGGGGTTACCATTCCATCCTTCTTGCGAAGCTACCCTAAGACTAGGAATGACAAACTCCCAAGGCATAACCGCTTCTTGGCCGTATACCATTTTGAATGGCGTACAATTAATAGCCACTTTATAAGCAGTACGATAAGCCCATAGAGCAGATGTCAACTTCAAATCCCAATCAGTGCGATGAGCTTCTACCGTCTTGGTTAAAATAGAGATTAGAGTCTTGTTGGTGCTCTCGGCTTGTCCATTAGCTTGCGGGTAATAAGGTGTAGACTTATGGTGGGATATCATAAAGGTCGTGGTAAGCTCTCTTATTACCTCATTTATAAAATGGGTACCATTATCACTAACAATTTCAAAAGGGCAACCAAATCTTGTGATAATGTTCTCAAAAAGAAACTTAGCTGTTGTCCTCGCGTCAGCTTTTTGTGAAGCCTTAGCTTCAGCCCACTTTGTTACATAGTCCGTAGCAACTAGAATATATCGAGATTGAGTGTTGCGAGCTGCGGGACTAATTGGACCTACAAAGTCTAAGCCCCATTTTTCAAATGGTTGGGTTACTTTAATAGGATGTAAGGGCATTCTGTCCTTGCGCTGTGTGGTCTTGTAACGTTGGCACTCATCACACCCTTTTGTAAAAAGTGATGCATCCTTAAATAAAGTTGGCCACCAATAGCCTGATTGCAGCACCTTTCTAGCAGTCAGGTCCCCTGAAAAATGTCCTCCTGCTATGCCCATATGTGCTTCTTGCAAGATATACAAATATTCATCCTCGCGGGCACAACGCCTAAGAATATCGTCCTTGCCTAATCTATACAGGGTTTCGGCAATCAAACAATAGGGTTCACATTCTTTTACTAGCCTTCGAGCGATATCCTTACGAAGTTCCTTGGGTGGAAAACCATTAACTAAAAAGTTAACAATGTTCTCACTCCATTCAGGCATAGTCTCAACTATGAATAGGGAAGTATCGGGTAATTCATCATCAACTCCTGTAGGGGCTTCACCATTGGGTATGCGAGATAAATGATCAGCCATGACGTGCCTTTTATCGGGTCTCACTACAATCGTGAAATCAAACTCCAGAAGAATTAACAACCATCGTGTGATTCTTCCGGTGGAGCATGGCTTGTTTACCAGATACAGCAACGCTTGATGATCCACATAAAATACAAACTTGTTTGCCAGAAGGTAGTAGCGAAATTTCTTTACTGCATAAACCATTGCCAAACCTTCTCGCTCTGTAGTGGTGTAGTTCCTTTCAGCATCGTTCAATTGACGGCTTGCAAAGCTAATGGGATAGTCCAATTTATGTTCTCCTGGTTGAGTGAGAACACACCCAATAGCAAAGTTTGATGCATCAATATGCACATGGAAAATGACATCCCAGTTAGGTGTCCTTAAAATTGGAGCACTTGCTAGTGTTTTCTTCAATTGTTCATAGGCCTGGTCACACTCTTCAGTCCATTTAAATTCAATGAGAAGCTTGTACAAAGGACGTGCTATCTCAGCGAAAAATAAAATAAACCGTCGATAATAACCCACGTGTCCCATGAACCTTTGAACTCCCTTGTAATTGGTTGGTGGTGGTAACTCTAGAATCACTTTAATTTTGCTCTCATCGGTTGAGATACCATTCTTGGATACTATATGCCCTAAAATAACTCCATGCTTGACCCAAAATTGGCATTTGAACGGGTTCAATGAGATACGATATAACCTACATTTTTCAAACACCTTCCGCAAACATGATAGATGTTCTTTCCAAGAAGAGTAAACACAAAGGTCGTCTAAGAAAGCTTCACAAAACTCTCTCAAATATTCTTTAAAAGCAGTGTTTATTAATCGTTGGAATGTAGCAGGGGCATTTGTTAAGCCAAAAGCCATCACACGAAATGCAAACACGCCAAATTCTGTGATGAAGGCAGTTTTAGCTTGGTCCTCTAGCGCTATCGTGATTTGGTTGTAGCCTGAGTACCCATCTAGAAAGCTATAAGCTTCCTTGCCTGCAACTCTTTCGAGTACATGTTCGGAATATGGTAGGGGGTAATGGTCTCTTCTAGTAGCTGCATTAACTTTTTTGAGGTCCACGCACACCCTGAGTTTCCCATTCTTTTTTGGCACGATAACTATTGGCGACACCCATTCAGAGTGTTCAATAGGATATATGAACCCACATTTGATAAGCTTTTCTAGTTCTTCTTGAATGATCTTTGCGTACTTAGGATTCATCGGGTAGGGTCTTTGTTGTACGGGCTTCGCAGTGCTAATCATAGGGATTGTATGTTGGACCACAGAAGGCGGAACACCTTTCATATCATGGTATGTCCAAGCGAATACGTCCTTGAATTCCTTGAGAAGCTCTTTGAGGACCGCCTCTTCAACTTCTGTGAGGTCTTGGGCAATAAAAACAGGTTTTGATTCTTCACCGGGGTCAGCTAATTCTATTTCTTTAACTATTGCCGGACCATCATAGATTCCATTATTCCCATCGATAGGTATTCTTTGGGCTTTTGTGTACACAACCTTTGCTTCCCCTGTGGTGTAAGATTTGAAATGTTCTGGTGCAGGATGCAAGTCTGTGGATTCTGGTTGTGCGTTGGTTTGTGCTTCCATTTCTGCTTTCTTGTGTTGTCGAGCTAACTCTTGGTTTTGACGCCTCCTTGCAGTGCGGCTCAACTTTGGCTTGTCTATGATCTCTAATTGGGCTATGTCATGGGGTCGTGGTCTACACCACATAACATTTTGGAGATATTCACCCCAATTGTCTACCAATTTTCGATGAGCATCACATGCTCCTATATAACTGAGCCATTCTGCTGAGGATCTCTTCTTGTTTATCCTAGCACATACATTGGCTCGATATCGACGCCTCTTAAGGTTTTTCTTTTTCTTATTTGAGACCTGCTTTTGATTTGCATTTAGATCTGGCTCACTAAAGGAGTCCTCGTTGGTGTCCTCTTCACTCTCGGAGGAGCTATCATCGGTTGATGTGCTCGGTCCTTCCGAATGTTTTGACTCTGAACTTGCCCCACTCTCTAATTCATGAGATTCAGAATCCGTTTCACTCTGGGAGTCAGTGTCCAAGTCGTGTTGGTCAAAGTCTTCTATTGAGCTATCGGTGTCAGTGTCAGATTGGTCCACAATTGCCTTGCCCTTAGAAGATGCATGTATGGCACTTATCATGTTCAGAGGTGCAATTTATGGTACCTCTTCCCCCTCTGGTGTGACCCAAGTGGTTCCTCTATTTCCCCAGGTATCTATGGTTGATGCTAGGTGGACCCAATCCACATTGTCTGATTCCGTCATACCCGGTAACACATCCATATAAGGAGAATCTTGGCCAATGTCTGTATCCTTCTTACAAGTGTAACAATATTGTAGTGGGGCCGAGTGAACCGTGGTGTCAGAGCGATGATCAATAATGGTTTTACTCCCTAAGGGGTGTACCTTACCAGTCACCAAATCCACTCTAAGGACAGAGTCTTGGAATTGCAAATAGACATGATTTTTAGACCAATCGTGAACCATTTGTGCTTCCCTCATGAATGGTCGTCCTAAAATCATTTCATATGACATAAGGTGTTTAGAGAAATCCATTACAATGAACGTATGTCGTACCTTGTGTCCTAGAACTTTGATCTTAAGATCCTTGAGCATCCCCATAGGTTTGGCTATGGTACCATTTGCCATCTTTACCACAATGTTAGTAACACTGAGGCGGGGTTTTCCCATGGATTCCCAACAATCTTTTGTAACGATGCTAACTCCCGCACCACCATCAAGAATTCCCTTTATAGTTAATCCCTTGGTAGTGATGGGTAGGGTCGCATTAGACTCGTCGCCTTCAAAATACTGGCCTAATTCGTTAATGGGTACCTCGATCACAGACTCGGGTCCATCTAAGTCAAGTGATTGCACATGATTTTCCTCATCAATCATAATCGAGTCAGGCCTATTTGGTTGCGCAAACTGCGGTAATCCCGTTCGTATCTCTCCGTTAAGGAATGCTCGAAGTGCAAGGAATAACTCAGGATCTCCATACAGCTTTGCTATGATCGTGGTTCGGACCTCAGAAGACATGAAGTCCACTAGTTTGGCAACATTCATTGGCGTTTTGCAGGGTGTAGGTCCTTGACTAGGAACTGGTGAGGATGGAATCTCATATTCCTCAATGGGATCAGGTATTCCTTCGTTAAACATCCTTTCCAACAAGAAGGGTGTATGCTCACTTTCTGATGTCCTGTCCTCACTCCCTTCTTGGATGATACTAGATATGGCTAACGGTCTATGGTTCATGTGGGGTGGATGAACTTGCGTGGGAAACACTGTGTCATGAATTTTGATATGCATGGGTTCTGGTTCTAGTTTCCTTTGAGTCTCCTCCACTAAACCTCTTAGATGTTTCACCTGCTTAATCTCGTCTACAGGGTTTGGGTACGTCCCAATCTTCTTTTTACGATTCTTCCCTTTTTGCCCCTGCGGTTTATCTTGGGGGTCTTGGATTGGATTTGGAAACACTTGTGGTGTTTTCAGAGGCTCTTTATGGTTTTCTCTCATTCGGTTTTCATTTGGTTCCATGTTACGGTTTTCTTTGTCGGTATTTCCCTTTGTGGTATTGGTTCTAGTCTCCATTCTCTCGACTGAATTTGAATCATCCTCGAGGTCATTCATATACACGGGGTCATCTCCTGTTCCTATGTTTGTTTTGGAACTTGGCTTTGAATTTTCCGTATTCTGCGACTTCTTCCTTCGTGTCTTCTTTTTCTTTGCTTGGATAACTGACGCGGTATCTCTCTCTTCGAGGATATGTCCTGGCCCTTGAAGCATGGACCGTGTAATCGCATAAGCAGGTGCGACGGGTGGTATTGGCGATGTCACACTAGCAATTTCGACCAAATTCAGGGGTGTGATTTTAGGCGCATTTGGGTTATAGGGGCATTGGGCAATCAAGTGATCTATGCCACAACGATTACATGTGAGTATTGGCATTGCAGACGTGCTCCCTTGATTCATTTGCATCTGTGCAGCATTCTTTTGCAGCCTAATAGGGCACTCCGCTACTCGATGTGGTCCACCACACTCGTAGCATTGAAGAGGTGGCCTCCTAGCCTGGGTGTTGATATTTTGACCTCTGGATGCGAGAGCAGCAGCTTGATAAACCGGCTTGACTTGTCCCCAACAATCTTCCATGTAGTATATAGGACACTCTTCCAATGTATCAAGTCCGTAGGCAATACTAGTGTCTATTTCCTCCTCACAACCATCTACATAAGCATTAGATGGCTCGCAACCCACTTGGTTCATAGGGGCAACTCTTGGATGCGGGGGCTGCGGTCCTAGCACAGGAGGTGGTAACGGTGTAGCTTGTACAACATTTTGAGATCTAGGGACCATGTGTTGCGGTAGTTGCTCAACATGTGGAGTAGGCATCAATACAGGAGCTCGAGGTGCATCCGTCCAGGCTACAGGTGGTCTATTTGCCATCATATGTTTGATCATTAAACAATCCTTAGCTTGGTGACCATACCTACCACATGCGTTGCAAGTTCCATTAAATTTTACTCTAAACGTAGGGCACTCACTAGTGCTATGTGGACCTAAGCAAATGGAACACCATTGTTGCTCCCTTCTTGGATACATGTGACTATTTTGAGGGGGTCGATTATCCTTAAGAGACTCTTGGATTGCCTTGGTGAGGTCTGTCAAGAATGTCTCAAATACCTTTCGCTCATTGGCAATGGGCTTTGCAGTCATGGGTTCATACTCAATGGCTTGTGAGCTAGTGGATCTCGTGTCAGTAGACACCCTCATGCCTGCTATCATCAAGTTGTCCTCTAATTGGATTGCATTGGCAGTGACATCTTCCCAGGTTGTGATACCTCTAATCACTAGTCCATTATAGATTCCTTCATTCCTCAACCCTCGAATGAATCGATCAAGCAGTTGGTTATTGTTGAAGCGCTCATTTACAGGGCAGCGAGAGTTTAAGTGCTTTAGACGACTAATGAAGTCTCTTACTGACTCTCCTTCCTTACGTTCGGCCTTCTGTAGCTGAGATGCTACACCCCAAAGCACACCTTCTCGTATGTACTCCTTTAGAAACAACCTTCGAAGGGTAGGGTAGATTGTTTTCTCGTCCACCCTTAGGGTCCTATACCAATCTCCAGCCTTCCCACTTAATGTCAAGCTTAAGGCATTGCACTTATGTAGTTCGTTGCGTTCCCCTAAGGAATCACATACTTGTTCAAACACTTCAATGTGTTTTCTAGCATCTTCGTCCCCATTGAATTTTTGCGTGAGTTTGGCAATTTGTACTGCCTTACTTCTAGGCTCTCTATCAGATGCATGACGCATATTTTCCGCGATAGATCGACCTATGGTTTGAGCAAACGCTGCCAAGTCACCTATGTGAGGAGGTAGGGCCGGTGGAGGTACTCTTGGAATCATATGTGGGAGAGGAACGGGTACCGGTCTTGGCATATGTGTGGATGATGCAGGATATGGAACATAACCGGGCATAGGTCCACTCGGATAAGAGCTAGGGAGCGGCACTCGAGGAGCATAAGCAAGTGGTACAATTGGAGGTGTGGGGGGCATGTGTGCATAAGGGGTTAGAGGCACATATGGTCGAGGCCCCATATTAGGTACTACGACACTAGGTAGTGGCACTGCGCTAACCGTAGATATCATCGGTACATTCTCTGTCAGGCTTATCCCTGGAGTGAGCACTGTGTTTTCCTTGATAGAGGGTTGAGCCAAGTTAGGGAAGCTAAAGTTTTCGCTCGGAGGCTCAGATTGCATAGAGACCCCAGGTGAAATGACGTAAGATGGGTCCATGGGGCTCATTAGAGGAGTCTCCATTTGTGATAGAGTAGGCTGTTGAGCCTTGCTCGTATCCAGAAATCTCATGGGGCCAGTTGAGAGTATATTTACCCCTCGGTTTTTCCTTTCTGATTGAATAATGCCATGGATAACATTACAGATCATTTTCTGTTGATCTTCGATGCTCGTGGCACTAGAGGTGGATTGTACGATCTCTATCCATCCTACATGGTAGGCGTGGCCAGAGTGTAGATCCGTCAACACCTCAGTGTGGAGGTCGTATGTCCAATGATCATTAATGAACCATCCTTCTAGAGTCGACGTGTTAACGGTTTCTTGTGAGGTAGAAGCAATATTGCTCCCCGTGGTTTTACTTGTCACCAATGGTACTCTAGAGGGAACTTCTGAAGGAGGCAGCTCAACAGGGCCTTCTTGGTAAGAAGTTGGCAGGATATCCACATGGACACTCTTTGGGGGTGTGGGGTCCACGTGCGATGTGAAAGGAGAGTCCACTTCCCCACCCCCTTCGTGTGCTTCATTTGCATCAGGTTCCGAGCGAGTAGCTCTACCTAATGTTTCCATGAAACGGCTAAACATACTAGTACTAGGCTGTGGAGCTTCGGGAGGTGCATGGCCTTCTCTCTCAGTGTTTTGGGTATGGTATGCTTCCATGATTTCTGAGTCGGAGGAGGAATCACTAGCGGCTATTTTAGGGTCTTGGGTGGTGCTACCTTGTGTCCCCGCTGAGGGTCTAGAGCTTATCGTGGATGGGTAATGGGTGTCCGTATGAACAGAGGCACCCTCAATATGCTCGTGTTCTAGCACCCGCCCAGAGCGTAAGTGCATGTGCTTTTGATACCCTAAGGTGTCAAAAAGCTGCTCTAGGAGGCCTTGTGACTAGTTTTTAGCGTGTTTTTTGTTTGTTTTTTTGCTAGATTTTTTAGAGCGTGTCATGGAATGGGCTGTGTGATAGCTCGAAACGAGCGTATCGGTCAGAGGGTCGTGCCGTGCTTTACAGCCCTCCGTTTGGTCACTCTATGCCCTCGGAATCCCTAAAACTGTCAATTTCCAGTAGGGAACTAGGCCCAAACTAGAAAGTCTAAGGGTGCAAGTGGGAAGAGAAAGGAGGAGAGTGGAGGACTTGTCCCACATGCTCTCATTCTCTCTTGAGGGAGTAGGGTATATATATAAGAGTGAGTCTAGTATATATCATAAGACTGAGGACTGAGGCTTGGGCCTGGGCTTGGGCTTGGGCTTGGGAAAACGATCCCGATCTATCTTTTATACAAACCAACCCGTCCGTTTTAAGAGTCACGTTTTTTATTTTCGAAAAATATCGCCGCCCACTCGCTCGCGTTTTTAATTTCCGAATTTTTTTCCTTTCAAAATTATTATTTTTTTTCTCAAAAAACTTTTTTTTAAAACGCAGAAAATGCAGAAATTGCAGAAAATGCAGAAAAAACGCAGAAATTGCAAAAAATGCAGAAAAAACGCAGAAATTGCAGAAAATACAGAAAAAACGCAGAAATTGCAGCAAATTAACAGAAATGCAGAAAATTGCAGAAATTGAAAACGCCGAACTTGAAAATGCAGAAATTGCAGAAATTGAAAAAACGCAGACAATAGCAGAAATTGAAACTTGACAGCAATTGCAGAAAACGCAAAAAACAGAAATCTTCCACACACTCCTTCCCTGCCTTTCCTATGATAGAAATTGCACCACAAGGAAGCGTAAAGTGCTAACCGAGCTTAGTGTAGGGCATATCCCCGGCAGCGGCGCCAAAAATGTGCGCTCCTTGCCGCACTGTCGAAGCAAGGGACTTGCCAATACACCGTGTGCGAGCCACAAACGGCTCCAAGCACACAACAAGCCTAAACTAGCAAGCTCAAGAAAACAAAGGGTGTGTCACTCACCGCTCTACGCTCGCCTTCGTGGTGGATTCCTCGCCGCGATGAAGAAGAAGCTGCAGTCGTGCCGCGCTCAACCGCTTCGCCACCGTCGTGCCTTCGTAATGCTCGATCGCACACACACTCTCCCTCTCTCTTTCTCTCACACACACACACACACAAGGAGGTGAAGAAGAAGAAGAAGATGGAGATGGAGCAAGAGCACTCTTCAATTGCACAAATGAGAGAATGAGTAAAAATTAGGTTTAGTTGGCTTTTATAGGAGCTCACCCCATTCACACTTGGGCGCCCATGCTTAACCAACTAATCCCTTGAATGTCCAAGTTAAAGTGCGCCTCTCATCGGCGATCACTCTACCTTTCCCTATTGGTCCGACAAGCCCGGTACCTGACTCTACCAAATACATAATACGCGTACATCGTAGGTGATGGGTGTCCGTGTGCCATGAGGATTTACATCAGGCCACTCAAATTCTCTTGAGGAGTACAAGTGACACCTCCAGGTAATCTTTCAAGTTGTGTGAGAGAGTAAGCTTTTCATTAATCAAAAGAAAAGTGAATTTTTTTCTACAAGAGATTCAATATTCAGGTCACATTATCTCTCAAGATGGTATCCGTATGGATCCATCAAAGTTGGAGGCAATAAAAGCATGGCCTAATCGAAGGAATCTAGATGAGCTAAGATGCTTTATTGGTATGTGTGCATACTATAGATGCTTCATAGAAAAATTCTCTCAAATAGCAGGACCATTGTATGACTTAACAAAGAATAACGCTAAGCACTCCTGGACTGCTAAAGAACAAAATGCTTTGGACAAGCTCAAAGAGAAGCTTACCTCTCAACCAGTCCTCATGCTTCCGGATCTCTCAAAGCCATTTGAGGTCCAATGTGATGCTTGTGGTCATTGCCTTGGAGCAGTTTTGCCTCAAGAAGGGCATGCCATAGCATATGAGAGCCAAAGGCTCAATGCCTGATGAACGGGTCTTGGGCATACACAAAAAAGAGCTTTTAGCTATTCTACTTTCCCTAGACACATGGAAGCACTATCTCTTGGGGGCTCCATTCATCCTACGAATGGATCACAAATCCTCAAGAACTTCATGATGCAAACCAATATTTCCGACAAACAAATGAGGTGGGCAAATTTTCTTTCGTAATTTAAATTTCATATTGCTCACATTGTTGGCAAGCACAATCAAGTGGTCGATGCACTTCACTACAGCCAAGGGTAATGTGGTGTCTATAGCAACTCACAACAATGATCTATCTTTTACGATAGATGACTATGCTACTGATTGAGACTTTAAGTAGGTAATTACAGCCTTGCATTAGGGAAGAAATAAAAGAACCATTCACCTTGAAGGATGGTTATCTTCCAAACGGATTAAATAGGCTATGTGTTACTTACCCATACAATAAGAAAGTCATGTATGAATCTCATGCTTCTCCTTATGCGGGGAAAAGAGGGATTCCATAATCTACTCTTCGAGGAGTAGAAATGTATTTGTGTTGGTCTACCATGAAAAGTAAACATACAAGAGTATGTTTCAAAATGTGTGGTATACCAAAAATTGAAATTTGATCAAGGGAAGCAAGGTTTCAGTCGATAGGCTTAGCAAGAAAACACACTCTATGCTTGTCAAAAAGACTATTAAGGCACATCAAATGGAAACCCTCTTTAGATCTCAAATTTTCAAGTATCATGGCTTGCCAACATCCATAGTGTTGGACAAAGATCCTAGAATGACTAGTAATTTCTAGAAGGGTCTCTTTGAGAATCTAGGAAGTAAATTAAATTTCTCTTTCGGCCTATCATTACAAACGGATGACCAAAGTGAAATAACTAATCTAACAATTCTTGAATCTACTAAAAGCCTATGTCATGGAAGTAGATCATCGTTCTCAATGAGAGAAGTACCTACCTCTTATAGAGTATGCGTACAATGACATTGTACATACTTCTATGGGAAAAGAACCTTTCGAGGTTAAAGAGGGAAGATCCAAAAAGTCCCTTACTACTTAAAGTACATGGGAAGGTCTTCGCTGCTGATGAATATAGCCGAGACTCACAAGAATCTTTTCCAAAGATTAAAGAGGTTATATCCATCTCAAAGCAAAGGCAAAAAGGGTTGCTGCTAATAAGCACAGAAGAGCCTTAGCCTTTAAGAAAAATGATTGGGTCTTGCTAAAGTTTCTCAAGGCTCGTCTAAGGCATACTACGGGCAAGAATCCTACGAGCCACCAAGAGTATTATGCTAAACTAGCAAAAAGATACTATGGTCCTTTCTTTTAAAAATTCTTAAGCCAATCAATGGCATGGCTTATTACTTAAAGTTTCCCAACCATTGGCTCACTCACAATGCTAACCATGTGAGTCTACTCAAGCCTTACAAAGGAGAGGCACAAACAGAACCAATAATGGAGGACCCGCCAGAGATCAAATATGAAGAAGAGGTTTTGCAGCCAAAATCGATTCTTCAACACGAAGACAAGGTACTAAAAAACACTAACGTTATCCAATGATATCTTGTTAAGTTTAAGAATTATCCTTTTAAAGATGTTAGATGGATGCAAGGAACCTAGCTTAAGGATAATATGAACCTTGTCAATGCTACAATGCTTCACTAGAGTAAGCAAACAAAAATGCATTTTCAATGAACAATGTTTTTGTCTTATAAGACTCATTCTCTTTCTTTTATTGTGCACAAAATTAAAGAAGTATGCATGCTTAGGATCATGTTTGTGGTGACAACGTCTCCCAAACACCAACTTGAACTTATCACTCTCCTTCGGAACTATGATATGGACTAAAGAGCAGACATGCTTGCGGAAACTAAGTCTCCCGAGCACCAAATGGATTAGTCATCCATTCTAGAATGATTTCGTAGGGTAACAAGGGATCTCCAGCCGCTAAGAAACATGGACTAATGACTAGGCTTTATCTTCTCTATCCCATAGTTGAGGACGACTATTATTTCAAGAGAGAGGTAATGTCATAAAATATAATATCTTACTTTACTAAATGATTTTCTCATATTAAATTGATCATTTAATATGGGAAGACAAAAGGGGAACAAGAGTTGGATATAGATATGTGCTTCTAGACCTATCTCAACAGTGGACCAAACGGAGAAATGGTTGCATCTCAATAAGGGTCCAGAAGGAGACGGTCTACCAAAGAGCAATGTGCAATAAGTGCTTCTAGATTTGTTGTGATAGCGGCTATGGAGGCATGGTGGTGCAGGTGGAGATGTAGCAGAAGGCGAGAGAGAGAGACGACACAGCTAAGAAGCAACTCAAAAAAGAAACACACTACCTCTCTAATTCTATTAATGAAAGGGTTCTTACATAGCTTTGGTAAGGTGATAGCAACCACACCTTTTTCTTCATGCAAACTCAACTAATTTGATGGCCTATAGCTGTATGCTTTGAGTCCCGTTCTCACGGGCTAACAGACACGGGCTTGAAGCCAACAATCCCCCCCTCAAGCCCGAACTAGACAAGCAACTCATGATACCTCGAGTTTTTGGTGTACTCGTCAACCGTGAGTTTTAGGTTTTCTCACAACCAAAGGATTTCTGGTGTATCCATAACCTGGTGCTAGAACAGTAACCCCCCCTTGAACAGATAGGGTGTAGGTCAAAAAGTTAGCTACCAAAAATGGAGTTTTTGGTTCACTGCCAAACCTTGGGTTTCGGGTGTACCCAGTAACCTCATGAGAGTGCAACAAAAAAGGGCTGAGAACTGATAAAAATTGGGAGGTCTTACCACTTATCTTTGTGGCATTGTCTATAACCCGTACAATTTATTTTGACTAAACAACATGAAAAGAGTTGATCTAATAAATTTCCTCATCAACAGAATATATTGGAGATTCAGTGTCTCCCTCAACCACATGAATTTGAGTTTTACCCTTTTGAAAGCACTTATTTGACGGATGATTTGTTACCACAGTGAACACAAGGATTCTTCTTGAAACAATCTTTCATCTGATGATTGTTGCGCCCACAAATGGCACAAGATCTGGTTCCATTGAATAGTCAAGATGAAGCTACTGTAGTAGCACATTTAGTGACTACATATGCACTGGAAGTATTAGAAGAATTGGTGGGGGGTACAGCATTCGAGACTGTATATGCACTGGGAATAATAGTAGCATTGGTACTAGGTAACCTGCATTCTTCTTCCTGCAATGAATTGATGATACCATCCAAGGAGGGCAGCGGATCTTTCTCTTTTAAAACAGTAACAACTTGATGAAATTTGTCAGTCAAACTTTTTAACAAAATGGCTATGAGATCTTCTTCTGGTATTGAAGCTTCGACATAAACAAGTTGAGTTCTAATACTCTTCAATCTATAGGCTAAAGCTGCAATATTTTCATCTTCACGCATGCAGATAGAATCTAATTCCATTTTTAAACTCATTTTTGAATACTTAGCTTTGGCACCAAAAAGCTTCTCTAACTCTATCCAGGCAGCACTTGAAGAATCAACATCGTCCAAATAATGAATAAAATCATCTTCTAAGGAGGTTAAGATAATACCGAAAGCTTGTTCGTCTTCCCTTTGTAGCTCGGCAGATAATGCCCTTGTAACTGTAGCGGATGTTCCAGATTCGTCGGCTGCAAGAGGCTTGACCATGTTCCATAAATTTTTGCGCATCAAATAGCCTTTAACTTTGATCTGCCAAGTGTGGAAGCCGGATCCGTTGAATTTATCCACTTTTGAGGCCATATTCTAGTATGTCAAGGATAGTTTTATGATGTGTTGGTCAAAAATACTTCGAATCAATCGCCATATGGTCTTTCCAATTGAGTCTGATGTACCCAAAAGGCTTCTTCTAAAAGATCTCTCTTTATATCATTAGTTCGTTGAGCTTCGCTCATAGGCTAATGTTGCTCTGGAGGTGGTTCAAGATCCCAACAAATTACTATGACCCAATTATAAATGCCACGAAGGGTACATGTCTTAATTTGACGCAAAGGTCTGCTTTCTCAATATGCACAGAAAAAATCTTTCCGGATTTCCACCTGCAATCATAAATTGTGAACAATCGAATGTCGATATCCACTTTCTTCGATCGACATGCTTGACTGCGGCGGCTGCGGGGTGTGAATGACCTCTGGCTTAAGGAGTTTGGACCAAAAGAGAGGGTGGACACTTGATTTAAATGTGAAATTCAATAAAAAAAACAAAAAACAAACTCTGTAGCATCGTGAAAGATTCTGCGCTAGGCTTCAGGCAACCATGGCGGGCTGTGGGAGCCGTTTTGTGGATAGAAGCAGAGACGAAAAATCCTTCTCAGCCAATTTCACTCTTGATGAGCCCAAAACCAAATAGTTTGATGCAGGTCAAAATTCAAATTGCCTCCTCTGCAAGCGGTTGTACCCGCGCTCTGCTTGTCGAGCGCTTAGGCCCAGTAGGGATCTGATACCAGTTGTTGTGATAGCGGCTATGGAGGCATGGTGGTGCAGGTGGAGATGCAGCAGAAGGCGAGAGAGAGAGAGAGACGACACAGCTGAGAAGCAACTCAAAAAAAAAGAACACGCTACCTCTCTAATTCTATTAATGAAAGGGTTCTTACATAGCTTTGGTAAGGTGATAGCAACCACACCTTTTTCTTCATGCAAACTCAACTAATTTGATGGCCTATAGCTGTATGCTTTGAGTCCTGTTCTCATGGGCTAACAGACACGGGCTTGAACCCCACAGATTTACCTCAGTAAGGGACCAAGAGGAGAGATGGTTACATCTCAATTGGGGTCCAAAACGAGGTAGTCTATCAAAGAGCAAGGTGCATCTAATGGAGCTTAACAGACCTTAGGGTTAGCTTTATTAAAGACCTCCAAAAGTTAGTGTTAAAAAGTCCTTTGACCTTAGGCACGCTAGGGATGACCTTGAGGTGGGAATCCTACCCAAGCATAGGGTGCTTGTCGGCTTGCTAACTAAAGTGCTTAAAGTGTTTGTGGGAACCTTGCCCAATCTTGAGGTGATTCTCATGCTTAAATGACTAAGGTTCTTGAAGTGTTCAACTCAAAGATAAACTCTCAAGAGGCATAAATGGTTTACATGCTTAATTGACTAAGTGCTTGAAGTTTTCAATTCAAACCAAATGACTTAAGAAGCATAAAAACACATGTCAAAATCGTTCACATGTGGTCCTCATGATGTGCTTGAATCCTATTGGATAGGCTTTAAAGAGGTCCAATAACTAAGTTCTTTCTCTCAAAGAGAAAAACAAGGACACGTGTCCAAATGATATAATTAAATAATACGAGAGAGAGAGAGAGAGAGAGAGAGAGAGAGAGAACGAGAGAGAGAGAGAGAGGTGGACCAAGTTTGAGAGGGGATATAATCTCCCACATACACATACATTCTCTCGTTGTGTGAAGTGCAAAGTGCAAGAGCTCCATCTCCTTCTCCAAGCTTGTTGAGAAGTGGAGATCCTACACCAACACTCTTGGCTATGGAATGCAAATCCAACCAAGAGTCATGCTTCAATGCTTAAGTTAGCCATCTTTTTCATCTTCATTACTATGCTATTATGCTAAGCTAATCAAGAAGAGTGATGATAAGTGAGGAACTATTTCTTTTTCCTATGAATGATTCTACTTCCTCTTCCCTACCCTCATTCCCTGCTAGCTCTCTCCACCTTCAAAGGTGTTTGAGGCCTTGGGATTGAGGCTTGGGATAGTTAATGCTTTTTACAAAGTTTATGTTATGCTCGTGATGCATGAAGCTTTCCATCTTCATAGAATCCCCAAGGTCACAAGGAACACAAAGACTGTATTGTACCAAGTCTCATTTGATGGGAGAATCTATAATACAAACGCCTTTTGGAGGGGGGACCGGCTCCAAGTAAACCCGGTCCTCAACTATTGTCATGTTCTCTAATACTCTCTCTCTCTCTCTCTCTCTCTCTCTCTCTCTCTCTCTCTCTCTCTCTCTCTCTCTCTCTCGCAAAAGTATTGTTCATGCCAAGTTAATTAAGTACTATGTTTATGTTGCTACCATCAATTAAGTTCACCCTCTATGTTCTCAAAGTGATCTCACAAAAATGCTCACTCTAATTCTCTTAATTCCACTATTCTCAAATTTCATAGCCCATTTCCATTACACATTCACTTCTGGCTCATAAACGTCTACAGCATGAGGTTTCTTCTTCTTCCCCAACTTTTTTCCTGCAGTATGTCCCATATCCAGAATTGAAAATTCCGTCTATAGTGGATTGTTCTCCCTCTCAGTAATATGCACCTTACTAGGCGGTGTTTTTTCTCCGTTCAGTCTTCTTTTCTTCTCAAACAACAGACTCCACTCTAACCTTCTACACCTTCTCAACAAAACCTGAAACATAAGCATACAAAGTTACTAAATAAGGAGTTAGCCAATCAAGGTGTGTATTTGTGTGCTTGTCCATTTGATTGTAAATGGGCAGCCTCTAAAAAACGCAAGTTGCCTAATCCACTAGCACATTCCTTTCTGCAGTAAATAGTGGCTGAAAGGAATCCTTGCTCATGTACGTATTCTTTTCCATCAAGCATACTCGGTCAAGATACCACTTGATGTGCCTCCTCCACGCCAAATCCAATTGAGGGACCATATAGTAATTCTTTGATCCTCTAGGTGCCCCAAACTCTGTGCGCATAATCTGATTTGTCACCTTCATTATCGAGGAGTCTTCCACCAAAGGCAAGATAAACATGCTAGACACTACCTTAGGCATTATTTTGACTCATTCCAATGTATTTCCTTCTCCTTTCTGCAACAAGCCCAAAATCTTTGATGCATTCTCTATCGCCCCCCAAGCTTTCCATGGTTTGGTTGCAAACTCCCACAACCCAATTCTCATCAGCCACACATCTGCACTAGGGTTAGTTGTGTTAATCTGTGACTCTACTAGGCTTCTCTGTGCTTCTTCACCCCCTTCGTCTAAATCAATGACTACCTTGATTGTGGGTGCTGCCAAAATGCCCATCGTCGCCATTGCCTCTTCCTTTGTCTTGAGCGATGTTGCCATGGGAGAAGATATTCTTGCTACTAAACTCTCGTCTACTACAACCACCTCTGCTTCTAACACTGCAAGCTGCACCCCTATCTTATTAAGCCTCTCAAACGCTGATGTTTGCATGGTACCCTTGTGAAGGTAACACATGCAGCCACAAGAGCATAGTGGGTGATCTGACCCTCTCTCATGCAAAGTATCCCCCGTAGGATAATTAAAATGATGCGCCATCATTTTGAGGATAATCACATGACTTGACACCCCAAAATTTGAATTAGTCCACATTTTAAGAAGTTCCACCGTCAAGGGCATATCCAATTCCTTTGTACTTGACTCCCACTACAAATATCTCTCTTTGGGTATGGTTCTTATAAATAGCTTGAGGCGAAATCCATTTCGTGGCTTTAGTACATTTGTACCAAAATAATCTCACAATGTGAATGTGCCTTGCCCAAGATCTGCAATGATCTGATGTGGTCCAATGTACTTTAATTTAAGCTTACCAGGATGTGGCCCCAACTTTGAGTTATATACCATAACCCAGTCATTCACTTCAAAACTTTGAAATTCACATGTCTATTCACCCAAACTTGTCGGCGCTTCTGCATAACTTCCACCATATAATAACTAATGAGCCAATCATCTTCCAACTTTAGCAACTAATTCCTCATATTCTCCATGGAATCTTCTAGACTCATGCAGTGCTCTGCTACTATCCTCAGACTCGGAACAAGATACTCCGTAGGTACTACTGCCTCCAGACCATAGACTATGCCTCTAGCCTGGAAGGAGTCATCGTTTTTGAAACTTCATAAGCTATCCTAAAAGACCATAACGCAAAATCAAGCTTATCATCCCAATCCTTCTTATTATCATATACAATCTTCTTTAGAATCTTTAGCAGCACCTTATTTAAACTTTTTGCATGTTCATTTGCCTATGGATGATATGGTGTTGACTTCTTATACATCATCATGTGTATAGCTATCAACTCTTCAATTACCAAATTCAAAAAATGTGTCTCTAATCAAAAATCAGCTCAATTGAACATCCAAATCTTGTCATAATATTTTGATAAATAAATCTTACCACACTCGATGCTTTATTGTTTTTCAATGCTTCTGCATCCACTCACTTTGTAGAATACTTTATAGCCACCAATATGTATCTACTCCTAGTCCTCAAAGCTTTAGGCTTAATGGATCTGACAAAGTCGAGCCCCCATTTCAAAAATGGCTCCAGAGGAATAACCGAATGATCCAACATTCGATCAAAAAGCCTTGACTTACCTATTTTTTGACACTACAAACATCCTTTAACATACATATGTGCATCTCTAAGAATTGTTGGCCACTAGAGACCAACTTGCATTTTCTTTTTTCCATTATCTCTCCTACAAAATGTCCCCCAAACTTCCATAATGGGCCTTCCTTAACACCAAATTCTTCTCCTCATCAGGCACACACCGCCTGATTATCTAATCAATTCCTCTTCTGTACAATGCACCAGCAATCACCAGAAATGGTCGAGTACTCAACACAAATGTCCTCCTTTGATCCATTGTCAACCCCTGTGGAATCACCCCATCCACTAAAAAGGCCAAATACTGATCATACCATCCATCATTATGCACTTGGCTGGAAATAACCTCACTTTAATCTTGAACATTGAATATCTGTGCATCGTGGAACTTATCTAGAATTCCTTCAGGTGGCTCACCATGCTTCATCCTACTTTTAAAAATCCACCACAACATGAAATCTTCCTAGTGTGTGGACAATAAGAAAATCAAACTCCTGCAATAGTAGCATACACCTTGCCAATCTTCCAACCAGTTGAGGTTTCTTGATAAGATACAGCAATGCTTGATGATCCACATGAAAAATTACTCTATTGTTCAAAAGGTAATGATGGAATTTCCACTTAGCATAAACCATTCCCAAGGCTTCCCATTCTATCATCTAATAATACTTCTCTGCTAATGAAAGTAGCTTGCTTGCATAATAGATGAGACTAAACCATCCCTAACTTCCCTCATGCATTAAAATTGCCCTGACTGCCACATCCAATGCATCAACAAACACATGAAAAGGAAATTCCCAGTTTGCGGGCTGCAATATGGGGGCTACTATTAACATCTTTTTCAACACCCTAAATGCTCTATCCTATGCAAGTCCCCAAACAAAATCCACATCCTTCTTTGTAAGATTTGAAACTGGTGTCATAATATCCATCAAGTACCGTAAATTCCAACTATGCCACTTAATCTGCCCATAATACCTCTGTAGCTCTTTCAAATTCCTTGGTACAAGTACCTTTTGAATTACTCCAATCTTATTAGCATCAATGAAAATACCCTCTATTGAAATCACATTTCCTAACAACTTTCCTCTTCTCACTGAAATAGCACACCTAAAAGGATTTAAAGACATCCGAAACATTTGACAATAGACAAAACTTTTTGTTAAATGCTTCAAATGTTCCAACTTCCTTCCATATACACAGAAATCATGCATGAACACCTTATGAAAACTGTCAGCAGCTATGGTTCAAAAGTTTTCTTTGCTGCCTTTGAATACTCTTGAGGGACATTATTCAATCCAAAGCTCATTACCTAACATCCCCATTCTATAACAAAAGCTATTTTTGGAATATCCTCCTTGGCCATTGAAATCTAATTATACCTCGAAAATCCATCTAAAACGCATTACATCTCTTTGCCTGCAACTTCATTCAACAAAGTATCAATAAAGGGTAATGGAAATGGATCTAATATTGTGGAAAAATTTGATTTTCTGTAATCCACACATATACTCAGCTTTCCTGACTTTTTGGGTACAACCGCAATAGGTGATAACCATTCTGCTAACTCCACTGATCTTATAGATCTTGCAGTTAGCAACTTATTCAATTCCTCTTTAACTTTCTTTGCATCATCAGGGTTCATTCTATACCTCTGTTGAATCATTGGGATAGCATCCTTCTTAAGGTTAATACGATGTTGACAGATTTTTGGATCCATTCCTGGCATATCATAATACTCCCAAGAAAAAACATCTCTAAACTCCACTAATAATGCCCGTAATTGTTTCTTAAAGTCTTCATCAATGTGAACACTCACCTTAACAATATTTGGTACTTCGTATCTCCCCAAATTCAAGTCCTCTAGATCATCCTCTGAACTCGAGTAATCCATTCCATAGTGTGCTCATACACTACTTATGCCTCCTTTACTACTTCTTTTGGGTCTGCCTCTGATTCATGCGTGCTCAACTCTTTGTAACTTGCTGAATATTCATTGTAACATCCTCCCCATCCAATTTCTTCACACTCTCATTCTGAAAACAATCCACATCCATTTTCTATGTTGTCCAATATTTGTCCAATATTTTTACAACATTAATTTCAAATACAGGAATCACAGTTGTTCTAGATTGAAGAAAAAGATCCTCTTCATCATCTGTAACATCTGCCACTAGCTAAATGGACTGCACATATAACAGTTTCACTATCTTATCCACTTTGATTTCATTCTTCATGCTACACTTGATTGAAAAAAAAGATCCTCTTCATCATCTGTAACATCTACCACTAGCTAAATGGATTGCACCTATAGCAGTTTCACTATCTTATCCACTTTGATTTCATTCTTCATGCTACACTTGATTGGCTTTTTTCCCTTTTTAAAGATCACCTCATTAGTCTCTCAATCTTTCTTCAACTTTGCAACTCAAAACAAATGCCTCCCTAGTAACATGGAATAGGCATCTCCCGTATTCACCATTCTTAACCTTAGAAGTGAGTCCCTTAATTATAATCCCATGCCCTCTCAGCAACCCAATTGGCTGAATCCTTCACTACTCCACCATCTTAACCTGGAATGGAGAAGGATCTAGTGGAACATCCTTCATCTTTTTGTATTCAGATTTTGGGAGGATATTTATCCCCGAACCTCCATCCAAAAGCACATTCTCAAATCTTTTATTCTGATATTCTACTTGAACAGTAGACACTCAAAAATCAACATCCCCAGCTTCGATTCCATACGACTAAGTATCTGCCTTCTCTTTTTGAACTTCTCATCATCCTTTCTTTAAACATTGGCTAATACGTACCTAATTGTAATATTCAATGGGGCATTCATCAACTCTTGAAAGAACTCCTCCATATCTTCTTTATCATCATGCGCATCCTTTTTCTGAGCTTTCTGCAACTTCGCCATAACCTCTTGCAGAAACCTCTTTTTAATCTTTTGAGGTTAGCTTTAGACCTTGTCACTGCCACAACCTGCCCTTCAACACTTTTTGTTATGCATCCAAAGCAATCACAGGGTACCATAATTTCATTGGTGTCATTTTTCCCTTTGCGGATTATCTCCACAACCACCAAATTTGCTTGTGGTGCGAGTGGATCTTCCTACCTCATCGGAGGATTAAAATTAGGAGGTTCCTCAAACATGGTGGTAAACCCTCTTTGTCTGCCCTATTGATACCGTGGTGGCATGTTTTCCCATCTTGGTGGATATCCTCAAAAATTTCCCCTTCCTCCTTTGATCCTGTGGATACCAATTCTGGTTTTTTCTCTCCTATACTTCTTTGTCCACCTGGTTTGCCAAAGGGCCTCTTAATTGTAAGGTCATTGGCACATTCCCTATGAACTTCGGATTATATCAACATTTTGTTGTTGCATGACCTGGCTTATCACAAATCTCAGGAAATGGCTTGGTATCCTTACTGTCTCGAGTCCCTAAATTCTTCAATTGCTAAACCAAAGAGCTAAGCTCTCCTAGTTCCTCTTTCTTGGTTTTCAACTTCTTTTGATCCTTTCTGAATTTCTTATCTTGCTTTCTCTGCTTCTTCTACTTTTTTTTTTCTTTCTTGATTTTTTGGAATCCTCATCCTTAGAGTCTTCCTCTGAGTCTATTTCCAATTTTGAATCATCTTCCTCATCTTCTGAATCCAAATCCAAATCCATATCCAAACCCCTATTCTTGTAAGCCTTAGCCTTTTTTCAACTTTGGCTACCAAATCAACTAACCCATCAAATCCTCCTGCCACATTCTAACTTGCTACTACATTCTTCAACCCCTTCCTTAATCCATGCATAAGATATCATGTCACCATCTCATTGGTTGGTATCTTGGCCACCTCCAACTTGTTCAAAATTGTTTTATTCTTCTGCACATAGTCCTCCACTTTTAGCTTCTTCGGATTTATTGTTCTGATCTTCCTCAGGAATTCATTGGGCGTCTTCTCTTTTTGGAATCGTCTCAAAATGCAATCTTTAATGCATCAAAATTTGCAAAAGTGTTATTGGAAACCCACTAGGCCACATCATGGCCTTCCCTTCCAAGGTTTCTTGTAATTGTTTCAACTTCTCTGGATCCCCATATAGAAGGTCATATCCATTGGCTGCCCATTTTGTTTAGAACTGGCCAATATGACAATCAGCGTCTTCATTTTTTTTCCTCTTGAATGTCCCAGATTTCACCTGCAGATTTGAGATTCCATTTGGTGCCACGGCCATCCATCTTGGTATAGGTCGGTTCCGTAACATTGTTGGATTGAACACCAACTGCCTTCTTATTGTAAGTGTCGCTTGTCCAAAAATTGGGGCAAAAAGAACATGGTGCCTTGCTCTCTGTTTCCTTAAGAATCTCTCCTCCTCCATTCCAAACTGCAAATTATCTTCAATTGCCCAGTCTATGGGTATTTTCTCTCCATCATCCCTATCATACTCAAGTGGGTTTGGTTGATTAAATGGGCGGTTATACTCCTCCCATCCATGGTGATACTTGCCCCCTTATGCAAGCTTTTGGGTTACAGAGCGCATGAAATACACATCCCCTAGGCTTCTTGGTTTCCTATTGGACATACATTCTTCTCATTTGGTTCCTGTTTGTGGCATGTTCTTGATCAACTTGGTTAATAAACTCCAACTGGAGTCAGAGGTGCATCATACCCTCTCTCAACTACTACTTTCCATTCCTTGTCTAACAAAGTGTTAAACTTAAAACCACACTGGCTCAATAGTGATATTGTATAGTATACACCAATAGATATACTTACAAAAATCAGAAATCTCTCAATGACATTTATTATTGTTGGACTTGGCAAGCTAGAAATACGGCCATAATAATTTGTAAACAACTTGCACATGTGGCACTAGAAAGATTAAAGGGAGACATATTATCCATTATTCTCCTTAAAACCCAAATCAAACTAGAACCCTACTTAAAGCATAAATTCGATAACTTGGCTACAATTACAATAACAAAAAGATACATGTGCTTTTTCCTACTTACAAAGCACATAAACATAAATTTAGATGGATCTCCTATCCGTCAAATGGAGTTTATACAAAAATTACAGATTGTATGACTAAGTGTCTTAATCTAATATTCATAGTACTAGAATACCACTGTGCTACTAACAAAAAACAACCCGTGAGTTTCTTGAACTCAATTAAAATTCTTTTTGGATCATCAAGAATAGTACATAAGTATTTTTAAATCTCCTAGAACAAATTACACAGATATATATGATAGATATAGCACAATGCTACAAGAATATTCCTATTTTTGGACCTATAGGATTTCTCTCTATTTTAGAAGAGCTAATAGAATTTGCGTGAACCCTACACAAGTGACTTCACTACAAGATAAAGCTAGAAACGTGATAAATTTAAATTGACTACTAATGAAATTGTCAAAGAAATAAGCAATCACCCTTATAAAAGTGCACTTAATACTTTCTTCAAAATTTTGTACCTCGTCCTATACTCTTCTAACCATTACTCAAGCTCTTAGTAAAAATGAATGGCTAGGAACTAAGGCCAGTACAAACACTCTCATCACTTTGATGAGGCAGTAGGCCTAACTCTATGTGCCTACTGCCTCATAGAGTGAGTGTGCCTGGGTTTGAATACACATTCATTAGTTCAAATTGTGAACTCATCTCTTCGTCCTCACCACTACTAGAAGTGTATAGTACTCAAAGCCGGGGATTTAAAATAAGAGAGTTTTTTAGTTCAAGATTTTGTGATGATTTCATCAAATTTTTGAGTTTTTTTTACCAAACATGTGACATATCATAAAGTATCTATTTAATGTAAATTTCAATCATCATAAGACCCCATACATGTGTGGTAAATGGAGAGAGAAAGTAAAATTCTAGAGTTTTATATCACTATGCACACAAATTCAAAGCTTATATAACTTTATACTAGCCAATAACCCCTAAACCTCGACTATATTGGTAAGCTATCAAAATTCCGATAGCATAACGACATGAAAACGCAAATATCAAAAAAATCCCCATTCTATACTTGCTTCCGTTTAGCAGTCCAATGCTCACAGGAAGAAGAAAATATATACGCAAAAAAATATGTATTGGTATATCATTGTGCACACCAATCCAAAGCTCGTCCAACTTTTGTCTAGCATTGTATACATGAAACCATGATTACGTTTCCAAAATCCAAACTTTTAGGGTACCCAAGACTTTTAGAGCTGAATTTTACTAGGTTTCCTAAATCCAAACTTTTAGGGTACCCAAGACCAGTTTCCAGACACCAAAAAGTCAAAAATTCCTAACTTCTAAGAGACCTCATCAAGGGCAAAAGGGGATAGGTTGCACTAAGCCAAAGTGGGATTTTCAAGGACTATCTTGAGACTTTTGAGTGAGCTTAACCATGACAAATCATCCACCACCAGGGTTCTCTACTCCACCCGGAGACATGAAAAACACAAGAAACATTGCAATGCCTTCAACAGAGGGATTGGGAGAATACATAGAGGAGAGGCACCCTCTGATCAACAAACCGAACGTGAGATTCATCAAAGCCAATGAATCCATGAGAGTGCTTACAAATTATGCTCGTGATGGCTTATACAGATTCACAAACGGGGATCAATACATCTTTTACAGGTGTGTAGAACCCTACGATGGAGAGTTGACATTCCATAAGAACCTCTATGCATTCACATATACAGATGCCCATGGAGTGCAAGTTTTGATGGTAGATAAGTATGGACGTGAGTACAAACTTTTTGATCCAATTGACTTAGAACGATACACGTACAAGGGTACTCCGATCCCTACTTACTTTCAGCCAAAAATGATGCCAGAGTACACTTCTGAGAGGATTCCGCCAGGATTCTCTCCAAGACGAGAGGAGAGAGCAAGAGACGTTTTTCCAAGAGACCACGAAGATAGTCCTTGACAAGACAAAATACGATGGGTCAGGGTCCATATGCTCATGTCTCTGTCTTCAAACAAGTTTTGAGAGCTGAATGAATTGCATATTTTGATACTCAATATGAGGGATTTGGGTTGACATTGGAAGGAACTGCCTTGAGCTGGTTCCAACCACTAAACAGAGATGATTTTTCAAACATAGCACAACTCTTACAAGAGTTTGTAGAGGAGTTCTCAAAACGGGGAATCAAACATAATAGGGTGTCACAAATCTACGCTTTCAAACAAAAAGCAAATGAAAACGTGAAGGAAGCTTTGCTTCGTTTCAAACAATACATTGAGAGATGTCCTACACGAGAGCTACCGCAAGATGAGAGATTATCAGTTCTCTTCATTGAGGGCTTAAAAAATGAAACTCTCAAAAAGGACCTACATCTAAAAGGATGCACGATGTTTGAGAAAGTCGCTAGAAAAGCTCTATATCTAGTTGACAATTGCAAGGCCTACGGACAGGTGACTGAAGATACAGACAACGCGACTAGTAGTGCCTCATCTCCGAAGAGCGAATCAACAACAAAGACAGATGTTCAAACTCCTTGGGAACCAATCATGGACCAAGTGGTCGAAGGAGTGATTAGAAGAATAAACCAAGGCTACAAGCAAAACCTAGATGAATGACAGCCTCAATTGAAGATATGTAGTACTTGCGGAGGGGATCATCCCACTCCATGGTGTAGCAGTCAACCGAAGCCACAACAAGTGCTAGGGCAACAACCGCATCTTTTGAATGATGGTAGAGAAGTAGTCTACTATGCTCAACCAACGTATATGCCACAACCCGTGAAAAACCAATACTCCATGGATATGAATACGCTCATGTTCATAGTCAATCATTCATAGGAGTATGGTTCAAAGAACATCCTCACAAGGCAAGAACAACCATTAGTTGGATCACCAGCTGTAAAAGAAGAAGGTCCATGCTATGAGTGTGGAGGTGATCATTGGGCACAAAGTTGTCCAAACAAGGGTCCACAAATAGAATTATTTGTGTTTTGTGAACGTTGTGGTATAGACCATCTACGCCAACACTGTGCTACAAACTACAAGGGGAAAGCAACAATGAATGTTGTAGGCGTGATGCCTTCTTCAAGCGGATCCGAGGTAGAACCTGCCATTCCTTTAAACGTGATGACTCGAGCTCAAGCTCAAGAAGCTACCAAAAACAAACCAGCTGAAAAAGCCACATTGCCTGTGCAAACAGAATTTGAGAACAAATCGGTGAGAACCTTTGGAAGAAGATCATGGAAAGGCAGACGAGACAAAATGAAATTGAAGAGGTTGAAGGAGAAAGCGGCTTTGGAAACTTAACTGAATCAAACAAGAGAGCAGCTTAGACAAGAGCAAGAAAGGAACAAAAACACAAAGGGACCTAAAGAGTCAAAGACTAACTCGGGAGGTTCGGTCTTGGTCGACAAAGTGGTTGAACCTTTGGATGCGATCTTGAAAGCTTATGAAGCTAGGCTAAAACCCAACTAAACCCAAGAGGATAGATGGCTAACGTACCCTCATCCAGGGTATGAAAAAGAGAGGTTGCAAATGTGCAAGGAGCTCATCCAGAAGGCCCAAGCTCTTATGGAAACAGTTCCAAATTCTCCAAAAATGGAGGTGCTAATCCGCGATAAAGTCCAAGAACTGGAGAGCCAGGGTATTGTAAACAGAGACCAGGAAGAGCCGGGAGTTGATGCACCTTTAGATACAAGGGAAGTAGCCAATACCACAGATGGGGTGGGCTCACAAGCAGTGATGCCTATTCCGGAGGTAGAAGAACCATGGCCACGATCCTTGTGGGAATCAATCAAAAACCGAAAAGATGGTAGTTCTACTTTACAGTCAGGACCTATCCCTGAGATAAACATGGATCACGAATTCTTCCCAGGGGATATATGATCTCTATACGGGGATGTTGGGTCTGTCGCATCTTAAGAGAGTAAACCACGCTCTCTAAATACTTTGCCATCTTTCATAGGAGAACACGAGACAAAATCCGAGGTTAAAATGGTATTTTCTCAGTGGAAAGACACACCAAAAATGATGGATACCAAGAGCTTGCATGAATTGATGTCTTCTCCTATACAATGCACACTTTATCTCTGAGAGCTACTAAAAATTAGACCGCATCTATGGGGCCAAATGGGCAAACACCTGGAAAACATGGGGCTGAAAATCCCTTCACATGAACAACTTGAAGACAAAAACAGGGATGACACCATGCCTACAAAACCACATACAAAGCCAGTACCAGTAAATAAGGTGGGTGACTATTGTGAAGGAGACGAAGGAAACACCACCTTACCACTTGAGTACAAAGGAGTAAAGACGGTTAATATATTAGATAGTGGGGCAGGAATTGCCATTGCAACCAAAGAGGTATGGAAAAAATGGGGAAAGCCTGCTCTTAGGAAAACTCGAATGAAACTGCAATTAGCGGATGGATACATGGAGAAACCGAATGGAATATTATAACAAATCATTGTATCCTCGTGTGGCATCAAGTATAAGCACACCTTTGCCATAATGAATTTTGACGAGAGCAGCAACTTTGACATCATATTGGGCAGACCATTCACGCGTCAGCTCAAAATGGTACAAGACTGGGGCTATGACTATATCTACTTGAGACACAAGGATGTCACTACAAATATCAGTGTCACAAATCATAGTTATAAAGATGTAGTACGAACCCCGGGGGAAGACTTGAACTCCACAACTGATTTGGAAAGCAAAGCGCATATTTGGATGTACGGAGCTCCTAAGAGTGTAAGTCTTAGAAATCAGGATTGCATCCTAGAGCGTTCAGTAGAAGATGAGGCATATGTACCAGAACCATTTCCAGAGGAGTTATTTGAACCCTTTGGATGGGATCAAATACTGGCCACTCTCTATGTCTGTGTGAATGAGGTGACCCCGACTAAATTTTGCGATGAAGAAGGATATGATATAACTCCCTTATTTACGATAAAGGTGTTGAAGGAAGATAACGAAGTTTGTGAGTGTAAAAGCAGAAAAGGTGAAATAAATAGCTACGTCATGAAGCATGACGCCAAAGTGCACATGAAGGAAGCAGAGCAACAACGAGAATATGTCATCATTGACATACCCAAAGAATTGGCAAAAGCTGTTTCAAAGAAGCCAACTCCACAAAAAGTGAAAATGAAAGGAGAGGAAGGAAAAAAGTTTCCAAGTTCAACATCAAATGTTCAGAAAATGCAAGATCAAAAGAAGAACAGGGACAAGGAAGAAGATCAATTGTCTCCTACGATGATCAAATTTAGCATATGCGGAGAGACAGAACTCAAAATCACATGTTCAGCTGTGATGGATCCAAAAGCGACAAAGAATATAATGACTTATGGAACGTGGATCATGATGGGAAAGCCACCAATCAATGAGCTAGAAGAAACAGTTTACACAAGTTCAAAAATGCCGATTCCTAGCTTCGGAGTGGCAGAAGCTGTACTCAAATTGAGTGTCGAAGAGTATAAGGATACTTTGCACATAATCGACTCCCATCACATCAAGGAGAGTCTAGTCTTGACAGAAAGATGGAGGAACGTCTTCTTTCAACAACAATCAAAAGCCGCAACAACAACACCATCAAAAGCCCCAAAAGCACCTCAATTCAATGCAAAAAAGGAGCAACCAACCATCACAGAAAAAGGTAAAGCAAAGGTAAACACTGAAGTATATCAACCTCGCAAGACGATTTTACCTTCGACGAGCCTCCATCAAACTTTCCACGAAGCCTCTACATCAAGAGCCAAACCATCAACAATGCAATGGAAACCAAAGCAAAAATTCTATCAACCAAAGTTTCCATCACAAAAAAGCATCCAGAAGAAGCCAAATAATGTCAACCAAGTGTTGGTATCCAAAGAGCACATCAAAGTCAAAGACCCAGTTTGGATACATGAAGCACAAGTTCAGCCTCAACAACAAAAGGTGACAGGGTGGGTAGCATCAAATGAGTCAATCACTACTCAGGGCTACTTCCAAGGAAGCACTAATGTTTGGGCCAAAAAGCCTAAAGTAATCACCTAGACCTACCCACCTCAACCAACGTGTTCTACAAAGAACAAGATGCGCTATAAACGCAAGACAAACAACTCAAATAGAAGAAAGAAAAACCACAAAAGGCAGAAGAAAAGACCTTCCAAGCAAGAAATGAGACAAGTTTGGGTATGAAAGTCAAACGCTAGTCAAAGTATCCAAGAAAGACAGGTGAGGCAGCGGATGATTCCAGTTAAGCTACTCGAAGCACAAGGATTTTATGAAGGTAACACACAAATATGGTTACCACAAATTGTAGCTCAATCTGGAACAACGAAGAGAAATCAGGCAGCACAAGCTTCTACCCCAAAGCAAGCAATGACAACCAAAAGCCAACAGAAGCCAATTACAACCAAGGCTGCTGCAATCTACAGATGGATACCTCGTCATCAACTCCAAAGTCAAGGCTTCTACAACGAAAATCATCAAATCTGGCTACCAAAGACTAGTGTCCATCAAGTTATCGAGAAAAAGAAGAAAATGCCAAAGACGGTCACACAAGGACCAAACACAAGGTGGGTTCCAAAATTGCCAGTAGAAACTCAATCACAGAAAACCCACACATCTCGACAACCACTCCTCATAGGAGATAAAGCAAAGGCTCCATCAGTCTCTACAGCAGCTGAAGAACTTGTTTCACAAAGCAATGTGAACATACGACAAGCAAGTCAAGAAGAGCCAATATATGCCAACCTACTAGAAAAAATGGTGGCATCCAAAGACCAAAACAAGGGAAAAGGCCTAAATTTTCAGAACTTATGGAATTGGGTTTCTGGCCTTGAATAGGTAAGTCCAAGTCACCATTAAAAATACATGGCATAAAAGTCATAGTCGGAAAGCTAAGCCACTAAATGAGCAAGGCGTTAGTCCCAAACCTTCATGTAATATTCTCTATGGTCTAAGCGTTTTAGTTATTCTAGGTACTGCTCAAGCTGGAAGAGTTGAGTATAATTACGTTCTGTCGCTCATGCTGGTGTAGGTGAACATAAGAGTCGAAGTCATTGTAGTATAGTGGTAAGTGAAGGAGGAGGTCCAAAAGACACTCACGCACTTAGCACAGTGAGGAATGAGTGGAGAAGCTTCTACATCAAAAACCCTTCTTGGAACGTGGAAGCTATTGAGACATCTTTTGATGTCAAATGTGCTACAGTTGTTCCTTGAAGCACCCATCAACTTCATCTCTTACACTACATGCTTTTGTTCAACAAATCTCTCATGTGCATATAGAGTGTCCCATAATTGGCACTCGCATTAGACACTCTTCCTTTGTTTATCCCAAGCACTCACCTTGCATGACAGGTACTTCAAGTGGATTTTCTCAACTCCAATAAGAGCTTATACCAAAGGCACTTTTTTCCCACCGGGTTTTTTCCCTTTGGTCATCCAGGTTTTAAGACCCTAATCTAGAAACCCTCGTCATGGACTTCTTGTATATATTCCGTCTACATCAACAATAAAGAAACAGCTACCCAAATCAATTGACAACAACTTGGAGCAAACACTGCAGGTCTCCATATGCTTATCAATAGAATCTTTTATCTCCTTCAAGGGCGAAAACAAAGCTCCATCAAAAAATGGCAATGGCCTACAACAACAAGCAATGACAAATTCCGCAAGAGAGTCATCAACAACAATCAAAAGTAGCTCACACAGTGCTTCAACATTGGTGACCTATTGCAAACAACTCAAATTGCAACGGGCATGGAAAGCAAACCCAACATAAAACCCACGCCACAAAGAGGATTAGTTCTACAAACTCAAAAACATGAAAATACCTCTTCACTGTGGCCAAGACTAGCAACAAAGAGGAGAATGCGCAACAAGAAGAAAATTTGATCAAAGATCAAAGATCAAATCACGTATCAACAACATGGCACATATGAATCACTCAAGGAAGGGGGGAGCGTCATCAACGACAAAGCACTTCCCAACCAACCTTGAAGACAAAGCTGAAGTCCAACCTTGAAGACAAAGCTGAAGACCAACCTTGAAGACAAAGCTGAAGACAACCCTATGACAAGACTGCACATGGTCGTGTTAAGGGACGACACGAATTAGGAAGGGGGGAATATTTGAGGATAAATCAAATGGGCGCCCAACTAGTCGGACATGTAGCCGGACACCACAATTGTACTTTATTAATCGTTCGAGCTAGTGTAGTGATACTCTGTGTAAATCCTGATTCCAGAGTAATAGGTCAATTCCATGAGTTGTAATACTATCATGACAATTGTAAAGGTCCATGTGAACCGGCCACTAGCCATTTAGAGGTCAATAATTGTAATGTGAAAGGAGGCTTATCTTTAGAAGAAGAAGGGAGCTCAAAAAACGTACGCTCAAGCTACGAGCTGTTCCAAACTTGTAATCGATGCAACTAATGATTTGGCAATCCGTTTTCAAATCCGAAACTTGCATTGTGTTCCCCTCTCTTTGCTCTTTAATTCAAGTGTAAACATTGTCATTTTTGTTGTGGTTCGTGACTACGTATCTGTGAGCTATAATTGCAGATTTGAGTGCTTAAATCATTGTTTATAGTCGTTTTGACCATAGGAGAGTGTTCCTAGACCATAGGGCGACCTTTCTGGATAGTTCTGTTGCAATTTTCAGGACCTTTTTCATGATGAATCGTGATTCTGGTACCTTGTCATATTGCAACCAGACTTGCTAGGATAGTGCCCCTATGTGTCGTAGACCTCCTCCTAAAGTTTCGTTGCATTTCGAGTCCGCTCGAGTGCCGAAATGGCGTGATGACCTAGAGTTGTGAGAAAGGACATAGGCAGATTTCCGTGATCATTGAGTGTTGGTTTGCTTGTAGAGTTGTTGTGTTTGATTATTAGGGTTCACTTCTTGAGATTGACGATCTCATAGAGTCTCCATTCCCCATCCGAGTCACTTTCCCTGAGTATTGACATTATGTTAGTGCTAGAAAGCTATGCTGTAGACGTCTGTCGCGGCGACCCGCTAACAAAAACATACTATTGATCATGGCCAAGCTTCTTAAATGACACAAGAAATGGAGCTCCAAGCACAATGTATCTAGACATCTCAAACCTTTTCACAAAGTCCTCAATGCCTGGACCCACAGCTCTAATGGCTTTGTTTTCCATCATTCTGCAGAGAGGAATTCGAGGAGGTTCCCTACCTCTCTTTACAATAAAACCCTCTACGATCTCCTTCGATATGCGACCATGAACATCCTTTCCAAACATTCTAGGATGATTGGTAGGTTTAGCAACAATTGAAGGAGTACAAGCGGAAGTGCGGCGCGAGAGAGAGTGCGAGAAGAAGAGCACGACGATATGGTGAACTCGCTCTACTGTAATGTGTAGAGCATAGTGAGTTCTTATTATGTTTTAACAAAAGAATATGTGTACATACCTGGCGGCCCGCCCACTTACCTGGGCGACCACATTGGGCTTTATACCCCAACAACCTCCCACTTAAAGTCCAATGTGGTACTTTAAGTGTGAGAGAAGCTACTATACAAGCTAATATACAAGAGATGTAGAGAAGTGATGTACTACCCTACACCTAACTGCTTGCGAAAATGCGCAAAGCTCTCTGAGGGAAGTCCTTTTGTAAGTAGATCAGCAGGATTTTCTGTGGTGTGAACTTTGACAAGCTGAAGTTGCTTATCCTCGAGCATTTCCCTGATGAAATGATACTTCACATCCACATGCTTTGTCTTTGAGTGATAAACTGGATTGCAAGCCAATTGTATAGCACTTTGACTATCACAATATAACACAGGTATCTCTTCTTTGATTCCCAAATCTATTTCTAGTCGATTAAGCCAAATTGATTCTTTGCATGCCTCTGATGCTGCAACATATTCAGCCTCTGTAGTAGACTGAGTAACACAATCTTGTAATCTAGAACGCCATGATACTACTCCACCAGCCAATGTAAAGACATACCCTGATGTAGACCTTCGATTGTCTAAGTCACCTGCATAATCTGAGTCTGTAAAACCCTATACACTTAGCTCCTGACTCCCGTAGCATATACGCATACTCTTTGTAGCTTTCAGGTATCTCAATATTCCTTTCACTGCCTCCCAATGTTTCTTGCCTGGGTTTGACATGTATCGACTTACTACTCCCACTGCAAATGCAATGTTTGGGTGAGTAGCAATCATTGCATACATCAAACTACCCACTACAGACGCATATGGAATCTTATCCATTTCAGCCTGTTCTTCCTCAGACACAGGACAATCTTGTTTGCGAAGTTTCACATATGGTGGCAATGGAACACTCAGTGCCTTTCCCTTCTCCATATTGAAACGTTGCAAAACCTTGTCAATATACTCTGTTTGAGATAACCAAATCAACTTCTTTGATCTGTCTCTCTCAATGCGCATACCAAGTATATGACTTGCCTCACCCATGTCTTTCATGTCAAACGATTTTGCCATCTTTGACTTCAAAGCTGAAATTTCTTCCAAGTGCTTGCGAGCAATCAACATGTCATCCACATACTAAATAAGGATCAGCCAACTACCATCCTTAGCCTTCTTTGTATATAGACAGTGATCGAACTCACTACGTTTGTAGCCTTGAGAAAGCATAAACTTGTGGAATTTATGGTACCATGCCCTCGGTGATTGTTTTAATCCATAAAGACTCTTTAACAACTGGCATACCCAATCTTCCTTGCCTTTCTCAACAAACCCTTCTAGCTGCTGCATGTAAATTTCCACATCTAAATCAACATGCAAGAACGCTGTCTTGAAATCCATTTGGTGCAACACCAAATCTAATATGGCAACCAAGGCAAGAAAGCATCTCAATGTAGTCATCTTGACCACCGGAGAGAAGACTTCCTCAAAGTCAATGCCTTGTTCTTGCTTAAAGCCCTTGGCAACAAGCCTTGCTTTGTACTTTGGATGACTATCATGAGCGGTGATCTTATACCTGTAAACCCATTTACAGGGTAGAGCCTTTTTGCCCCGTGGTAATTTAACTAGCTTCCATGTCAGGGTTTTATGCAAAGCTGTCATCTCTGACTGCATGGCCAATTGCCAATTCCCGCAGTCCTTCATTTGCACTGCTTCCTTGTAACATGAAGGCTCATTGCAATCAGTCAACATGACATAGTTCATAGATGGAACAAACCTATCAGGAGGTCGCGTGACACGTCCAGATCTACGCACAATAGGTGGCTCAGGCTCAGCCACAACCTGTGGTTCCACTCTATCCTGTCCTTGCTCCTCTTGAGCCCTGACATTTTGTCTTGCACGTGCAGGTCCATCTTCTTGGAAGACAACTCTTCTAATCTCCTCAACCCTCTCTGGTTTAGAATGATATTTGGATTCATTAAAGTGAACATCATTGCTGCGGACAACATTTCTAGATTCGGGATCCCAAAGTCTGTACCCCATCTCACCAGAATTACCATAGCCTAGAAAGATGCACTTTCTACTCTTTGGCTCAAGTTTGTTCCTAAATTCCTTTGGAACGTGAGTATATGCCTCACAGCCAAAGACTCTGAGATGCTTGTATGAGGGCATTTTGCCTGACCATACCGTCTCTGGCACTGAATCCTTCTGCAAAACCTTGCTAGGAGATCTATTTACAAGATGAACAGCTATTAATACAGCTTCAGCCCAAAACCCATTTGGCAGTTGTGCATTAGACAACATACTTCTGACCTTCTCTTGTATGGTCCTATTCATCCTCTCAGCAACACCATTTTGAGGAGGATTGTAAGGAGCAGTAACTTCACGTTTTATACCTTTTAACTCACAAAAGTCCTGAAAGGCCTTTGAAACATACTCACCACCATTGTCAGTGCGTCAGCATTTAAGCTTCTTGCCACTCTGATTCTCCACAAGTGTCACAAACGTTTTGAAAACACTAAACGCTTCATCCTTGTGCTTCAGAAAGTAAACCCATACTTTCCTCGAGTAATCATCTATACATTTCATAAAGTAAGAAGCTCCCCCTAGAGATAGGTTAGGCATAGGTCCACACAAATCACTATGAACAAGTGCCAACTGTGTATCTCTTCTACTGCTTCTATGCTTATGTGGCTGCTGTGTTTGCTTACCATATAGACAATGTTCAAAGAATTCAAAATCATTAAATGAAAAGCCAGGAAAATAACCAGAACGAGACAAGATTTCAATTCCCTTCTTGGACATATGTCCTAACCGGCTATGCCACAAAGAAAAGTTCGGCTGCTCGGTTACATTGATTACATTTTTAGAGACATTTGATACATAAATCATGTAAAGTCCTCCAGACTTTACTCCATGTGCTACTGTCATAGAACCCTTGGATATCTTCCACATGTTCTGTCCAAAAGTGGTGACGTAGCCAACATCATCAAGTAAACCTGTGCTGATCAAGCTCTTTGTAATTGCGGGAACATGTCTCACATTCTTCAACATGAAAGAAGAGCCATTCTGAAACTTCAATTGTACATCTCCAACACCTAAGATCTCACATGTCTGCCCATTGCCTAGCCGAACATGATCTTTAGTGGTCACATAAGAGGTAAACCACTCCTTGTTTGGAGACACATGAAGTGATGCCCCTGAGTCTATAATCCAGTCACTCAGTGCATTTCCATCAGATGCTGTAAGAAGAGCTGAGTCCATTGTATTCTTCAAGAAGTACATGTCTCCTGACACTAGACTGTCATCCTTTGCAACAGTGTTTGTCACATTTATTTCTTGAATCTTCATTGAGGACGGTTCTTCTCACCATGGTCTTCAGCTTTCTCTTTGCCTTTTTCTGCTTTCCATTCTCTGCAGTCTCTTTTCATGTGACCCTTCTTGCCGCAATGGTAGCATTCTATGTCACTCTTGCCTTTAGCACTGCGGGACTTGCTACGAGACTGATTCCACTTTCCACCTTTGTACTTTTCTTTGGTCCTTCCCCTGACAACTAAGGCTGTTCCTTTGCCTTTGTCCATTGTCTTTCTATTGGTTTCTTCAGTAAGCATACTTCCTTCTACACCTGCTATGTTCAAACCATCTGGAGGTGCAGAATTACTCAAAGCTGTGCGAAAAGTGTCCCAACTTTCCGGCAATGTGATCAACAGGAACATAGCTTTAACAGGTTCATCAAACTTGACACCTTGAGCTGACAACTGACTGTAGATTGTGTTGAATTCATTCAGATGATTGGACATAGGTGTCCCTTCTTTCATCTTCAAGTCAACAAGCTTCTTAAGCCAGTATACCTGTGAAGCTGCACTCTGCTTCTCATAAAGATCACTCAGCTTTAACCATGCTTGATAAGCCGAAATCTCGTCTGCTACATTAAAGTAAACGCTTTCTGCCAAAGTCAGCATAATGGTAGAAAGTGCCAATTCATCCAATTCGCTCCATTCATCTCCGTCCATATCTTCTGGTTTTATCCCGTTGAGCTTTATAGGCTTTATCTGCTTCTTTTGTACCAACACGTGCCAAATCTGCTTCTTCCACAATGGGAAATTGGTTCCATCCAGCTTCTTGATATTGTAAAGAGCAGTGTCCTGTGATCCAGCCATAGCTACGCTTCACAGTAGTTTACTTTCCTGGGAAAAATTCGGCAGAGTTTCCCCTGTAAACTGACCTCTGAACCAATATCAACCTGTCAAATGAACCAAGAAAGCTTCAGATTCTGCAGAAATTTTGGCAGAGTCTCCTTTGTAAAATGGCTCTGGTGTACTAAAAACAGACCAAAACACAACTCAAAAAACCACTGTCTCTCTAACACTGTAAGCTGTGGGTAAACCTGTCCTGCACCTGTACTGTCTCTCACTGTCCTGTCACTGTCCTGTAAGCATAGACTGCGACAATGCCTCAACGGCAGTAAAGCAAAGATGCAATCCCAACTGTCTAACTCATAGTCAATACATCCTAGCTGCCTATCTAAGGGTGCTCAAGGGATCGCTCCAAGACCTGTATCACCGAAAGGATCTCAACATTCGAGAATCCCCCAGCTCAATAAAAACTCACTCGACCCTCAACAAAGGCTGCAGTAAATCTAACAGTACATAGACTTCCCACAAAGTCATACATCCACAAATTTCCCACTGTATGTTGTAACCGCTGCGGCGGTTGTTTGCTGCGTGACTCACAGCCAGCAAACCCTCAACAGACATACATCATCTCTGACAATACATCCCATGTGGAAGTACCTACAATGTCAGGATGAAATCTGGAATATCAAGCAGCAAACACAAGCTACCTGATGAACTAGTGGATGTCGCCTACAGTCTATGTGTAGATGCGCCCATGTCGTATGTGACACGCCTCCAAGAACTGTGAGCCGTCCTTCGATGTGTAGACAGCCACAAATCAACACTCTGGGAGTGTCGATATCCTCAGCACCTGCAGTCGTAGGCCGAAAACCCCAAATTTGCAGAGTCAGATGTGCACCCGCTGAGACCACGTAGTCGAAAATGGCCTACACAGAACTTTGTTGAAGCCGATCGGTGATCGAGATGACCTCAGAATGAAATTCTGAAGACACCGAGTCCTTTGGGCTCACCCACGAGATTTGGGGCCGTGTCTTCGCCTGTCGAATTTCACTCCAATCTGAGCTGGTGACTCTAGCCTCCTGCAGTGCTGCCCCGAGCCTCGATCTGAGCTCTGATACCAGTTGAAGGAGTACGAGCGGAAGTGCGACGCGAGAGAGAGTGCGAGAAGAAGAGCACGACGATATGGTGATCTCGCTCTACTATAATGTGTAGAGCATAGTGAGTTCTTATTAGGTTTTAACAAAAGAATATGTGTACATACCTGGCGGCCCGCTCACTTACCTGGGCGACCACATTGGGCTTTATACCCCAACAACAATTATAGTTGCTTCAAATACACTTTGGGCCACCTCTCCACCTTGGGCGCCAATGTTAGCGGGTTGCCACAACGAACGTTTGTTGCATAGCTATTGGGCACTAACATAATCTCAATACTCAAGGAAGTGACTTGGATGGGGCACGGAGACTCTTTAAGGGCAATCTCAAGAAGTAAACCTAACCAGATTACGCAACAACTTGACAAGCAAATCAGTCACTCGATGATTAGGAAAATCTGCCTACGTCCTTTCTCAAAGCTCTAGGTCATCACACCATTTCGACACTTAAACGAACTCAAAATGCAACCAAACTTTAGGAGGAGGTCTAGGACACCTAGGGATACTATCCTACCAACTCTGGTTGCAATCCGCATAACGGTGTAAAATAAAAAATTTAAAAAAATCCCATTCCATACTTGCTTCCGTGCAGCACCACAATGCTCATGGGAAGGAAAAGTACAAGACATATGTATATTTCTATATAGCTCTGCATTTCTATGTGTTTGTGTATGTCAATGTGTGTGTGTACTACAACAAGTGTATTTGTATGTATGTACTAGAACAAGTGTATTTGTGTTTGTGTTTGTGTTTGTGTATGCAAGTGTGTAAATGTGTGTGAGTATGAAAGTGTATAAATATGTTTGTGTTTGTGTGTCTGCATGATTGTATGTGTGTAATGTGTGTTTGTGTGTGTGTGTGTGTGTGTGTGTGTGTTTGCATGAAGTGTGTGTGTATGCATGTGTGTGCATGGAGGAGCTTTATTTGGAGCTCCTATGGCGTACATACAAGCGCGCGTACGCACACATACAAATTGTCATTCGACGCACAAATTTACACACACACACTCACACACACATATGAGTACCATCTCTTCTTCCTCTTATCCTTCTTCTTGTTCATAGTAAAACAGACTCCTTTACTTTCTTCACTCCACTTCACTTCACTTTCATTTCATTTCACTTAGCATGTATTATATTTATAAAATAAATACATTAAACACTTATATCGGGTATATAATTAAACTAACTAAACACATAATGGGTATGTATTTTTGAACAACCAAGTAGGATTTCTCTCCCCATTTAATTACTACTGGCTTAGTACGAATCTTTCACTAAACTAGATAATTGCTCTATGATACTCCTTCTTTTGCATTTATTTTAATTTATTCCACCTGCAATTATCTATCTTTTAAAAAAAATGTTTATGTAGCGCAAGATTTCAAATTTCAAACAAAACACAGAGGCAACTTGCAAGCTGTTTAAACACTCGAGAGCAAATTACTTACCTTTTAGAGTGACCATTATATTTATGGAATTTATGTACTCTGATTTTGGTCCTATCCTATGGTAGATTAGTCAATGTACTTACATCCACAAACTTACGTTGATTCAAAATGCTCAAGCTTGAAAAAAATGGTATTATCTCTATTTGGCATGATTTTTGACTCTATGGCATGCATAATCTTGTGGACTTGTTTGACTCTGATGGCATGCGTTGTGAACGTATTTGACTCTGATGGCATGAATTGTGGTCTTATTTGCTTTAAAAAGTATATATGTATTTTGGCTCTAATGTGTGTGCTGTAAGAAAAAATTCTTTACAATGTTGATTTAAGAATATATATATATATATATAATTTATTATTTATTTATTTATTTATTTATTTATTTATATTTATATTTATATATGTGTTTGTGCACACATATGTGTGTGTTTGTGCACATAAGCAGTTCTTCAACTCAATCAAGTGTGGCCAGTGGTGTTTTTAAGTATTGATTTATGTGCATGTCCCACCCCTAATTCTTTCAAGTTAAATATTAAAACATGAAGCAAGAGGTTTGAATTAATACGTCCACAAAAATATATAAGCTTTGTTCAGTGCATCATATAATAAAGATAAGTCCTTTACAACATTATGCATAAGCATAAAACTTGAAAGTATAATTTATTGATTGCTAGTGCATAATTATTCAAATAGATTAGTTAAGCATAAATCTCACCACAATCCTCCACCACATTTGAGCCAGAGATATCCACCAAATTGATAGTACATTTTCACACGGGAAGATGGTCAATCTCAGCCTGCAAAGCAGCTCTCCGAGTACTACCAATGTAGGCCCATGTCTCCCACTTTGCTAGAGTACTTTTCATTGTCTCATAGCCTTGCTCAAGTTCCTCGTCTCCAGTGTTGCAAGCACGGTTTAGATGGTTGTGCTCCCTCTACGTGAACATCTTTTTTTCATCAAAGGGGTGCGTTGGGGGGAAGTTTATGAAGTTCTTCGTGGAAAACCCTACAATTCCCAAGAAAATCTGAAGCTCTTCTAAATTTTTGAGAGAGGGCCACCTCCAAATGGCATCCACTTTGGATCGATCCATGCGTAACCCGTCAGCAAAAATAACATGCCCTAAATAGTGAATCTCCTCCTTGATAAAATCACACTTTGATTCTTTGGCATATAGCTTATGTTCTCGTAACAAGTCAAACATCTGCTGTAGATGTTGTAGATCCTCTTCTTCAAAAGAACTGTACACAAGAATGTCATCGAGGAAAAAATAACAAAGCTGCCCAGATATGGTCTCAAGGCACTATTCATAAGTGTCATGAAAGTAGGTGGCACATTGGCCAACCCAAAGGGAATAACCAAAAACTCATAGTGTTCAAATCATGTTTGGAATGTAGTCTTGGGTATATCCTCAAGCCCTATGCGTACTTGATGATACATTGATTGTAAGTCTATCTTTGTAAAGATACGAGCATGCGTGAGATTATCAAATAGCTCATTCACTCTTGGTAAAGGGTATTTGTTCTTAACAGTGACCGGATTCAATCCATGATAGTCTATGCACATGCACATGCGCATGCTACGCTCTTTTTTCTTTGCCAATAAGATTGGAGAAGCCCATGGTGAGGAACTGGGTTATATAAAATCTCTATTGAGATAGTCAGCAAGATGATGTTCCACCTCAGCAGCCTCAAAATGGCTCATTTTGTAGGGTGGTTTACTTACAAGTTTACTTCCTGCAACCATGTCTATGCCATGCTGCACAACCCATGTCAGCGATAACTTGGTGGTAAATCATCTAGAAATACATATTTACATTCCGTTAATAATTTTTGCATGTTCAGGAGAGAGAGAAGCAGACGTAGATGGAATACAAGAGAGAGAAGCATGCGGCGTTAAGGAATTCTCAAGTAAAACATGATCTACATTAGAATGAAAATGACACATGGAGTAACATAGAAAAACTTCTTCTATTTCATTATTAGAAGTGAGCTTCATAAGCTCTACTATACAAATGAGCGGTGAAGAAGGCACATCCTTCTCTCCCAACAGCAGCACGTGCACGCCATTGGACTCAAACATTAAGTTGTTGTGCTCATAGCAACGCTTAAGTGTTGGTCCTAGACTATGTAACCGCTCTCTACCCAATACCACATCTGAGCGCTCCATATTCATAACCTGGAAGTTCAAGGATGTGTGATACCCTTGAATTTCCAATGGCACATCTTTCACTTGAGTGGCCCACACCTTAGCATCATGGACAGTCGTCATCGCTACCTTGTAACGCTGCTAGGAACCCAAAGCTTGAGGAAACTTGAGCCATTTTACTAAGATATAATTAATGGAATTGTGCAAAGCACCATTTTCCACCAAGATCTGCACGTTGTGTCCTTGGATTGACCTATGCATATGGACCACCTCATGTGGACCGAAGGTTGGCTGCCACATGGAAGCTGTGATACAATATTCATGCACCACTTTGGTGTGTGTTACGTCCACATTGAAGAAATAAGAGGAGGAGTCAAGAGGCAACAACTACGCCATGTGCACTGCTCTCTCTTTTCCTTGGGCAATAGATTTTCCCTTGGGACAATCCTTTTTGTCGTGCCCACTCTCTAACCATGTAAAATAGGGTTTTTCTTTTTTAGCCTTCTCAAACTCTTCAATTGAGAGAGAACCCCTAGACCCCTTGGGTTTCTTAGAGGCCTCCAATGCGACTACTATAAAATTTATTTTATTGTGCCCATGTTGTGTGTGTGTGTGTAGTGGCAGACACGTGATTATTATGCAGTGGTCTCTCATCGAGATTGTCGTGAATATGAGCTTGCACTATTGCCTCCTCAAGAGTCTTGAGATCCTGAGTCTTGACATGCTTCTTAAGCTCTGGTCTCAACCCGTGAATAAACCCACGCACCTGCTGAAAGATATCTAACCCCTCCAACTTGAAAATGACATCTCGGTAGTGCAATCTATATGCCAATAGTGTGTTATGTTGTTGCTTGGAACACTTATCCCAAGCAGACCAACTTCTGTCTGCTTCAATTGTGGGTAAAAAATATTTTGTAGATATAGCCTCAAAGGCTTCCCAAGTCTGTCGCATGATGCCCTTCTCCTTGATAGACATCCACCATTGTAGGCCTTTCCTTCTAATGTCAGACTTGTTTGTAGTGCCTTGACTGCATTTGGAGTGCATTGCAAATCATGAATTCCATCCCATTTACTAAGGAATATGTTCATTGCATCTTTATTGCGTTCTCTTTCCTCTCCCTTAAAAGTAAGTGGTTTTGTATTTTCCAACAAATTTTCCACTTCTTTTTGGGTGAGAGAGTGCAAAGAATCCAGATTGGGACCCTGTCCCACTACTAAATCTGATAATTTAGTAGCGTTTTCATTCAAACGTGAAAAATTATTCTCCAACACATACATACGTGTTTGCAGTGAATGAAACTCTTGTATATCGAGTATCTTGTAGCTATCATCCGGCCATTGTGCCGCACGGGTACCCTCCATGAGTGTATCTAGCCGCGGGGAAACAACAGGTGAATTTGGCATAGAATGCTTTAAATCAAATGCATGATTCATGTTAATGTCCAAATCCATGGTGGTGTGTGCTATGCTAGGAAGAGAAAATAAGATACCATATCTTCAATGTGGGTAGATGAGAACAAGATGAGACTACCTCAATTGGTCGTGCCAAGTAGAAATCATGAACAACAAGTCATAATCTTCATCAAAGCTCCTTGAAAATACACGAACTTATTCATCAATAATTTTAGGAGAAACCATCTTGGTTAATTGTAGTGAGCTGATCTACAAGCACCCCAAACTGAGCCATGACCTCTATTGGTGATTGATAGATCTACCATTAATCTTGTAGAGATAGTGCACATATAGTGCGAAATGCTTTAGAAGCTACTATGTCATGAATGTGCATGGACTCTGATACCAATGTAAGACTAGAGAGAATATAGACCTATGAATAACCACCCAACTGTCCTATATATAGGCCCCTGGCCCTCTGGCTCCTACCAGGGCCATGTCCTCCTAGTCCTACCCTTGGCATGACATAATCTAGGAGGGCACGGCCCTGGAAAAGTTTCGAAAACACTTGCAGTATAGGGGTCTATATATAGCGACGGGCTTGTTGGGAGCCCAGGGCCGAGGGGAGTAAAGCCCGTATAATAGGTGCATGGTGTAGGGAGAAAAGCATCACTCTGATATCGTTGTAAGAACTCCAGGGGACTGCATAGGAGATCCACCTCTCTACCACCCTATACACAGATCATATGGCTCATAGCTAGTCTAATTGGATTCTCGGTCCACATTTCTAAGCTGTCGAGGTCCTTGGCCTAGGAGTAATGTAATACCTAGGGCAACCCAGGGGGTCATGGAGTAATGTAAGGCCAAGGGAAACCCAGAGGGTCATGGACCTAGGCCAAGGTCCTCGAAAGCTTAGAAATGCGGACTAGGGATCCAATTAGATTGGTCATGAGCCATACGATCTATATACACTTATCCAAGGGGGGCATAATGTAAGACCAAGGCAACCCATGGGGTCACAGACCTAGGCCAAGGCCTGTACAACTTAGAAATGCGGATTGAGGATCCAATTAGACTCGCTATGAGCCATACGATCTACATATAGGGTGATAGGGATGTGGATCTCCTACGAATCCCCTAGGGTTCTTACAATGGTATTAGAGCAAGGTTTAGTTTTTAGGAAAAGGGCGTGGTTATCCTACCACTTTGTTTGCATGCTCATGCAAATTGAGGGAGAAGAAAACGAGGACCATCATGCGTGCAAGGCCGCTTAGGCGAGGAGGAAGCGGCGCTCGACCTCCGCTAAATCATTCGTTGCAAGCAGGCTTGTTGGGAGTGCAGGCCGAGGGGAGTAAAGCCCATAATGGGTGCATGGTGTAGGGAGAAAAGCCTCTCTCTCTCTCTCTCCCCCTCTCTCTCTCTCTCTCTCTCTCTCTCTCTCTCTCTCTCTCTCTCACACACACACACACACACACACACACACACACACACACACACACACACAGAGCAGAGCCGCCATCACTCACTGTATGAGGGTGACCCTTTGTGGGTTTTAGGGCTAATTAGCCCAAGGGAGGTGCCCACAATAGCCCCCCCCCCCCCCCCCCCCCCCCCCCCCCCCCATCTTCTCCTACTAATTGTCTTGGTCAAGCAAAGCCGAGAACAAGAAGCACAAGAAGGCGGGCCTTGGGATCAAAGGCAAACAACACTTCAAAGAATTCTTTAAAAATTACAACAAATTTGAGTTAATTGCTACATTGACCAAGAAGCCCTACTTATGGATTTTCAACATAATTTATAAGTGGGGGGATTTATGCTCGGGATATTCAACATTGTAAGTACTAAAGAGGTGCAATTTTTTGGCTTGGTGAGCGGATCGTACATGCCACAATCTTCTTCGACAACGGTATTAAGTTTGTATATTGTCAAGGAGATTTTGACAAAGGTTACGGCTTTCTGTTTGACCTGTTCAACCTGAATATCATCTACTGGTGATTTCTACTTGGCACGGCCAATCGAGGTAGTTGCAAATTTTTCTCATCCAACCATGTTGAAGATAAGGTATCTTCTTTTCTCTTGCTAGCTCAACAAACGCCGCCATGGATTCGGACATTAACATGAAGCGCGCATTTGATTTTGAGCACTCTATGCCAAATCCACCTAATGTTGCCCTGTGGTTGGATACGCTCATGGAGGGTACCCGCACTGCACAAGGATCAAATGATAGCTATGGACTGCTCGATATACAAGAGTTTCGTGCACTACAAACACGTATATCTCAAATGGGGAATAATTTTTCATGTTTGAATGAAAATGTTACTAAATTATCAAATTTGGTAAGTCTATCTTTGTAAGGATACGAGTGTGAGTGAGCTTATCAAATAGCTCATCCACTCTTGGTAGAAATCGCAGGTAGATGATATCGAGGTGGTTCACAATAATCTCCATAGCCATTATCGCTACAATTCGATCTAAGAGTCCAATCCTCTCACCAAGCCAAAAAATTGCACCTCTTTAGTGCTTGCAGTGTTGAATATCCCGAACGTAAATCCCTCCACTTATCGATTATGTTGAAAATCGATAAGTAGGGCTTCTTGGAGTGTGTAGCAATTAGCTTGAACTTGCTGTAATTTTTGAGAATTCTCTGAAGTATTGTTTGCATTCGATCCCAAGGCCCGACTTCTTGCGCTTCTTGTTCCCGGCTTCGCTTGGCCAAGACAATTAGTAGGAGAAAGGGGGAAGCGAGGGGGGGCTACCATGGGAAACCTCCCTTGGGTTAATTAACCCTAAAACCCACAAAGGGGCACCCTCATGCAATGAGAGATGGCGGCATAAGGAGACGATGAGAGAGAGAGAGAGAGAGAGAGAGAGAGAGAGAGAGAGAGAGAGAGAGAGATGCTTTTCTCCCTACACCATGTGCCTGTTATGGGCTTTACTCCCCTCGGCCCTGTGCTCCCAAGGAGCTCGCATGCGATTGATTTGGTAGAGGTCAAGCGCCACTCCCTCCTTGCTTAAGCAGTCCTACACACGTGATGGTCCTTGTCGTCCTCTCCCCCAATTTGCATGAGCATGCAAAGAAAGTGGTAGGATAAACATGTCCTTTTCCAAAAAAATAAACCTTGCTCTTGATACCACTGTAAGAACCCTAGGGGACTCCCTCGGAGATCCACCTCCTTGCCACCCTATATACACTACAAGAGGCTATTCATATTAGCGACGCTCACACAGCGACGCTCAAAAAAAAAATTCCCGGCGTCGCTATGAGCATCGCAAATTTACAATTAGCGACGCTCATAGCGACGCCGGCTGGGCTAAAAAAAATAACAGAGAGCGCCCAAAAACTCAGATCTCAGATCTGAGTTTTTTGGCGCCCTCAAGCAAGGAGCATGTAACGCTCTCCCTCTCTCTCTCTCTCTCTTTCTTCTCCACACACACACACACACGAGGAGAGGAAGGAGAGCCAGGTATGCTCCTTCCCTCTCCTCACTCTCATGTTCCCTTCCCCTCTTTCTCTCTCCCTCTCTCTCTCTCTCTCTCACACACACACACACACACATAGTGTTTTTGAGAGAGAGAGAGAGAGAGAGAGAGAGAGAGAGAGAGAGAGAGAGAGAGAGAGAAGAGTACAAACATAAACAAAAACGTACACACACATACATAAACAAAGAATGCACACACACATTGAGAGAGGAAAAGAGAGAGAGAGCATGCATAAACAAAAAACGCACACAGCCCTGACATTTTGTCTTGCACGTGCAGGTCAATCTTCTTGGAAGACAACTCTTCTAATCTCCTCAACCCTCTCTGGTTTAGAGTGATATTTGAATTCATTAAAGTGAACATCATTGCTGCGGACAACCTTTCTGGATTTGGGATCCCAAAGTCTGTACCCCATCTCACCAGAATTACCATAGCCTAGAAAGATGCACTTTCTACTCTTTGGCTCAAGTTTGTTCCTAAATTCCTTTGGAACGTGAGTATATGCCTCACAGCCAAAGACTCTGAGATGCTTGTATAAGGGCATTTTGCCTGACCGTACCATCTCTGGCACTGAATCCTTCTGCAAAACCTTGCTAGGAGATCTATTTACAAGATGAACAGCTGTTGATACAGCTTCAGCCCAAAACCCATTTGGCAGCTGTGCATTAGACAACATACTTCTGACCTTCTCTTTAATGGTCCTATTCATCCTCTCAGCAACACCATTTTGAGAAGGATTGTAAGGAGCAGTAACTTCACGTTTTATACCTTTTGACTCACAAAAGTCTTGAAAGGCCTTTGAAACATTCTCTCCACCATTGTCAGTGCGTAAGCATTTAAGCTTCTTGCCACTCTGATTCTCCACAAGTGTCACAAACGTTTTGAAAACACTAAACGCTTCATCCTTGTGCTTCAGAAAGTAAACCCATACTTTCCTCGAGTAATCATCTATAAATGTCATAAAGTAAGAAGCTCCCCCTAGAGATAGGTTAGGCATAGGTCCACACAAATCACTATGAACAAGTGCCAACTGTGTATCTCTTCTACTGCTTCTATGCTTATGTGGCTACTGTGTTTGCTTACCATACATACAATGTTCACAGAATTCAAAATCATTAAATGAAAAGCCAGGAAAATAACCAGAACGAGACAAGATTTCCATTCCCTTCTTGGACATATGTCCTAACCGGCTATGCCACAAAGAAACGATCGGCTGTTCGGTTACATTGATTACATTTTTAGAGACATTTGATACATAAATCATGTAAAGTCCTCCAGACTTTACTCCATGTGCTACTGTCATAGAACCCTTGGATATCTTCCACATGTTCTGTCCAAAAGTGGTGACGTAGCCAGCATCATCAAGTAAACCTGTGCTAATCAAGCTCTTTGTAATTGCGGGAACATGTCTCACATTCTTCAGCGTGAAAGAAGAGCCATTCTGAAACTTCAATTGTACATCTCCAACACCTAAGATCTCACATGTCTGCCCATTGCCTAGCCGAACATGATCTTTAGTGGTCACATAAGAGGTAAACCACTCCTTGTTTGGAGACACATGAAGTGATGCCCCTGAGTCTATAATCCAGTCACTCAGTGCATTTCCATTAGATGCTGTAAGAAGAGTTGAGTCCATTGTATTCTTCAAGAAGTACATGTCTCCTGACACTAGACTGTCATCCTCTGCAACAGTGTTTGTCACATTTATTTCTTGAATCTTCACTGAGGACTTGTTCTTCTCACCATGGTCTTCAGCTTTCTCTTTGCCTTTTTCTACTTTCCATTCTCTGCAGTCTCTTTTCATGTGACCCTTCTTGCCACAATGGTAGCATTCTATGTCACTCTTGACTTGCTACGAGAGTGATTCCTCTTTCAACCTTTGTACTTTTCTTTGGTCCTTCCCCTGACAACTAAGGCTGTTCCTTTGCCTTTGTCCATTGTCTTTCTATTGGTTTCTTCAGTAAGCAGACTTTCTTCTACACCTGCTATGTTCAAACCATCTGGAGGTGCAGAATTACTCAAAGCTGTGCGAAAAGTGTCCCAACTTTCCGGCAATGTGATCAACAGGAACATAGCTCTAACAGGTTCATCAAACTTGACACCTTGAGCTGACAACTGACTATAGATTGTGTTGAATTCATTCAGATGATTGGACATAGGTGTCCCTTCTTTCATCTTCAAGTCAACAAGATTCTTAAGCCAATATACATGTGAAGCTGCACTCTGCTTCTCATAAAGACAACTCAGCTTTAACCATGCTTGATAAGCCGACATCGCGTCTGCTACATTGAAGTAAACACTTTCTGCCAAAGTCAGCATAATGGTAGAAAGTGCCAATTCATCCATTTCGCTCCATTCATCTACATCCATATCTTCTGGTTTTATCCCTTTGAGCTTTATAGGCTTTATCTGCTTCTTTTGCACCAACACGTACCAAATCTGTTTCTTCCACAATGGAAAATTGGTTCCATCCAGCTTCTTGATATTGTAAAGAGCAGTGTCCTGTGATCCAGCCATAGCTACGCTTCACAGTAGTTTACTTTCCTGGGAAAAATTCGGCAGAGTTTCCCCTGTAAACTAACCTCTGAACCAATATCAACCTATCAAATGAACCAAGAAAGCTTCAGATTCTGCAGAAATTTTGGCAGAGTCTCCTTTGTAAAATGGCTCTGGTGTACTAAAAACAGACCAAAAAATAGCTCAAAAAACCATTGTCTCTCTAACACTGTAAGCTGTGGGTAAACCTGTCTTGCACCTGTACTATCTCAGACTGTCCTGTAAGCATAGACTGCGACAATGCCTCAACGGCAGTAAAGCAAAGATGCAATCCCAACTGTCTAACTCACAGTCAATACATCCTAGCTGCCTATATAAGGGTGCTCGAGGGATCGCTCCAAGACCTGTATCACCGAAAGGATCTCAACATTCGAGAATCCCCCAGCTCAATAAAACCTCACTCGACCCTCAACAAAGGCTGCAGTAAATCTGACAGTACATAGACTTCCCACAAAGTCATACATCCACAAATTTCCCACTGTATGCTGTAACCGCTGCGGCAGTTGTTTGCTGCGTGACTCACAGCCAGCAAACCCTCAATAGACATACATCATCTCTGACAATACATCCCATGTGGAAGTACCTGCAATGTCAGGATGAAATCTGGAATATCAAGCAGCAAACACAAGCTACCTGATGAACTAGTGGATGTCGCCTACAGTCTGTGTGTAGATGCGTCCGTGTTGTATGTGACACGCCTCCAAGAACTGTGAGCCGTCCTTCGATGTGTAGACAGCCACAAATCAACACTCTGGGAGTGTCGATATCCTCAGCACCTGCAGTCGTAGGCCGAAAACCCCAAATTTGCAGAGTCGGATCTACACCCGCTGAGACCACGTAGTCGAAAATGGCCTGCGCAGAACTTTGTTGAAGCCGAACGATAACCGAGATGACCTCAGAATGAAATTCTGAGCTCACCGAGCCCTACGATGTCCTCAATGGCTAAACGAAAAATCATAAAGTAGACCTCTGCATACAAAAGCAAACTGACTCTAAAACCAAAGGACTGCCAGGTCCCGGTCCATTTGCCCAACCTCCCTTTAATAGGCTCCTAGCCACTTTCGGACCCCTTCCCACTGGCAGCCGGCCCTTGGCCGAGTCCGTGACCCCTTGGTTGGCCCTTGGCCTGACATTACTCCCCTCTTGGCGAAGCGTTTTTGTCCTCGAAAACAAAAGTGGGGAACTTCTTCTTAAGAACAATAATGTTTTCCCAAGTGGCACCCTCTTCAGGGCGATCTTTCCACTTGACTAAAGCTTGACTACGTATATGATGACGAGTACGGAGTTCATGAAAATCTAAAATGCGTTCAGGTTCATGCGGTTGAGTGGGAGGTTCAGTGAAATCAACCAATATCTGGTGGCCGATAACATTGTCGTCCCCATGCAAGCGTTTACGTAAACGACTTACATGAAATACCGGATGGACATGAGTGTGCGCAGGTAACTCAAGTTTGTAGGCCCTATCTCCAACTCGCTTGAGTATCTTGAATGGCCCACAATAACGTGGAGACAATTTGGGTGTAGGCCCAGTCTTCAGACTTTCTAAATGCTCTGGCACACACAAAAATACCTCTTCCCCTTCCGTGAAGGTAACTTGCCGACGTTTCTCATCAGCATACTTCTTATACCGATCCTGTGCTTGTCGAACATTTTGACGAGCAAGTCTCAGCATGTCCATATGATCTTGGAGAAACTCCTTGACCTGTTGGAGCTTCTTAGTTGCCAACCCCACAGTCACTGGTGATCTAGGTTGAAAACCATACATAAGCATGAATGGACTAAAACCAGTTGTAACATGCTTAGCACTATTATATGCAAACTCAAGAATAGGAAGATAATCCTCCCAATCTGATTGCTTCTTGCTAACGTATGCTCGTAGCATATCCTCTAGCACTTGGTTGACTCGTTCCATCTGACCATCTGTTTCAGGGTGATCAATCTACTTAAATTAAGTTGTGTACCCAATCGTTTAAAAACAGCCCTCCAAAAATGACTGTTAAACTTGGGATCACGATCATTCACAATGTTACTTGGCAATCCATACAACCTGTAAAGATTGTCCACAAATAACTTATCTAATTCTGGAGTCTTAATGGTTGACTTGGTTGCAATAAACCGACAAAGTTTAGTCAACCGGTCTACGACCACGCATACCAAGTCATGTCCTCGAATAGTGGTTGGTAAACCACAATAAAATCCATGGAGATACTTTCCCATTTACCATTGGGAATCTCTAAAGGATGTAAGAGTTCTCCTGCTTTCAGGCGCTCTGCTTTATTAACTTGACATTTTTGGCAATGCAAGACATAGTCTTGAACATACCCATGCAACTCATATGCATCGTCTGTCGCCGTTGTGGCACGATTACTCTCCGTGAGAGGAACCGTCCGCGTGGCATCGACAGACGAAATGGGTGCGGACTGCTCGAAATCAAATGCATGATGCATATCTATGTCCGAATCCATGATGTCGACGTACTGTGCGAGAAAAGAAAGGAGAATACCTGAATTCCAACGAGCTTGTAGCAGGTTGCGATAATTAACCGTAGAATTACGCCTTTGATGGGAAAAAACGCTGAATTCGAAAGCGAACGTCAATCCAAAACAAAGAGTAGCGTGAAAATAACGAGCAAGTCTGCAGCCGATGATGCTCTTGAAAGCATCTATCAAGTTGGAGTTGCCAACGAGCGGGTTTGCATCGTATGCACTACGCCAGAGGAACTTGAAATTTTCCGACAAATGGTGCAGCCCGATAAGAATCTTGATAACACGAATCAAGGTACCTTCACCACCGAGTTGGCGTGCATCGTCTGGAGATAATTTGGGTGTAGGCCCAGTCTTCAGACTTTCTGAATGCTCTGGCACACACAAAAATACCTCTTCCCCTTCCGTGAAGGTAACTTGCCGACGTTTCTCATCAGCATACTTCTTATACCGATCCTGTGCTTGTCGAACATTTTGACGAGCAAGTCTCAGCATGTCCATATGATCTTGGAGAAACTCCTTGACCTGTTGGAGCTTCTTAGTTGCCAACCCCACCGTCACTGGTGATCTAGGTTGAAAACCATACATAAGCATGAATGGACTAAAACCAGTTGTAACATGCTTAGCACTATTATATGTAAACTCAAGAATAGGAAGATAATCCTCCCAATCTGATTGCTTCTTGCTAACGTATGCTCGTAGCATATCCTCTAGCACTTGGTTGACTCGTTCCGTCTGACCATCTGTTTCAGGGTGATCAGTCGTACTTAAATTAAGTTGTGTACCCAATCGTTTAAAAACAACCCTCCAAAAATGACTGTTAAACTTGGGATCACGATCACTCACAATGTTACCTGGCAATCCATACAACCTGTAAAGATTGTCCACAAATAACTTAGCTAATTCTAGAGTCTTAATGGTTGACTTGGTTGGAATAAACCGACAAAGTTTAGTCAACCGGTCTACGACCACGCATACCGAGTCATGTCCTCGAATAGTGGTTGGTAAACCCACAATAAAATCCATGGAGATACTTTCCCATTTACCATTGGGAATCTCTAAAGGATGTAAGAGTCCTCCTGCTTTCAGGCGCTCTGCTTTATTAACTTGACATTTTTGGCAATGCAAGACATAGTCTTGAACATACCCATGCAAACTTGGCCAGTAAAATTGTCGTCTTACGAGTGCATAAGTTTTCTTAATTCCTGGGTGCCCTGCACTTGGACTATCGTGACATTCATAAAGAATTTGGCGCCGAATGTCCGCGTCCATCGGTACACACACTCTCCCCTTGTGGAGTAGGTACTCATCATCTATGGAAAAATTCTTCCATCTCTGCAGTTCATCACTCGAAAGAGGAGAACTGGGTGTGGAGGAAACAAAACCACTACCAACATTGGAGTGAGAAGGATCCCTCTTTCTAACATAGCTCCACACCTTGGAGTAGGCAGTATCATGCTCGCACTTACCTTTGAGAGATTCCAAAAACTCACTCCGCAATTCCGTGAAAAGGAGAGAGTTGATCTCTGGCATTCGGCTGAGAGCATCAGCCACTACATTGTACCGCCCTTTGCGATATCGTAGCTTGGCATCATACTCCTGAAGAATCTCAGCCCACCTGGCTTTGTGACCCTTCAAACCACTTTGTTGTGTGAACCACTTAATGCTTTCATGGTCAAACACAATCTCGAACTGTGCACCATACAAATAATGTCGCCATGTCTTTAAAGCAGACACTATTTCATAGAGCTCTCGTTCGTAAGCAAAGTAATTCTGCTGTGCTGAATCCAGCTTCTTGCTTTCAAATGCAATTGGCCTTCCCTCCTGCAGAAGGACTGCTCCAATCGCACTGTTACTAGCATCCGTTTCCAAAACGAATGGCTTTAAGGGATCCACAATAGCCAAAACAGGAGTTGTGGCTAATGTGTCCTTAAGTTTGTCAAAACTTTGCTGTTGTTCTAATCCCCACTGAAAGGTCTTGCCCTTGGCTTTCAGTTGATCTGTCATGGGAACAACAATATGGGCATAGTTTTTAACGAATCGACGATAAAAACCTGCAAAGCCTAAAAAAATATGGAGCTCTTCCAAATTTTTGGGAGAGGGCCACCTCCGAATGGCATCCACCTTGGATTGATCCATGTGTAACCCTGCAGCCGAAATAACATGCCCCAAGTAGTGAATTTCCTCCTTGAGGAAATCACATTTGGATTCCTTGGCATATAACTGATTTTGGCATAACAAATGAAACACTTGTTTCAAATGTACTAAGTGCTCTTCCTCAGATGCACTATATACAAGAATGTCATCGAGGAAAACGATAACAAACTTTTCCAAGTATGGTCTCAAGACACTATCCATGAGTGTCATGAACGTAGCTGGAGCATTGGTTAACCCAAAGGGCATCACCAAAAACTCATAATGGTAAAAAACAAACTCTAGGTGCTCATTGGATCATCGAAAACCTTACTTTAAAAGTTCTACATCTTTAAGTTCTAAACTTAGCTTTAAAATCTTTAAAAAAAATTAAAAATCTTTAAAGGTTAAAGCCCCAAATGATAAATTACTTCTATAAAGTTTTAACTAACAAAAATGACAACTTTAGTCTATTACTTCAAGTTTCAAGTTTCAAAGGGTGAACCAAATTCTCAAAATGAAAAGATGGGTAACACAAATTTCAAAATGAAAACCTAGGTGACTCTTGGGATTTGTGGAGCCTCTAAGGTTTTATCATTTAATATGTGAGGCTGTCAACGTTTTATGCTTCCAAAGGCATTGAGCAACTCAAAATCTTTTTCTTGATATATGAGAGTTCATTTCATATTTCAAAACTCAAAACATGTCCATCATTAGATTTACACAATTCATTTCAATGAGTACCCCCTATCTTATTTCAACCAATCAACATTTTTGACATGTCAAAAAATGCTTAAAAATATAATTCAATCTTTTTCCTATTTTAGTTAGCAAAAAGAAAAGTGATCTCTATAACCTTTGTCCTTTGGACAGGCCAAAAAGTTACCACAAATGCAACCCTCGTACGTGAGGCTAAATACACATTGAAGAGATTTCAAGGTGCAATCGCTCCACCCCCTCAAGACTAAGTAACACCTATATTTAAGAGGGGGAGGCAATGGGATCAAAGACGAAGAAACTCACGCTCAAAAACTAATAAGATCGCCTATGAAAACTGGATTCCAATTTTGTTAAGTTTTCATAGGGTGTTGTTAAGTTTTAAAAGTCAAGGCAGTAGTAATACTAAAATCCAGTTTAATAGGCAGTGTAAAAGCCTATGAAACTGGATTTTAGTATTACTATTGCCTTGACTTTTAACATTAATGCACAGTTATACTGTTGCGTTGGTGTGTGTATATATATATATATATATATATAGAGAGAGAGAGAGAGAGAGAGAGAGAGAGAGAGAGAGAGAGGGGAGGGGGAGAGCAGAGCTCAACTAAGATGGCGAGAGCAGGATTTGCTGGAACTTGGTCGTGGATGCAGGTGGAGCTAAGGCGGCAAGTGGAGCTTGCCATTCCTATGATTCTCATCAACGTTCTTTCGTTCACTGTGCCCACCATCTCCGTCATGTTTGTTGGCCACATCAGCGAGCTCGCTCTCTCTGGTGCCTCTCTTGCCTCCTCCATCACCAATGTCACTGGTCTTAGTCTGCTGGTACGTCCCCTTGTTCATTACAACGACCTCAAATGGCCTAACTAATGTCTGCATGTGTGTATCATTGTAGCGTTCTCCTTGTTTGTTTTTGTGTGGGGGTGTGAGAGAGAGAGAGAGAGAGAGAGAGAGAGAGAGAGCATTTTGACATTTTGCTCCCCATTTCCCTTGCAACTTCCCATTCCGAATCCCCTTTCCATTGTTTAGACGTGAGTGTCCGTAACAGGGAATCGCAATGCATGCCTGTTTCTGTTCCGCGTTCTGCGTTCCGATTTTGTAACTATTGAATGCGGCCTTCTGGAGTTTTGAATGATATTCTGTAATGTAACTCTGTATGCTGTTCATTGTTGGCACTTCATATGTTGCTACAATTCCTACCAGTTGAAAGTTTGTCAATGGACAATGAAGCTTTTGACTTAACTTTACTGCAACATCTTTCAATCGAGAACAAAGTACCCATTTGTATTTTGCACTGGATGTAGCTAGGACTGGCCTCTGCATTGGATACATTATGTGGTCAAGCATATGGGGCACAACAATACCAGATAGTTGGTTTACATCTGCAGAGAGGCTTGATTATCCTATATGCATGTAGTATACCTTTGGCCATTCTTTGGGCAAACATGAAGTACATTTTATTGGGTCTTGGTCAAGATGCGGCCATTTCAAGACAGGCAGGAGAATATACACTTTGGCTGATACCCACCTTGTTTACATATTCAACAACATTTCCTCTTATGAGATTTATGCAGGCGCAAAGCATTGTTATTCCTGTTGTTGTCTGCTTTACATGCACAGTGTGCTGCCATGTACCGCTATGCTATGCCCTTGTCTTTACGATGGGACTAGAGAGCCGAGGGGCAGCTTTGGCAACTAGTATCTCAACCTTCATAAACATGTTGCTTCTTGGTTCATATGTGCGGTGGGCAACCTCTTGTGAACAAACACGAGCCCCTTTTTCTCTCAAAGCATTTCATGATCTGAAGGGTTTTCTCAAGCTTGCAATACCATCCGCTTTAATGATGTGGTAATTTGGATTTTAACACACCGCATTGCAATGAGGTCATTATTACTCTTTTTGGATGTAGTAAAGAACTGATTGCAATCACTCTTTACTATGCTTCAGCTTGGAATGGTGGTCCTATGAAGCTCTTATAATTATTTCAGGCTGGTTACCGAACCCGGAGCTTGAAACCTCAGTCATTTCGATATGGTAAGCTGTGCGACATTTAGTTAACCAAGGAAATTTATTTTACATTTTTCATCTCTGAGTAAGCCTTTTTTTTGCAGCTATAATTGTGCTGTATTTGCTTTTATGGTTCCATCAGGACTAGGTGCAATGGCAAGGTCGGTAGGGTGTTTGAATGGTGCCGGAGTCGGTTAGTTAGGGTGATTTGTGACTGAATGTGGATGCCTTCAGTACAAGGGTAGCAAATGAGCTGGGTGGGGGGCGACCGGATGCGGCAAGGCGAGCAGTGTATGTCTCCGCAGGCGTTGCCTCTTTTGAAGCCATTCTGGTGTCTATATTTTTCGTATCCTTGCGCAATGAACTTGGAAAACTCTATAGCAAGGATGAGGAGGCCATCGTGTACATTGCCAAAATGATGCCGATCCTTGCTGTCTATAGCATGCTGGACAGCATCCAAGGACTTCTTTCAGGCACATATCATGTCTATAGTTATCATTTATTCTTTCATTTTATTTTTTTATCTGCCTTGGCTGTAATTGTGGGTCATGAAATTTTCTTACTATTGCAGTTCTATTTGATAGGGATTGCCAGAGGCTGCGGGTGGCAGAAAGGGGGCGCATACATCAATTTAGCTTCTTACTATGGTGTGGGCTTGCCGGTTGCTTTTGTTTTGGCCTTTGTCTTCCACATCAAGGCTGAGGTATGCATATGCTATCTTTTGTAAGAGGAAAAACTTTTCACATTGTTTCTAGGGTAAAGGAGCCAATTGTGAGACATGCTCCACAAGGGAAACGTATCGACCCCCAATTTAGAGACAAAATTTTGGAATATGCTGGGAATCTTGCTTATGTGTCCGTTTGTGATTTGTTGAAAAGCGTACCATTATTGGGTCCATGTGTGTCTTGAATGCCTCAAGCTGCAGCAAAATGTGAATTTTCTTAAAATAGGGCATCGAGATAAATTTAAAAAATATCAATATCGATATTGTTCAATTTTTTTTTTTTGAAATTTTGATTCAATTTTCACATTATGAAAAAATGGCGAGATTTGCAACATTCCCCGCTATTTTTCAACTAAGTATCTCTAATATGGCTGCTCTACTCTACTTCTCCTGTTTTGGTCTTTTGTGACAGGGCCTTTGGTTAGGGATAAACAGCGGTGCTGTAGTACAATTGATTGCGCTAATAGCCATCACATGGGCATCAGATTGGACGAAAGAGGCAAGCCGGCCTCTTGTTCTTTTCATTATGATGAAAATGTCTTTTGTTAAACCAACAATCCTCCCCTTAAGCCCAAGCTTTCAAAAGTGGTGTCCTCATTTGTTGTCACATTGTGTATGCAGGCAAAAAAGGCTGTGGGTCGCCTAACTTTGCCGCAGGATGTAAGTGAGCCGCTACTGAAGTAATCAAATATCACCAAGAACAGTTCAAGAAGCCAGCAATGAGGAAATGGTTGCATTATGCCTTTATCCGAGCAGGCACACATGCACAAGAATATTGTGTTGCGTTGCGCAGCAAATATTGTGTCGAACGAATGGTTAAGCAGATAGACGGGTGAGTTCCAGCATTGCCAAGATCATCTTGAAGATTGTCATTTTCTCATGTATGAAACCAGATGAATTCTCCAGGATGGGAGTGACGCACAGTCTTCACAGAAATCCTGTAAACAGCTACAATGCAATTGCTAGGATCTGGTTTTTACCTGAGAAATTGAAATTTGCAGTTTTCTCTGAACATTTGCAGTTTGGGAAAACTGCAAATTTTTGCATAGTTTAGCTATAATTAAAAGCAAAAACAATGTTTTGGAAAAACACCCGTAAATTGTCAATAGCCCAACCCAATGTTCTCTATCTGTTTAGAAAAATGAGTATTGGGAACATTGGGAGGGAGCACTCAACATGTGTTCATTGCAGAGATCATTCATCAAAGCTGGTGTAATCCTCTCTCTCTTTTGGTCTCATGGGTCATTTTGGCCACACCCCCCCCCAATGTCCAGAAAACCCTTTTATCCCAAAACCTCGCATATCCCTTCAAGCCAATTATTAACATGAGATTTTTCAGATTAAACTATATTTTTGCCCATGTTTACATTATTTTCTTACAAAGTCCAAGTAGAATTTTCCATGTCACACTCCTGTCAACCAAATCTACTTAACATAATAATGTGGAGGGTAGTCTCCTTTACACGTGGCGCAAGCTGCGAGATGAAGGCTAGATTCCAAAAGAGGGAGAGACAGAGACAGAGAGAGAGGTTGCCGAAGGCGGCCGGCCATACTAGTGTCTTGAATTTCTGAACAGACCAAGGCTACGCTGAGAGTTGAGACATTCTTTTGCCTCTTGGACAGAAATAACTTCCTTATGGTGAACTTTTCCCTTGGAAAATTGTGGAAGGACTTCCCATGTTGCATGCTAGGACTATTTGCGAGAGATTGAAGTTTCCATCACGGATATCTTGAAGAAATCATGATTAAGTGGGATAAAAGAAAGAGGTGTTTTTTAGTGTCACAGGTTACTACAAATAGGGCGATACCTTGCTCAACGCAAATTCAGTAGTTCTCTCTCAGGTCCTTTATTTTCCGTCACAGTCGGGGGTCGGGGTAGTGCATCTTGGCCATCCATTCACTGTCGCTTCTGAGCCGGAATCCTAATGTGCAGTCAATGGATGCCCACCATGTCAGCACACGTAATCTGTGTACGTTGCAAGCCAATCAAGGCACTTCAGGTCAGCGCACACAACTTATGACACATCAGCAATCGTAATCTGCAGCCTGTGCAGCCGCCACATCAGCATGCATAATCCAGTGATATCTGGCCCCCCTCCCCCCGACTGTGACGACCGGGAATGGTCTAGTGGTGACCATTTCCTGCAATGCTTGCTCCCCCATGGCTCCCGGCCTCTGCCGATCGCCAAGGGGTCACAAGCATTACAGGGAATGGTCCACGGGACCATTCCCTACCCCGTCAAGGTCGTTGGTTGGTGGGCAGAGGATCTTGGCCCTTCATCAACTGTCAATTCTGGAGTGGAATCTTTGCTACAGTCGACCGATTGACGATAGGTCAGCAACCGAAATAATCGAGCAGTAGCCTCTTAATCATTGCAAATGATTCCCAGCCGTGTTAGCAGTTGTAATTAATCGATCAAGCTCTTCTCAATCATTGCCATTGATTTTAAGCCACATTAGTAACCATAATCCACCCTTAATCCATCACCCTCTCTGTTGAACTGTACCTATTGTTCCAGCTTGTACCCAACATGCATCAAGGCGAATTCGCAGGTGCAGCAGAAGCCCGGCCAGAACAAGTGTGCAACAACATGTGACGATCGTGGCCTGCCTCCCAACGACTCTTGACAGTCGGGAATGGACACTAAGTGTCCATTCTCTCATACTCCCCAATGGCTCCCCGCATTTGCCGGCCGCCATGGGGTCATAGGTATTATGAGGAATGGACACCAAGTGTCCACTCCCTACCCCTTCACATGCTGCTAATAAAGCATTCTATATGATGGCCATGCCCCCTTGGGATGCTCCACTTCATGGAGTTGAGTGTGTGAGTTGTAATTTCAAATTATAGGTATCGCTCTATAAAAAGAAAAAAAGCATTCTGCTTCTCTTGTTGCTCCAAATTGTGGATTGAGATGTGGACGGGCCTGTAGAGGAGGTTGAGGATTGGTATGAGACGTTGGGCATGCATCGAGTAGGAGGCACACTAGCTTGAGTCCTGACTAGGGGCATAACAACTACAAAAGTGAAAGAGGATTTAGAATCCACCCTCATGCTATTTCTCAAGGATCTCTTCACATTGGCATCGATATCCGTGTGTGTGTTGGGGGAGGAAGGGGGTAGCGAGGTTTCCATTGCTTCTTGAGTTTATAGTCAACCTGAATTTCTGGAACTTCAACATCTCTAATGGCCACTAAATCAATTGCTCTTGCTTTAGCCTCTGATTTTCTTTTGCGTATAATAAATTTCGTAGCCTCTGGTAATGTGCATCTTATGTCATCTAGCTCCACTGTCAACTTCTGGATGTGCTCACAGACCTTCATATAGATTTTATCATGTTCATTTCCAGAGCTACAGTATGAACTGGAAGATTTCTCTTCTTGACTATCTTCACAGTTCCATTCAACTGTCTTCTCTAGTCTGGTTACTGGCTAAACCTGAGATGGATCACCTGATTGGTCCTTCATCAGTTCAGTGGCTTCAGTCTCGAGCAAGTCCAATCTGACTTGTCGTACTTCGTTTACCAAACTCTGTACTACATTGATCATGGACTCACTTGGTTTAGATGTTTCCTTCTCACTTTGTTGCTCCTGCACCTCTGAAGACTAGGGTGGTATTTTTTGAATCTTGCGAGGCTCAGAACATTCTGGCTGTTTTGGGAGTTTCCTGGCCAGACTTTTACTGATCTTTGCTGCAAGCTCATGTTGTTCTTACTACTCATCCACTATCTTCTCCTTGTTCTTCGCCTTCCATACTGCTCTCTGCTACTCCCACTTCTTGGTTTCAATAGTTTGTTTTCCCTCATTTTCATTTGGAATCTCTTCAATGATGGCACCCTTGCTTCTGGTCACCACACCTTCACTGAGACTGGTTTTAGTACCTTCTGGTCAGGTACTTTTAGTTTCACAACGTCTGGGTATCGGACTACAAAGTGATCATACTTTCTGCACGTGTAGTAGTACAGGCTTCGTTTTGCAAAATCTCCTCTGTCCCTGTCCTTGCCAGTACCTCACTGGTACATATCTCTACCAGTACCAGTACCTGTGCTGTGTTGTGCTGGTCTCATTGTCCTTGGACCTACTGATCCCATCTGCTTTTGTTGCCTCAGGGTTAGTCAACGTAATCATTGGGAGATCCTTTCCATTCTGAAAGTGATGAATTCTGATGCCACAATTGTTCCAAACATGACCATAGGCTTTACAGTAGGTACATTGTGAACACTTATCAGACCTATGATCTCTTGACTTGCACTTTGAGCACCAAATCTCCATCTTTTTAATGAAGGTCTTGTCTTGGCTATTTCAGCAAGCTATTTTGACATTTCCTCTAGTATTCTGATCCAGATTCTCTTTTTCTTTCCTTTGCCTTTTCCATCTGACTCGCTTTCAAATGAATTGGATTGGAACTGGTACTGGATTTTGTTTCTTCAATCGAGGACTCGTTATCACTGGATTGTGTCTTCTTGTGAACTTTCTCTTTCTTGGCCTGTTGTTCTAGTTTTAGTGCTCTTTGATCCAAATCATTGAACTTCTTGGTAGGTGATGGTACTTTCTGTTCTAGTAATTTTTTACTTCTAAAACCATTCAAAAACTAGGCTCTCATTCGTTTCTCTGAAGGAGGTGCTTACAATTGTGTGGTTAGTTCTTTTATCTTTTCCACATTGCTCCTTACTGAAAACTTTCCTGGTTTGATCTTGTCTAGCTCGCACAACATGTCCTCATCTCCCATGTTGTCTAAATATTCTAATTGAAAAGCTTTAATGAGCTTGTTGTATGACCTAAGCTAGCAGATTAGGTAATGGTAGTACCATTTCTTGGCTACTTCTTTGAGCGTCTTGGGAAAATATTCCCCCCACTCATCCACATCAGTATCTTTGAGTTATGCATATTGCTTAAATGCTTGAATGTGGAAATTACGATCATCCTTCTTACCTCCTTTGAAAACTGAAAAAGAAATTTTCAGATTAGTGAGGTGCTCAGTGTGACTGGTTCTGGTTTTGTGAATTGGTTTCTTGTCTTTGGATCTCCTTTAACTGTTATGGTCCAAATTAGGGGAAGTTTGAGGTCCCTTTTTTGCCTTTTAACGTTTAGAGAGAGAGAGAGAGAGAGAGAGAGAGAGAGAGAGAGAGAGAGAGAGAGCTCTAAGTCAATGAGGGGAGGGCTTCCGTTACGGTTTTTTTTTTTTTTAATTGCACTTGATTTCTTTAAATGAATTTTCTTTGAGGCTCAATATGAGGTAACTTTCAAGTACATGTTTCTTTTACCTCAAAAAAGTCTCTTTCACGGGCCCAAAAGATTTTGAGTCTTCTCGCAGTCTTCTTTTTCCTCGTTTTTTTTACCCCTCTTCGTCTGTCTTCCCCTTCCCTCCTCTTCTTGTTGTCCTCTATTCACCTTCATCTACTCTACATCTTATTCTCCTCTAACAATGGATTCCACCCAATCCAAATACCCTAGCACATCCATTGAATCCATCATAACTTATGCCACATTGGATGAGCACAATCAATGGATTCCAATATCTTTATCAAGAAGTAATTGGATTATAATGCAATAGAGTAGGAGAAGAAAAGTCTCATCCAAAAACCCATTTTTGTCATGATGGAAAGGGAGAGTGAAGGACTTCCGACTAGTTGGAGCCAAGAAAACAAAGAAAGAGATTTTGGTGCACCATGTACATGCACAAGGAGCTTCATATACAACCCGAAAGCTCAAATCTTTCTCTACATAGAGCTAATTATAAGTATTTCACACTTCTCTTCTTGTTTGTTGTTCCCTACATGGTTTGTGGTTTGTGGTTCTCCACTATGCTTATCTTTTGTACTTGCTTTGTGGTTTGTGTTTCTCTACTATACTTATTACAGACCTATATTCCTCAAGTATAGAGGAATTGCAACTAGTGGAGTGTGTCATAGATATTTTAGATGTCTGGCATGCATCCATTGGTGAAGAGCTTTACAAAGGTAGAACACATGGCTCTTTGGCAAAAGGAGGGATTTTCTTTTATGGTCATTTTTATATCCCCCCAAAATCTATGAGGGATTGGGACATTGTCACCAGGGATAGTATCTTCTTTTAAAGGAGAGGGTGATAATATTGAGAAAGATGCGGAAGTATGGATTGAAGCTATGGATGATTACTTCTCTGTTGCAAGGACCACATCTGCAAATCAAATGATGCTAGGGATGTTTCGTCTCTCAAGAGAAGTGAAATTATGATGGAAAAAACATTGTCGTGACATAGGATTATTAGAGAACTCTCAGAGTTGGAAAATCAAATAAGCGGTGAAGGAAAGATACTTACCCTCTCCCCATGTTTGTGTTTTTCTGAGGCTCCGCGGCAACCGCCTATTCACTTTTCATTAAACCTGCACCTTTGGCTAATGGCGCACTCCTCAAATGGCACAAATGTGACGCAAAAACGAGTAAAATATCACCTTCACATTGATTTGGACAACGAGTACCAACCATTGATTAAGCGGAGTAAAGCAAACACACATATACCTCCCACATCCATAGACACGCTCAGAGCTCAGGGAGCTAAACACATAGATATCTGGATGAGAGGCTCTCTCTATCCTAAGAATCCAATGGCTAATGCGTCTCCAACATTTGTCAATCCTACAAGCTTATTTACCTTTGCTGGTGATGGAGAAAACGGCCTTCTGGGTTATTGTAAATCTCTTACAAGGAAAGCTGAAACTTATAAGGGCATTCTCCAAGCTCAACAATGTGAGATTGTTCGTCTTTCACATTTGCATTCTACAGATCAGGTTACCATTTTGCAACACAAAATAGAGGTACAAGAACTGACGAAGTTGTCAAATGAAGGACACCATCTTGGGTGGTCGTATCCTAAAGAAGCAATTGCGGAATCTTGAAACATTGCAGGGTGCATCCGGAGGTCTCAAGAAAAGAATCCGAGCATTAAGGTGATGCTTCTTGGTTGACTAAATAGTCTTAGTTAAGTAAATTTTTTGTTTTTCTAGTTATGCATTGTTTTCATGTGCCTAAATAGTGTTAGTTAAGTAAATTTTCTGTTATTTACTTATGCATTGTCTTCATGTAGAGATTCAATCTATCCTGACAAAGAAAACATTGAACCCAAAGCCAATATAGGAAAGAGATTGAAGCCACTTATAAGTAGAAGCCTTGCAGCGGATATAGTACATGACAAGAAGTTTAAGGTCCTACAACGAAATGTAGTGGACCGCTTTATTTCAGAGAACTCAGTGCCTGCAAAAGAGATACAAGGCACACTTGATTCACTTGGTGTAAGAAAAAGAGGATATTCGGCTATATAGAAATCTGTCTCATCCATCTTTGTTAAGAAGGGAATAAAATCCAAACTTTTACCATCAGCCTCAAGTGTTTGGAAAGAGAGGCTTCAGCTTAATGACGCACAGGGAGAATATCTTGGACAACCGTTTCATATTAAAGCAACTTTAAGTAGCCATGGAGAAAACATGGCATATGATGAGTTCAATAATATTTTTATGGACCTGCAAATGTTGCAGAAGATAATGGTGGAGTTTTACAACATCACATTTGAAGAGTCACGAGGTGTATTACATTTTGTGTTGAAACTGGATGAGTGTGAGCTTGTTAAAGACAAGAAGCTAGAGCGTGTTACTATTACTTTAATGAATAGAGCCCTCTCAAAGTGTCCCACTGATGATCCTTTGTATTTTAGTGTTCAATCAAAATCTAACATATGGTGGCTTGGTGCTTTTGAGGTAAGCGAGATTCTCAGCTGAGCTCAAATATTCACATCTACTTAAGTCTCATTTATTTTGTGTTGCAGGTAAAGAAATAAGATCATGAGATTCTATATTGGGTGCTCCATCAAACTAATGTTCCGGAGGTGATTGATTGACAGACTAACCAGGGAGAGGTACTACGTCTAGATGGAAGGGGAGACTTTCAAGTTCAGTGGAATCTGCAGGTGACCTCAAAATATTAAAGTGCATGTATAATTGTGGAATGGGTGCAATGACAAAGTCGCCGTGTTTGTTCTGCATGGAGCGTGCAAAGGTCATGGACCCAAAGTGGTGGAGAAAAGCTCCAACACGTCACATTGAGGACCCTGCTTTTCGACCGGTTTTGAAAATACCACTTGTGAATGTCCACATCTTTACAATGCATACCCTTTGTAGAATTGTGGAGAAATTGGTCCACTTATATATCGGGTTTGCTTGGAAAATCAAGAACTCAGCAGAGCGACAGGTGGCCCTGTAGTGCTTAGAATTGGTACTGTCGAATAGGGGGCTTCATGGTGGCAATGTGAAAATCCAGCAGGATGAAAAGAGATCAACTGTTGAGAAGGATGTTCCATGCAAACCATCCATCGGTGGGGTGAAGGCACGGGGGTTTTTATCTAAACCCCAAGGAATACGAGATCCGAAGCTAACAAAACATGGAAAAATATATAACACATCTTATGTTAGCAAGGTAGAGTATCAGAGCTAGAAAAAGCTACATATTGCAGTCAAACATCAAGAACCAACTACTTGTAACACGAAGGCTGAGGTTTGGCGATCGGTAGACATGCTATTTTTGATGTGCGACAAAGATGACTGGTCACAAGGTGATATGAACAAGTTCAAGGAGAATCTCAACCTTCTCAAGAAATCATTCAAGACAACATGGACAAACACCCAGATTACTCACGACATGGTACTATTGTGTATTTGATTCTCTTTTATATGTAACTATGTGAGTGTAAAACATTCTAAGTGATTTGTTTTCATATCCAGCACATCATTTTCAATCATTTACCATATTTTATACAAAAGTATGGGAACCCGGCCATATGGAATACCCAAGGGATGGAAAAGTCTCATTACATGGCCAGGAATGCGTATTTCAGGCACACACGACATGGTGGCTCTCGAATCAAGGCTAAAAGTTTGAGAGAACTATTTGAATGGTTCTATCGTAGAATCATTCATCGAATGCAGGCAAAAGAAGTCTTGGCCCCTTCAACAACATCACAAGCCATCAGACATTTACAACAAAATAAAATTAAAAGATCAATGGCATACAACAACTCCGATGCTCGTGAAGGTCAACGAAGGTGGAGAGAGACAATGGTGTATATGAACCACAAGTGGAGAAAGATACTCTGAGTGGATGACATTGTACAAAATTTCTATATTTCTGTAATACATGATCTTATACAATTTCTACTTGAAGTGTATCAAGTTTTGAAGGTTCAATTTTGTTTTTTGGCACATCACCCTTGTAACGAATCATGAGATGTTTGCCATACTCTAAAAGTTCATCCGGGTTTTATCTTCCAAGAGCTAGTGCCATTGCTGTGTAAGTGTAGTAATACACTACCCGACCACCTGTATAGTCTGGGCAACAACCAAAAAAATCTCTGGCAAACACTTTGTTCACAAGAATGACTTTATCTGCACTTTTGGGCAGCACGGGTCCACCCAAGAAGCGTGATAGTGTCTTTAATGTGTAAGTTGTTGTTGTACCCTCTTGTGACATTCCATTGTGAAAAACTATTATCGACGACTCGCAAATCTTTGAAAGGTACTGTGCTAGGGCCGCATCCCTTCCACGATACTCTCGAGTCTGTCGTCGAAGGAAGTCATCCTTGTCAGCAATCCAAGACTGCACATATCATGTCTGAGTAAGTGACACACACACACACACACACACACACACACACACACACACACACACACACACACACACAGAGAGAGAGAGAGAGAGAGAGAGAGAGAGAGAGAGAGAGTTACCATGAAGCTCTCATTACCATGAAGCTCTCATCCTACAAAAAGAGGTTTTTCTGCCACAGGTCCACATACATAGTTGACTCCTGACCTGAATGGTTAAACC
>NC_140933.1:38645606-38843106 GCF_014529385.1 Adiantum capillus-veneris | reverse complement strand
GTGTGTATGCTGACTAGGTGAAAAGTAATAGGAAACATTCAGTAATAATCCCCGTTAGTGAAGTACTATGGTAAAAAAGTCAAGATACATTTGAAACCAGCTATCTACCACTTTCCTGTATGTGTTTCCATTCATTTACTTCAAAATATCCGAAACTAGGGAAATACACCAGAAGTATTCAGTAATTCCAGACTATCTTTTAGTTTAAATCAGTAGATTCAACATCTGCTCTAAAAAAAATCAGTCCAAGATCAGTACCATTATCTAGAGTACTATATTTCAAATTTTTTTAAACTTACCAAGGTACCCGAAATATCAGGCTCACTATTTTGAGTTTATTTTTAAGTTTAACTTATTTTATGAAATTCCACCATTCATTCAGAGCCCTGACGTACACACTACAACAGTGCTAACCTTCTTTTGGGAAGTAAACAAAACTCATAGAGATCCCAATTTCCATTTAGACATCATGCCCTAGTAATTAGTACAGTCATCCATTAGCATACCATCAAAATCTGGCCGTAATCCCAGCTAAAAAAACCGTTTTCAGAACCCAACCAATATTCGCCACTCCCCTTATTTCACAAAGATTTATTAGCGAATCACTACTTCCCATCTCTTTATTAAGTAAACCAATAGTAAAATTCCCAATGTTTCATAACAATATGAGATACATATCATAAACAAGAACGAAACTGATTTACAGTGCCTGGTTCTTTTTTTCAAAAAAGGATAGTTTTGAGCAAATTTCCAAAATTTCCATTTACCAAAGAAATACGCTATAGTCAGTTCATCCGGCTATACAATCTTTCAACAACCCAAAGAGAAGAACAGATTTATGTTTAACCTGTAGATTAGGAGCTGAGGAAACCTCCACAATAGTTTTCTCCGATTTTTTCGGCATGTTGAGCCCACAGCTTCAGCAGATATTCACTCACACAGTAATGAACTCACACACAGAGAGAGGTGAAAACGGAAAAAACGTTGCTAAGTGAGTATGAGTACTCACCTTGTGAGTTATTTATACAAGTTGATGCCATCTGCAGAAGACGTGACCCACATTAGTACCAGCCCCTACAATCGAGGTTGTTATACGAGGGCAAATCCTTAGGGATTACACCCAGCAAGATATCCGGCAGATTCACGCCCATTACGCACTAATTTTGCTTACCCTAATCGGCTGCAGATACACCCCACAGTACAAGCGGTAGCGTGCAGCAGGAGGCACTATCACTTAATGCAGGGAATAAAAGCCAACCACAGAGCATTTCTAATTTACCCTAAAAAAGGTAAAAATAACATAAAGTTACATGCAAGGACAGGCAATATAGTCCGCCACCTCATGGCCCCAAATAACTAAGCATTCCCATAGTATACACCCAGTCGGAATTATTGCAACAGCCTAGAATCTGTTCACATATAATTCCCCGAACCATATAATAAGCTCATGTCATGCTAAAAGGTGAGAGATTTACCACCATTGGGTAGTTTTTTTTTTAAATTTCCATTTTGGTATCGGAGTCGTAAAGTGGGTTTTATAAAAGAGATAGTGATATTTTTACAGAAAACCTAGTCCAGAGTCAATTTTCCGGAGCAACTTCAGCTATATTGCACACTTGGTGAAACAAACCATGCTACAGAGCATTTTCTGAACAATGAACAGATAGTATAGCTTAACTGCACGGACAGCTCATATTGTACACCACATACCTAATTGTAATGGATAACAAACTAGTCGATACCTGGTCCGTAAATTAGTTACGAGTTTATTGTATTAAGCCTCGGATGATCATAAATAGCAGTTTTACACCTACTTCCCAACCCTATAGTAAGCTTTAAGTCATTCAGCTATCACTAGGGTAAAATATGCACCAATCATAAAGGTGAGAATATAACCAGTTTAGGGTAATCAATTTTCTATACAATCTAGTCTAGGAGTCAAAGAACAGTGGGTCTATAAAAGATGGGTGATATTCTTACAAAAACCAAGTCCAGAGTAACCTTTTTGGAGTTTAGCATCTTCAGCTAATCTGCTTACCTAACGTATCAAATAAATTATGGCATACAATCAAGAACAGGTTTTTTGCATAGCAACCGCACATCTTTATTTGTCAAGTAAATCTACTCGGAGAGTAACCTTACTCTGTTATGAACTTCATTTATTTTCAAAGTTAGGAACCTCAGTTTCCCAAACTAAGTGGTGGACCTATCAGGACCGAGTGACTCGAGTGACTCTTTGGGGTCGTGAGCATTTCAAAAACAATATCCGATTGGTGATGGTTGCGGAGGTATTGGGCCTAGGGCCACAGTATTATTACATAGAATATTCAATAAAGCCAGGTTTTGTCAGATCGGCTATACCTGCTAGCCCAGTTTCTACCTTCTCATAAGATTTTCTTGTACCGTAGTTATGGTCATCAACTAAGAGGATATTTTAACATTACTCCTCGCACTCGGGAGTATGGGGTAGTCTTGGCGACTCGTATTCTACCTTTAGTTGAGCGTCCAAACACCTGCTTCTACTGTGACAGTTGTTTGTGTGATTATGTAATGGGCGGCATAATAGAGATGTAGATGAAGGGCTCCTGAAATAATCATCAGCTAAGCTTTTTTTTCCAGTGAAAGATTTTGTGTGTGTGTGTGTGTGTGTGTGCCCACCCATTCCCAGGCACCATATCCTATGAGGTAGTAGACCCCATAGAATAGGGGCCTACTACCTCAGGAAGTCTTTGTATTAATTTGCAAAATGCTATGCTGTGGTTAGATTTTGTTCTGATTTAAGTAGACTTATCAAATTTTGTAAGTCAAACTTAAGGTAGGTCCAGTTGTGTCTTTCTAGGGAGTTGCAGATGCATGCAACAAGGTCTTTTTTAGTAAACCCATTATTAATGAACTTGGTGCTCAAAGTATCGATTTCTTCATATGCTCTAAAACAATCGGAAGAGGCATACATTATAAGAAAAACCATTCCTAGACACAGGTGTGTAGAGAATTCTTGAAGGTCTATTTCTTTTTTTCTTTGTAAATTTAGAGGACACGAGCTTAAGCTTTTCTCTTTTCCAAAGAAAGCGAGTATAAAAATTTCCCAAAAATGGGGGAGTTAAAGTAAACTCAATATTCAGGAAGTGTGTCCTAGGCATTATCCATTTATCCTGCCATATAACTCTCTCAGAGAATGTAGGTTCAATATTAAGGCAAGGTGGATATATATCATTAAGAGTAATCTCAAACATAGGATTGTTGAGGCTACACAGGTCATCCATAAATCTGAATGAATGTGCAAAGTGTGTGAGTAACGAAGTACTTGCTGGGTTATTTAATATTTTTAGGAGCCACTGATATTCGAAGTAACAGAGATAGAGATTACACATAATCGGAGAGCATGCAAATCCCATTGGGATCCCTAGAGTTTGTTTGTAGCAGGTATCACCTAATTGGATACAACTGTTATTAAGTAGCCAAAAGATATACTAAATCATCCTCTTTAAAGATGAAAGGTGCAGATTTATTCGATTTTTTTACCCATCCTTTATTCCCTTTTTGTGAGATGCATGTATACCCAAGCTCCTTTCTATGGGCAAAGGCCATCTTTATAAGACAAGATAAGGTATAAACAAGCCCATACGGTCCATCTAAAGGGATATTTTCATAACATTGAGTTATGTCTGCCGTGAAGATAGAGTAAATGTTTTCTGGGAGGTTGAAATACACCTCGGCTGCGTTTTTTATGACCCAAAAAGGGTAATAATTTATATTTCTGAATCTCTTTATATCTTTGTGTTTGATGGCACAGATATCTTCAATTTCTAGTAGAACAAAATTTAAGCAATAGGTGATATCATTCGTAACACAAGAGAATAGGCTTTTGGAAGCGTCAAAAATCCATCTAAATTTATGCTTATGATTCTTATATGTTGGGAAGAGTACAAGAATTTTCAGAGAGTCGGGACTATAACCAAGTCGAGATAATTCATTGTTCAATGTTGTAGCTACACAAAGCAGAGAGTTCTCAAGTTTAAGAAAGTCCTTACTATTAAGTCTTGAATTGGCAACCTCGAATGCTAATTTTTTACATATAAAGGACGCCATATTTGAGGCTTTATCTAAGCCAATAATGAGCCATTTCTTTTTAGTGTCAGAAATAGAGGTCTTCATTTTAGGCGTAAGCCAGGTAGTATCAATGCTTAGCCATACTTGTGGCATAAGACTGATCTTTTTCCAAAAAATTCCTTTGAGTGTTGAAGTAAGTTGGAAGTGAACTTCCTCCTCCAGTTGGAGTTTTAAGACCAAGTCGGCCAGGCATTCAAGTAGTGCCAATAAGGCACTTTGAGGATTTAGCGGAAAAGGAGGAATATGATTCAAGCCTTTACTCAAGAGGCTCCTTACTTGTGGATCTGAAATGATTTCTAAGTTAGACGTACAAACATGTAAACCAAAGTCAGTAAAGTTTTTACAGAATTTTTGAAAAAGATGACAAAAGCAGATAGGTATCTCATTATTATGGAGAAATTCATTTGAATAAAAAACATTCTTAATAGGCGGCGAGTATTTCCCTCCAATCATCACATCCTTTAGTAATAAATTCGATCCAAAAATATGTCCAAAACATTATGAGAAAATAGCTTGGGGGGTAAAGAAATCCAAAATGTTGCTAGTAAACAAGCAATGTGAGATAATCTTTTTACACGCTTCTTCCTTTGGAGGTAGGTAACGTCTTCCACAAGCAATCCTTCGATCCTGTATATTACATATCCAAAAGGTTTTTAATTGGTAGGTTTATTCCCCGACCTCTCACATAACTTCTACCTCTCCCTCTTCCAAACATAGATTCACTCGAGGAGGAAGTTAAGAAAGAGGTGTAAGACGCCACCGGAGAGACAAGAGTATTAGGCCGTTTGGAAACTTGAGATTCATCCTCTTCAATATTTGGTTTGATTTGCCCAACCATACTTTTGATACCTTTAAAGCCGCCATAAGTGGTTAGCAGAGTACCACACCCATCCCATCCAACCTCTTCAAGTGTGTCACACATAATTGATCTGTACTGAATAAAGGCAATTTGAGCTAAGACCAGTGAGCTAAGACCAGATCCTTATCTTGTCCACCAAGCCAAGAGCAAAAGAGGGAAAGGTGAAATTCTTCTTCTTTATCAGGAAAGATACTAGGCAGATTGTTGAGGGCGTACCAAATAGCATGGTCAAACCAAATTATGCTCGACTCGCAAGCAGCTTTGGGGTCTAAGAATCTGCAAGCACACTTAAGGTAAGGCCTGAACACATTCCACACTGTCTCAGTGTAGTAATCAGCATTACTTTTACTAAAGGTCATCACTCCTTTAGTTCTTTCGTATAAACCTGTATTCGAACTACATTTTTTATCATCAAGGAAACTCATATTGAAAGGATCTTTAATCATATCCCCTCAATAGTAGCAGGGGCGAAGTTGGCAAGGAAGACCCAGGTTTCTATGGATATGGGTGCAAGAAATCCTTTATTCGGGAACATCCACAGCCTGTGCTCTACCCCCAAGGATTCTACCTCAATTTGTCGTGAAGGTAAAAAAAAAAGGCCCTAGAAACTTTCGGCACCATGTCCAAAAGCGAAGCTTCATTGAGTGAACAAAGGTATTTTTGAAATTCTTTTACCGCTTCTAATGCAGCTGCATCTCTAAAAGAGGCTATTTGGTGGAGGGACTATAGGCGTAGAGGGAGCCGTAACAAAGATAGGACTAAGCCCGCAAAATTTTCTAAGAAGATTGGAAAGTTCAGAGCTTTTGGAAGAAAAAGATGCTAAGTCCTGAATATGTGCTTTGGAAATTCCAGCCAGATTAGAAGTAAATTCCATCAAAAGGTTGATACCATCAGATTTATTTTTAACAAGGAGAGCTAGTACTTTAACTCATAGGTCAAATGAAATAAGTTGGACAAGAGACAGACTAGACTCCTTCGAAGCATCGTAAATTAGGGCAGAGGCTTCTCTATCTTGTATAAATTTTAGTACAAGGAGAGAGACAAGGGAAAGGGGTTCCACAGGAAGAGCGAGACCTTGGCAAAGGGAAACAATCTGCAAAATTACCAATAGTTAGAATTCCATAGAATTGGAAGAGACGTGTAGACCTAAAGATCTAACACAAAGAGTTTTGAATTTTACAGCCCTATGTAGATAAGGCCTAATCCTAGTGAGATATGAGGGAAGGTCTTTTCTATTTCTTTAGCGAGTCGTAACTTCTCCGAAATCAGAGCTCTTTTTTCTGGGTCAGAGCAGACTTTAATTCTTGCAGTGAGCTTTCCCACAACCTGGTTAACATAAGTAATAGATTATGTAAATGATACTATTTAAAGTAAAGTGAGAATGTGAAACATGAATATATAGTGGAATGGTAGTGCTAGCAACCTTTCACCAGTCAGGTTAAAAAAAACCACTAAGATTGTGTGATAGCACCCCAGCCTATTAGAGTATAAAAATTATACTATAATATGCGAAAGTTTCTAGAGTCATTGTTTGAGAGAGATCAACAACCAAGTCAATCTCTCTTTTGCGTTTATTGTGTGTGTAGCAGTTCTAAATATATATATATATACGCAAACAAACACTAACTGTTCACAGACCAATAATTCTAGAAAAGTACAATGGATTTGTACAATAATCTATTTGCAGTTGAAAATAAATTTTGTACAAGGTAATGAAGATAACAAAATATAGCTCAGGAATCCGCAAACCCAAAGTCTGGGAAATTTTGCTTCACCATAAGAGATCCACCATTTGTTAAGAACAGAACGTTTTAATCAAGGAAGGTAGCCCTCACCTGCACCCATAGCCACAAGAAAACAATTCGTTAGCACGTGACTGTACGCAGGTGATGCTGGGCATCCCAGTTGTTATCCATGTCACCATAAAAAAAACATAGTTCTTAACTTGTAATTTGTTCTTTTAGATAAAAAAGTTTCTTTTTAGAAAAAACGAAGTTTCTTGGCTTTTCTGCCAATCTGGTACGGAAAGTGATCAACCCCATAGAGCAGCCATAAATATGATCCTACTGTTTTTTATACAAAGCTTTCTTAACCAATCCTTAAGATTTAATGAGTTAAGGAAATTATAACCAGAACTTCATTCCTAACCAAATAGGAGCGACTTTATAATCTATTGATTTATGTACAAGCAATCTTAAGCCAGACCTAATCTTACCACTTCCTTGTATATACACAACTTTTGGAACCGATTCTATATTTGGAACCAGTTTTATACCCAAGCTGAGATAACACCCAAAAAAAACTCAGGATTACCTCTTTACATTCCTGAGATACCACTATCTTAGATAAATTCATAGCCTTATTCAACAAATACCCTTGCTATTATGTCAAGTCAAACATATTGCTGCCACATGTCAGCTAACAATTGTATACCACAATACACTGGCATCTCAGTCAAAAAGAGCCAGCTCAGACATCGTCCGAGAAATATCACAAAAGTCTCCGGCTAGGCTCAGATAAAGGGAAATTTTATGACAACCTCATCGTATCAAGCACCCCCCTTTTTTATATAAAAAAAAAACCAACCTACAAGAAGCCTTTTTTGTTATATACAACAAGCTGTTAGAAAAAGACCAGCTAATATCCACTTGAGAGAAAAAATAAAAAACCAGCAGTCAATGGCTAGCAAATAATTGAAAATTCAAGGTTCCAACTAACAATGGCTAGTAAAAATCAGTGTGTATGCTGACTAGGTGCACAGTAATAGGAAACGTTCACTAATAATCCCCGTTAGTGAAGTACTATGGTAAAAAAGTCAAGATACATTTGAAACCAGCTATCTACCACTTTCCTGTATATGTTTCCATTCATTTACTTCAAAATATCCGAAACTAGGGCAATACACCAGAAGTATTCAGTAATTCCATACTATCTTTTACTTTAAATCAATAGATTCAACATCTGATCTAAAAAAAATCAGTCCAAGATCAGTACCAGTATCTAGAGTACTATATTTCAATTTGTTTTTTAACTTACCAAGGTACCCAAAATATCAGGCTCACTGTTTTGAGTTTATTTTTAAGTTTAACTTATTTTATGAAATTCCAGCATTCATTCAGAGCCCTGACGTACACACTACATCAGTGCTAACCTTCTTTTGGGAAGTAAACAAAACTCATAGAGATCCCAATTTCCATTTAGACATCATGCCCTAGTAATTAGTACAGTCATCCATTAGCATACCATCAAATCTGGCCGTAATCCCAGCGAAAAACCCTTTTTCAAAACCCAGCCAATATTCGCCACTCCCCTTATTTCACGGAAATTTATTTAGCGAATCGCTACTTCCCATCTGTTTATCAAGTAAACCAATAGTAAAATTCCCAATGTTTCATAGCAATATGAGATATATATCATAAACAAGAACAAAACTGATTTACAGTGCCTAGTTCTATTTTTTTTAAAGGACAGTTTTGAGCAAATTTCCAAAATTTCCATTTACCAAAGAAATACGCTACAGTCAGCTCATCCGGCTATACAATCTTTCAACAGCCCAAAGAGAAGAACAGATTTATGTTTAACTTGTAGATTAGGAGCCGAGGAAACCTCCACAATAGTTTTCTCCGACTTTTTGGGCATGTTGAGCCCACAACTTCAGCAGATATTCACTCACACAGTAATAAACTCACACACAGAGAGGTGAAAACGGAAAAAACGTTGCTAAGTCAGTATGAGTACTCACCTTGTGAGTTATTTATACAAGTTGATGCCATTTGCAGAAGATGCGACCCACAGTAGTACCAGCCCCTACAATCGAGGTCGTTATATGAGGGAAAATACTTAGGGATTACACCCAGCAAGATATCCGGCAGATTCAGGCCCATTATGCGCTAATTCTACTTACCCTAATCGGCTGCAGATACACCCCACAGTACAGGCGGTACCATGCAGCAGGAGGCACTATCACTTAATGCAGGGAATAAAAGCCAACCACAGAGCATTTCTAATTTACCCTAAAAAAGGTAAAAATAACATAAAGTTACATGCAAGGACATGCAATATAGTCCGCCACCTCAAGGCCCCAAATAACTAAGCATTCCCATAGTATACACCTAGTCGGAGTTATTGCAACAGCCTAGAATCTGTTCACATATAATTCCCCGAACCATATAATAAGCTCATGTCATGCTAAAAGGTGAGAGATTTACCACCATTGGGTAGTTTTTTTTTTAAATTTCCATTTTGGTCTCGGAGTCGTAAAGTGGGTTTTATAAAAGAGAGAGTGATATTTTTACAGAAAACCGAGTCCAGAGTCAATTTTCCGGAGCAACTTCAGCTATATTGCACACTTGGTGAAACAAACCATGCTACAGAGCATTTTCTGAACAATGAACAGATAGTATAAAGTTAACTGCACGGATAGCTCATATTGTACACCACATACCTGATTGTAATGGATAACAAGTTATTCCATAGTCGATACCTGGTCCGTAAATTAGTTACGAGTTTATTGTATTAAGCCTCGGATGATCATAAATAGCAGTTTTACACCTACTTCCCAACCCTATAGTAAGCTTTAATTCATTCAGCTATCACTAGGGTAAAATATGCACCAATCATAAAGGTGAGAGTATAACCAGTTTAGGGTAATCAATTTTCTTTACAATTTGGTCTAGGAGTCAAAGAACAGTGGGTCTATAAAAGATGGTTGATATTCTTACAAAAACCAAGTCCAGAGTAACCTTTCCGGAGTTTAGCATCTTCAGCTAATCTGCTTACCCGACGTATCAAATAAATTATGGCATACAGTCAAGAACAGGTTTTTTCCATAGCAACTGCACATCTTTATCTGTCAAGTAAATCTACTCGGAGAGCAACCTTACTCCGTTATGAACTTCATTTATTTTCGTAGTTAGGAACCTTAGTTTCCCAAACTAAGTGGTGGACCTATCAGGACCGAGTGACTTGAGTGACTCTTTCGGGTTGTGAGCATTTCAAAAACAATATCCTATTGGCGATGGTTGTTGAGGTACTGGGACTAGGGCCACAATATTATTACATAGAATATTTAATAAAGCCAAGTTTTTCAGATCGATTATACCTGCTAGCCCAGTTTCTACCTTCTCATAAGATTTTCTTGTACCGTAGTTATGGTCATCAACTAAGAGGATATTTTAACATTACTCCTCGCACTCGGGAGTATGGGGTAGTCTTGGCAACTCATATTCTACCTTTAGTTGCGCGTCCAAACACATGCTTCTACTGACAGCTGTTTGTGTGATCATTTAATGGGCGGCATAATAGAGATGTAGATGAAGGGCTCCTGAAATAATCATCAGCTAAGCTTTTTTGCATTTTGTGTGTGTGTGTGTGTGTGTGTGTGTGTGTTATAGACAGAGGGAGAAATAGGTGGAGACAGGGGGGAAGGAGAGAGAGAGAGAGAGAGAGAGAGAGAGAGAGAGAGAGAGAGAGAGAGAGAGAGAGAGAGAGGGAGAGAGTCTTCTCTCTCTTTTCTCTTTCCTTTTCACTAACGGCGCGCGGAGGTGTATTTTATGGTCAAAAAATTCTTTCACGCGCGCCGTTAGTAATGGGATAAGTTTTTCTAAGAGACAGGGAGAGTTTTGGGGGAGAGAGAGAGAGAGAGAGAGAGAGAGAGAGAGAGAGAGAGAGAGAGAGAGTTTTAGAGAGAGAGAGAGACTCTTCTATTTGTATACAGTGGAATGGTTAGAACAAAGGCCACTGCAAGAAAGGCGGGCAATGGACCACGGTTAGCAGCTAAGGCAAGTAGCAGATCTACAACCCCAAAGAAGAGACCTGGAAAACCAAGTAAAAGTTTGAAAGGTCCAAGGATGAAGAAGTTATAGAGCTGCATGGGACTTTTCAAGGAAATCAGGAAGGCACAGAAATGTGTTGATTTGTGCATACCAAAGCTGCCCTTCCAGAGGATGGTGAGGTCCATTTGTGAAGAAGCTCCCCGGGGCACTAAAAGGTGGAAAGTGGTTGCATTGATGGCTCTATAGGAAGTAGCAGAGGACTTCCTGCTTGAGTACTTCAGTGACATGACCATTGTAGCAGCCCATGCCCACAGGGTGACTATAATGGATAAAGACAGTGAGACACTAAAAAGGGTAAGGTGGAGGTATGACAAACTTCTGGTACCCAATGACTGCAGGGATAAGAAAATGAGGGAAATTTTGCTATACCCCCCTGAACTATTGCCACAAGTCACAGTTGTAGATGTCACACATGATGTTAATACAAGGGCAAGGGCAGAGACGGTTGCTCGCCAAATAGAAGACATAAGGGAAGCATAACTTAAGAGAAAACGAAAGTAGCAGTGGATTCCCAGAGGGAAAGAGAATGCAATGTGACCCGATCCATAGATGCAAGCAACAAAGATACTCTACTTTCAATGAAGGATGGTTTGCTTGCAGAGATACCATTTATAGATGGAGCCAGAAAGATGGCTCTGGATACAGTGGACATTAATATATTGCTGGATCCAGATGCTCAGATATCAGATACAATTATCTACGTTTGTCTTAAGTAAGTTTTAATATTTTGCTAACTTTGAAAACTCAAATGATAGGTGTACTAAATTAGGTACACTCCCTGCAGTTTGATCAAAAGTCAACTTCCACCACACACCCACAAGGAGGTGTTTTTTCTTGATCCACAAATGTCTGTGATTATTAGACAGAAGAACATTTGGTTTCTCCACTGTGCTATGCTAGAAGTAACTGTCATCATCTTTCCTTATGAGAACAACCATCACTGGAGTCTCATATGCCTTGATGTTGAGCAGCCAGCAGTGTGGGTGTTCAATTCAATAAAAGGAACCCACCCTGAAATTAGGCTGTAAGTGTTATGTATCAGAAAGTGTTTCTTATGGATATCCACGTAAATTTGAAAGCCTCAAGCTAACATCCTGATACTCCTTTATGCAGTTGTATAAAGAGATTATTGCTAGCTTATGGCAAGCTATGTGGAAGGTACGAACTATACAAGGCCCCAATCAAAGATGTGCATGTACCAAATCAAACCGATGCAACTTCTTGCGGTTGGAGATGTCTTCTCCATGCAGAATATTTCCTGCAAAGCTGCTTTGCATTACAACCTTTCATGACTAAGGTAACCATTTGGCAATGCATTCAATCAGTTTTGGTTTTCTTTATACAGACTTCTCACCATGTGGTCTTTCAATTTTGCAGAGTGCTGTGCAAAACTACACATATGATTATTTGCAAAGATATCGGGCAAGTCTAATACAACATCTGCTCACTATGTCGAACCCCAGAGAAGCTGAAGATAGCTGCTTGGACAACCGCACAATTGATATGACAATACGTGATGAGCCACCACCAGAAGCCCCTGCATCACATACAGTGGAACCACAACGGGCCGAGGGGGTCATACCAACCAAAGATGAAAGGGTCGAGGATGCAGAAAGGCCAAACAAGGCTATGCAAGGTGCTAGTGTACAAGCAGAGGGGCTTATGGAGGAGACAATGAAAGAGGCAAGTAGGCCAGTGGAGAAGCCAAAAAAGCCCATGGAGGAAACCCTAGATGAGGCAAAGATGGATGAGGAAAGCAGGCCTAGGGATGAGGCAATCCGGCTAATGGAGGAGCCCTAAAAGGATATGGATGATGCGGTGCTGATACGATAGATTTTGCAAACATTTTGGATGGTGTATGCGGTGTTGATACGGTAGATTTTGCCTTTTTGTATGATCAAAGAAAATGCGTTACCGTCGAGGGCCACTATCACCCTAAAAAACCACACTTACCTCTTTTGTACAAACTGTTCAGCCAAATCGATGTACCCTTTGATGCAAATAATACACTACAGATTGATGATACTCCTGAAAAGGGAGACCTAAATCCACTAGGAACAACTATCTCACCACTCTCTTTTGAGGGGCATACCTTTGATTTTTACCTTGAAGACATTTTGATTCCATACTTGCAGAAATTGTATCTCAGTCCATTGTTCACGGACGAGTTTGTACTTTCTAATGAATTAAGATGACTCTTCTATCATGTCTTTGTCTTGCCTAACATTGAGAGAGAGAGAGAGAGAGAGAGAGAGAGAGAGAGAGAGAGAGAGAGAGAGAGAGAGAGAGAGAGAGAGATGTGGCAATGGCTAAAGAAATGTATTTCAAGAACACTTATATTCACAGACCACAATTGACAAATGAGCTCAAAAAAACTTTATGTATTGAAAGTCATTCGTATACACTTGGGTTCACAAGAATCTCTGTTACATTGATACTATTTCAACCCGACCATCCAACTCTTTGCACAAAATATCTTTCTCCCTACGCCGCATCAGCTTACGGCAAGCTAGGAAAAAGGAAAAATCTAAAAGGTCCCTGTCCATTGACTCTTCAATTATGTCGTGCCGCAACTGCAGAAGACTGCATAGCTCCCTTATTGTAACCACCAACATTAGGCCATGCTCTTTATCAAACACTTCCACATCCACAACAGGATTATCTTCCAAACCTGCAAAAACCCGGTCCATAGGAATGTACTTACCTATGAGCATTTGTGATCGCATATACCAAAAGGAGACTAACAGTGATTGGCTTGTAATCATGTACTTGACAACTAGAGTGTCAAGCGCGACCTCGCACCGTATGCCAATCTCTTCCTTTACATACCATCCTCTGTCAAGAAGTTTGTCACAGGATGACCGCTGAAATGACTTGCACATGAACATAGTTTTCATAACACGTATATTGTAGTTATGAAACAACTCTATGAACAGTGCAGCAGGACAAAAGTTTGCAATTCTAACCAGATTGGTAGGAATAGAGCTATGTAGAGACCTCTGTATATCCTTGTAGAGCTTACTTCGCATTGCCTCCACCATTATTTCCTCAAGAACTGACCAGTCCACAGTGTTCCAGTCGGTTGGTAGAGGCACTTTCACCAGCATGCCATTCTTATTCCCTGGGCAGAGTTGGTAGAAGTGGTCATAGAAAAATATTCCTTCATCAGCCAGGCTTTTGCTGGTTCTCCCTGAATACTGTAGAGAACCAATGTGGGCATGAACGACAAGGAAGAGGCCTATTATTCATTCGAGAGGCTCCCATTGCTCATAAGAAGAGGGATAAACAACTGCAAAATATATAACAAGAGTTAAACTAAGAGTATCAATAAGTGAAAATGACAAATCTAATGTAGTTGAGATGTGAAGAATGGAGCCATTGCTCATAAGAAGAGGGATAAACGTTGCAAAATATATAACAAAAGTTAAACTGAGAGTATCAATAAGTGAAATGACAAATCAAATGTAGTTGAGATGTGAAGAATACTTACAATTGCGACGTGGTTGATGTATATCTGACACATTTTCACCGTTTGCTATCACGTCTGGATGGGTAAATACATGCTGAACAAGAAATTCCTTTACAGATATTTTGCCAATTTCAACTTTGAAATCCAACACTCTGGCCTTCCATGCTAAGCGGTAAACATTGATAGCACTAGACCTCTTGGCTCTTCTTGGTTGCATTAGAACCCATGAACCTTTGTTTATCCTTTGTCCAACCCATTGGTTCTCTGCACTTATTGAAGTTGATATTGTAATTGATGGTATGCTTCTACTTAGCCTTCTAAGAAAAATGCAGGTGTTGCTAGTTGGTGTGAGAGACCATAAATACCTAGAGCTTCTTGGGCGGGAAGATGTGGAAGCCATAGCTCTGAGAGAAAAGCTTTAGTGGAGGGAGATTCACTTTGAAAGCATCCTAATGGAGGGAAAGTGTTTTACAATTCTAATATCTTGTGCGGGCTTAATGGCCACCCTCTAGGATGTTAATGACCATAAGAGAATATCAGCAGTGGGACCACACATGCACCTAACAACTCGGTAAAATCAAAGAAGTTACGATGCCACAATCCTAGATTCGTGAAAGTTTTTAAAATATTTTCCTATTTCTTGAGTCTTTCCACGTATTTTCCTATGTAACGTAGCCCTCAAGCTCATTGGACGCACTCTATTTTCTCTCTCTTTCATATGGCCCTCCAAATGACCTCCGAAATTTCCTAATGTAGGGTCAACCATGTCCACTTTTTGTTGGACATCTAGCTGAAAGTTATGCATCATTAATCTGCAAGTCTCAAAATCTATATTGGCTAGCCAGTTCCTTATGTCAGAATCAAATCTCAAATAGTGAGAGATGGTAGGGTCAACCATGTCCACTTTTTGTTGGACATCTAGCTGAAAGTCATGCATCATTAATCTACAAAGAAATTCAAAGAACACTTATTAGTTATGAACAATCTTCAAAAAACCATATAGAATGTTGATGGTTAGGCTAACCTCAAGGATGCAATAATAATACAGTCATTGATCTCTCTCTGCCAGTCTTTAAGGATATTAACAGACTCAACATTTAGGGTAATATAATCTGTTCTTTGAAGAAGATCACCCTCTAAGAAAGCAGCCACCAAGAAGCCTGTGGGATTGAAAACTCTCAGCATTGAAGGGAGTTGAGCTTCAATCTCCCTAAGTTCCTTTGTTTCCAGCTCCTCCCTATCAACTTTGGGATCCTGAACATCCTCCTCTGTGATCTCCTCAATCACCATTTCAAGCTCTTTTTCTTTTATTGATGGGGCTATGTTGAGAATATTTGAAGGTCTTCTCATCTTGTAGAGGTATGGCTCAAGAATTTTTTTGAATATGTATCTTAATCTCCTAAAGATAATCATATTTTTTCCATAAGTGTTACCTTGTGAGAGTGGGCTGCACATATGTATGCATCTTGGAAGAGCTCAATTAAAAAGTCTTCAGCAGATTCTTGTATGCATGCCAAATCACCTCTTGTCCATCTCATGTCAATCTTAAACTGCTCTACTATTTGTCTACAAAGCCTTTGAAAAGGAAGCCTTGGCATTGCAGAGCCTTCTGTGCTTTCCTTATCTCTCTTAAGCATCTAACTTTCTGAGAGACTCCCCTTCTCTTTACAGGTGGGAGTTTTATATCAACCCCCCTTTTGACCTATTGCTTGGTGGATGCAACTCCCTTATCTCCTTGTGAGCTTTGACCCATGTCTACTGGTTTACTATCAGCTGGTGTTCCTTTCACATCTCCTGGCTTGACATTTTCTCTGGGAACTTTCTTTGCAGTTCGCTTGGTCCTTGCCATATCTATAGACCTTGAAGGAGAAAAATATAAAACGCATTTAAAAAACGTTATTAAAGTGTTCCTAACAAAAAAATACAAAGAAATACCTTGATTTCATCCCACAATATATCACTTATCTTTATTAGTTCAAAAGGAGACACTCTCCATACACATCAATGGTTGTTTTGTCCCTATGCAAAAAAAATGTAGCCGGACATCTCCTGTGCAAAAACAGTGTAGCCGGCGGACAAGGGTTCAGCTACACTATTTTTGCATAGGGACGACACCATCAAAAAACACTAACTAAAAATAATATGCTAGTTCAATAAATTAAGGTAGGTCTACTAAATTAAATAGAGTAACCTTGTTTCATTCCACTATATCACATCCCTCCCTATATAAAAAACTTAAAGGAGTCACTTTATATTAAGCTCAAATGAGTCACTCTAAGAGTTGTGTCGTTCCTTTGCAAAAACACTGTAGCCGGATAGATGTCTGGCTACACCATTTTCACACAAGGATGACATCACCAAAACAGGTAAACTAAAACTTGTTGTCTTGTCCCTGTGCAAAAATAATATAGCCGGATATGTGTCAGTGGCTACATTGTTTTCACACAAGGACGACACATTAAAGAGAAAATTACCAAAAGTAGTTTTGTTGGTTCAAATAATAAAGGTACACACTCAAATATTATGGTTATGTCGTCTCTATGCAAAAAGTTTTTTAGCCATCTAGGTATACTGTTTTCACAGAGGGACGACACAACAAGGTAGACCAATAAGTAGCACATGGTAGACAACACAACACATACAAAAACATTTGACAAAATAAGAAAAAACCCAATGACATTACGAGAGGTTACCTTTGTATTAGAAGAATTAAGAGTTTTGGATAAAGAGAGGGGGTTTGGTTGAAATCCACTTTCTTTAGAGTGCCGACACCTTGAATCGCCTTCATGAATGAATGGGTGGAGGAAATGAGAAGAAATTTGCAAAAAAACTAGTTTGAGTGCAAGTACCTCTATGTATAGTGGTGCACAAATATCTAGGTTTAATTTGAATTTACACGTTTCGTGATGTTTAGATATGACCATTTTCCAAATATTTACATGTTTTTGAATGCTTAGATATGACCGTTGGACATGTGTCATGAGAGTTGGGCATGTATGTGACCATTGGGCACGTGTCTCGAGATTGACATACTATTTATAGCTCTCCGGTCGTATATAATCGCTTTGGATCAACCCTTGGAATTTTGAGACTATTTTTTTCTTGGTTTTTAAAGCCAAAGAGTTGGATTTTGATGCTTAAGGTCTCAATATGCTCCTAAATAAGCACAATGGTATGTATTTTAGATAAGATTTTTAAAAAACTATTTTTTCATCCATCTTCATGTTGTTCCTATGCGAAAATAGAGTACTCGGACGACTATTTGGGTACTCTATTTTTGCATAGAGGCGACACCACAGCATATAGAAGAAATATATATAGATCAAAATGTTATGTCATCTTTAAGCAAAATTAGAGCACCTGGACATTTCTCCAAGTGCTTTTTTTTCACATAGAAGCGACACTACAAGATATATGAAATGTTTTTAGTTGAAGACATTATATATGAAATGTCCAAGGTGTTGTGTCGCCTCTATGCAAAAATAGAGCACACGAGCATACATCAGAGGTGCTCTATTTTTGCATAGAGAGGACAAGATATGATGTATATCAAAAATATATCGATGAAGCATGTTGTGTCGCCTGTATGCAAAAACACAGCAAACGGATAGACTTCTAGGTACTCTATTTTTTCACTGAGATGACATATCATCATGATATAGTGCAACTGAATAATTTTATTCAATTTTCCAATTATGCTATATTTTAATGTTTTTTTTTGCTCCTTCTATAGAAAGGCTTCAAGGAAAAGTTTGGAGGGTCTTGATATTGAAGAAGTTGAAGAAACATATGATGATAGGTTGATGGACTTTCTATAGCAAGTGAAGCATTTGTCCAAGTTTTCCTATGTGAAAGAAATGTTCAATGTGCCTTTTGATCTGTAAGGTTTTTTGCAAGGCTTCAACAATGACATTCTTGAGTATTCCAAGTATTCTTGAGTATCACGTGTCAAAACAACCAGCCCAATCTGAGTCCGAAAAAGCATGTAAGTCTGGCGGCAATGATCCCCCCTTGGGATAAAACAAGCCAAGATGTAAAGTGCCACTAAGGTAGCGGAAAATCCTCTTGAGAGACTGTCAATACTTAGACCCTGGGTTATGCATAAATCTGCTGACTTGTGAGACTGCAATTGAATATGTGGCCTCGTGTTGCATACATAAATGAGGCAACCAACACCAGTTTGGTAAAGAGTGACATCAGCAGGATCACCAACATCATGTAGACTCAACTTCAAACTTGTTTCCATGGGAGTGGCAATAGGTTTGCAATCCTCAAGTCCAAACTTACTGTTAGGTTTCCAGTTAGGTACCCAAGCCCAGGTTAAGTGGCATCTGCCTGTGGGAACACCTCTTACAGCATGCAGATAAACCTTTAGCTAACTTTTGAGTTTGCATGGCAAGTTTGTTATATATGTTATAAGGTTTACAAAGGAAAATCATAACAAACATAGAGTTTTCTTTGCAGTGCCGTGTCAATACTCTCTCTCTCTCTCTCTCTCTCTCTCTCTCTCTCTCTCTCCTCTCTCTCTCTCTCTCTCTCTCTCTCTCCTCTCTCTCTCTCTCTCTCTCTCTCTCTCTCTCTCTCTCTCTCTCTCTCTTCTCTCTCTCTCTCTCTCTCTCTCTCTCTCTCTCTCTCTCTCTCGTTCTGCACGCCCTTCACCTTGTCATGGCACCCCATCGTCTGCATCCACCATAGGTTGCATCAACACTTGGTATCAGAGCCGTACCGGGCCTCGTTTCTTGACTCAACCTCGCGGGAACCGCTTCTTGTAGAGAAGACGATGGCTTTGTGGACCTGCTTGGATTCGGTTGAAGCTGCCATCAACAGGTGGGCCATGGCCTAAGCTATAGATTCCGACACTGAAGTGCCTCCCTATTTGGCCTCTATTGGCTATGCAGAAGCAAATCGACATCCTCGCTGTCGTCGTTGCGCTGTTGCCCCATTACAAAAGATCGTTTTTAATTTAATTTTTCACACTCTCTTCCAATTGGCCATTATCTTTGAGTCTTGCCTAGAGGGTCTTCCCGCCATATTGTTGATACTCATAGCCTCGTGGTTTAATTATCACAACAAATTAAACTAAACATGTTGGATTGTTGTCACAATTTCAACTATTAAAATTAAGAGCTCATCAACGATAGTGGTGATGATCTTCTCAAAGTTTGTTGAGCAACGGTTGCAGCAAGCAAATATTTTTCCAAAGATTTTCAAAAGGCCATTGCACATTGGCAATTTTTTGGAAAAGCTTAATGGTATCTCCATCGACAGTGGGCAATCCATAAGCTCTTACAACATATCAAAGCGCTCCTACAACATGGAGGATCGTTGGAGCATTGTTGATACATTTGAAAAGAACCAGTCTATTGATGATGAAAATTCGGATAGTGACGCCAACGAAAAGAGTGACTCCAAAAATCAAAGCTTATCAAGAAAGAAAGCCAGTGATGATTTCTCAACTATTTTCTTCCAACACTTGGTACATCAACAAATGCAACACATGAAGATTTACTTCGAGATTGCGGTACAAGATTTCACAAACTATTTTTTGCCAGTTTCCTGTCATAGATTTGTCCTCTTTTGTATATTGTCAAAACAATCATACAATTTTTCAATCAAAGCCTCTTTTAATTTATTTGTTGTTAGTTATTACCATGACAAAATTTTGTACGGGTTAGGCACTGCCATACATGAAAGTGGTAAGACCTCCCACGAATACTAGTCTTTTGTTCTCAACCCATTTTTGTTGGACTTCTCATGAGGTTACTGGGTACACCTTAAACCCAAGGTTTGGCAATGAACCAAAAACTCCATTTTTGGTAGCTACATATTTGGCCTACACCCTATCTGTTCAAGGGGGGTTATTGACCTAGCACCAGGTTATGGATACACCAAAAATCCTTGGTTGTGAGAGAACCTAAAACTCACGATTGACGAGTACACCAAAACTCGAGGTATCATGAGTTGCCTGTCTAGTTTGAGCTTGAGGGGGGGATTCTTAGGTTTCCAGTTAGGTATCCAAGCCCGGTTTAAGTGGCATCTGCCTGTGGGAACACCTCTTACATCATGTAGATAAACCTCTAGTTAACTTTTGAGTTTGCATGGCAAGTTTGTTATATATGTTATAAGGTTTAAAAAGGAAAATCATAACAAACATAGAGTTTTATTTGCAGTGCCGTGTCAATACTCTCTCTCTCTCTCTCTCTCTTCTCTCTCTCTCTCTCTCTCTCTCTCTCTCTCTCTGCACGCCCTACACCTTGTCATGGCACCTCACCGTCTGCATCCACCATAGGCTGCATCAACGCTTACATAGAAACATCTCTATGTAACTTTTTTGACATAAGGCAATACCACCATCACACTGCTTAAACTGTATGCCCAAGTAATGATGCAATAGTCCCAAATCTTTCATCTTGAAAGTAGCATTCAAATCAGCCTTAAATTCAGCAATATGTCTCTCATTTGGTCCAGTGATCAACAAATCATCTACATAAAGAACCACAATGAGAAGTACATCACCCTCACGCTTTACATACAATGTGCTTTCCGTTGGACTATTACAAAAGCCTCATTTGATCAAATGAGTGTTAGCTTTCTCATACCAAGCACGAGGAGATTGCTTCAACCCATACAAAGCCTTCTTACATCTGCACACTTTGTCCTCTTGTCCTTTCTTGGCAAAACCGCAAGGCCGTGTTACATAAACTTCCTCAAATATGTCACCATTCAAGAAAGTAGTAACAATGTCTGATTGCTGTACATCCCAACCAAAATGAGCTGCCAATGCACATAGAAAATGCATAGTAGTCATACGACAAGTGGGAAAAAAAGTCTCTTCATAATCTATGCCTTTTTTATGTGCATAACCCTTTGCAAGAAGTTGAGCCTTATGGCGATCGATCTCACCATCCGGCTTGCATTTCAACTTGTAAACCCACTTCGTACCAATGGTCTTTTTTCTAGGAGGCAAATCACATAAAGTCCATGTGTCATTTTCTATAAGCGCATCATATTCTGATTGCATGGCAGCCATCCAATTTTTTGAATTCTGTGCTTCATCAAAAGATAGAGGTTCCTCAACATCATGTAAGCTAGACACAGCCAAAGCATAACAATTTGATGCATAAGATGCATGGCAAGAGCCTGAATGAGTATGAATAGACAAACGTGCATCCAATTAACTGTCACGCAATGTATGCATGAGCCATTTTAGCATACCTCTAGCCTACTCATTTTCAGTCCTTTCCTCACGAAGTACATCATGTACATCTGTATCAATAATAGGCTGATTTGTAACATTTTTGGAAACCCCCATAGGCTGTACATTTGCCTCATTGGAATTTACATTCAAACTTCCACCACTAAAAAGAGGCAACAAAGTGTCATAAATGTCGGGGACGGTTAAGGAGCGAGCTCAGCGAAGCGAGTTTTGGAGCGAGCTTTTTTTTTTCATCCCACCACCACTACCTCCCATTGCCGCCCCTTAGCAACCATCACCACCCACCACCCTAGCCCACCACTGGTGGTTAGTGGTGCTAACTTACTACCACCATGTGCCGCCCCTACTCCTACCACCACCGTCCATTGCCGCCCCTCTCTCTAGTGGAGTAGCCAAGGACCTCCTCTCTCTCTCTCTCTCTCTCTCTCTCTCTCTCTCTCTCTCTCTCTCTCTCTCTCTCCAGCCCACCTCTTTCCTCTCTCTGGCCCCCACCTCTTGCTCTACATCCACCCTCTTCCCTAGCTCCGATCCTTCCCCCCCCCCCCCCCCCCCCCCCTCTCTCTCTCTCTCTCTCTCTCTCTCTCTAATATATATATAATATATATAATATATATATATATATATATATATATATATACATGTCCTCCTATCTTGGTCTCCCTATCCCTCTCTCTCTCTCTGCCCCCCTCCACTTGCCACCTCTCTCCCCACCCCCTATTCCTTTTCTCTCTCTTTACTCACCACACCACCCCTCGAGTCCCTCCAACCCTAGAGAGAAATGAAAAGAAATGGAATGAAATGCTATATTAAGAATTTTCATAAGGTAAAAATGACATATGAGACCAAACTAATACAATCTTGGTGGATATAATACAATGCATGGGTACAAAGGAAAATGAGAGAGAAAGAGGGGGGGGGGGGGGGGGGGGGGGGGGGGGGGGGGGGGAGAGGGAGAGAGAGAGAGAGAGAGAGAGAGAGAGAGGACGAGAGAGAGGGAAGGGAGGGGTCAGGGGGGGGGGAGGGAGAGGTAGATAGATAGATTTGTTTATCGTATGACATATGGGACCAAAGTTACATGTGATGTAGTATTTGTGTCGCTGATGAGTGATTCTTGATGGTCCAAAATTGTGGTGATGAGAGTCGCAATGGAGAGCCCACACTATGGCTGGGAGAGGAAAGTGTGTAGTTCTAGGTCATGGCTGAAAATGTGAAGGAAGTAAGTTTACATGTGACCAAAAGCTGAGCACTCTAGAAGTGTGTGGTACTCAGGCCCTTGTCACACTGGGACGGGCATCCCACCTTCTTTCACAAGCATGGCCATCCCTTTCATGTCACACTTGGCTTTAGTTAACAAAGTGTCCATCACTTTCAACAAATGAGCTTTGGCCACTTGGTAGAGCCACCGGCTCTCACGCTGACGCGCACAGTTCAAATCGTTTCGTGGGCATTTGCGCCTCGCTTTTTGTCAAATGGCCGCACCTTTAGAAACTTGGGCGGGCATGCAAGGTCGTCCCTCTGAGAGGGTCTCGAGGCCATGTTTTACTTTTCGCCCCAGCCAATATACGGGCGCTATCTCAACATGGGACACTTTTGCCCGCCCTAGTGTGACATCAGCCTCAGACTCTCGAACTTGCACACAGGAGAGAGAGAGAGAGAGAGAGAGAGAGAGAGAGAGAGAGAGAGAGAGCGGGGGGAGTGGAGTGTAGTTTTTTTTTCTTAGGCCCCCCCAAAAAAATTAAAAAAAACCATCCAAAGCAATAGCGACATCGCTATTGCTCGGATGGTTTTTTTTTTTTTTTTTGGGGGCCCTAAGTACTCCTCTCTCTCCCTTTCTTTCCCTTTTTTTTTAAAAAAAAAACTACACTCCACTCCCCCTCTCACAATCATTCCCCCCCCCCCCCCCCCCCGTGTGCCCAAACCTTCCCTTCCCTTGCGGACCCCTCTCCCTCCTTCTCTCTCTCTCTCTCTCTCTCTCTCTCTCTCTCTCTCTCTCTCTCTCTCCTCTCCCTCTCTCCTTCTTTGTCATTTTATTTTGTACCCAGACATTGTATTAGATCCACCAAGAATGTATCATTTTGATCGCATGGGTCATTTTTGCCTTTTGATGACACTTAACATAGCATTTCATTTCCTTTGTCATTAGGATTGGAGGGACTCAAAAAGCGACAATGTGACAGGAGGTAGAGAAAGAAAAAAGGAAGATGCAGTGGGAGAGAGATTGATAAGGGGGGGGGGGGGGGGGGGGGGGGGAGAGAGAGAGAGAAGGGGGCGCGACAAAATTCTGAGGGAGAGAGGTGAAGTGTATTGTTTTTTTTTTTAAAGAAAGATGGGCTCACCCTTTACAACCCCTCCCCTCCCCCGCGCTCGCTTTCTTTCTCCCTCCCAGTCTCCTACTCTCTCTCCACCTGCCACCCCTCTTCTCTTGATCTCTCTCTCCCTCCCAATGCCCCCCCTCTCTCTTCCCCTCCCGCTATCACTCTCTCTTTCTCTCCCCCTCTCTCCCTCCTTTACAAAAAAAGGGAGGCACTAGAGATACTGCTAGTGCTTTGCTTTTTTTAAATAGCTCTCTGCACCCTCTCTCTCTCTCTCTCTCTCTCTCTCTACCCTTGCCACCCTTCCCTCTCCTCCTAGTGTGTGTGTGTGTGTCAGAGAGAGAGAGAGAGAGAGAGGAGAGAGAGAGAGAGTCTACCCTTGCCACCTTCCTCTCATCCTAGTGTGTGTGTGTGTGTGTGTGTGTGTGTGTGTGTGTGTGTGTGTGTGTGTGTGTGTGTGTGTGTGTGTGTGTGTGTGTGTGTGTGTGTGTGTGTGTGAGAGAGAGAGAGAGAGAGGAGAGAGAGAGAGAGAGAGGACATGGGGGAGAGAGGGGTGAAGCTCACTCTAGGAAGGGAGGGAAGGCAAGGGGGAGAGAGATAGATAGATAGATAGATAGTTCTATAATCGTCCTGGGAGGTCAAATATGACCTATGGGACCAAATGAACATGTCACGTGGTGTGAGTGGAATTCATAAGTGACTCTCGATGCTCAAAAATGGCTGAAATGAGCGTCGCAATAGAGAGTCCACATCGTGGTTGGGAGAGGAAGGTATGTAGGGAAAGATCATGGCTGAATATATGGGGAAAAGAGGACCTAATGTGGTCAAAAGCTGAGCACTCAAGTAGTGTGTGGTACTCACTCTCTCGCACTTGACGAGGGCATACGGTGCAAAGTCGATGACACTCCTCGCCAGTGCCCCAACGTCCTGTCTCGCAGAGTAGAGAATGGGAGCTAAGACGAATGGAGGCAATGGTGCGGATCGCACTCAACGGGATGGGCTCAAGGATGTAGGAATGGGTTCGGTTACCTCGTTCCGAGAAGAAGAGAGATTTGTAGTTTGGGGCAACGTGTGTGGTGTAATGGTTGAAGCGAGAACCTCCGGATTTCTCCCAAGCCGTGATACGTTGGCGTTGTAAGAAGGCCTCATTAACTTGGGAGTCGATCGACGCATCCTTGACCAAGTGACATGCATCCCATCTTCCAAAACATTTCTTGATATCAAGCATCCACCCCGAACTTAGTATTTTGCTCTTGCATGTCTTTTGAACCATTTGACTTGCTTCATATGCTATTCTAGGAAGTCGATGCAAAGGGCTACGTTGTGTCTTACGCATGTACTCCACAACCCTTTGCATGCCCAAGACCTCAATGGGAAGCAATCCAGACTCAAGAAGTAAGAGCATGTAGGGTGTTTGTGTCTTGACTTGGAGAAAGTTGGTGAGAAAACGCTTAAGGACATTCTCAAACTCTTTCCAAGTAGACTTCCCGATGCTTCCACCCCACACCTCCACTCCATAAAGAAGCACCGGTGTCACCAATGTGTCAAAGAGGTACTTTTTGAGAGCCCAACACTTGATCTCTCCTGCATTGCACATGTTCTCAAATGCATAATAGGCCCTCTTTCCGGCTTCCAAGCGAGGCATTGCACAATCCTTCCATTTATGATTGGATGGAACCTCAAGGCCAAGGTACTTGAAGTGATCTACCACTTCAAGTTTCTCATTGTTATATACAATGCATGGATTTTCATCATTGAGGGTCTTTACAAGCATAACCTTGGTTTTGGATCCATTCACGATCAGCCCGCTATGTAGGCAAAAGCGTTCCAAGACACTCATAAGCTTTTGTGCATCTTCTAAGGTATGTGCCAAGAGCACTACATCATCGGCATAAAGCAAAAGCATGATCACCGCATTTCCAATCTTAACCTCGTCTATGCCTTCTTGCTGCATAAAGTCAAGAACCATGCATTCCAATTCATCAATGAGTAGCCCAAAGAGGGTTGGGGAAAGTGGGCATCCTTGTTTGACACCAATAGTGCTTGCAAAAAATTCTGAAATTCCATCTCCCATACGTAATCGACATATCACTTTTTGGTAGATGCGTAAGACTGCATGCATAAATTCTCTCGGCACTTGAAGACTTTGCATACGTCTCCAAAGATTTCCTCGCGGTACCATGTCAAAAGCTTTCTTGAAATCCACAAAGCAACAATATAACTTTTTTCCTTTCAATCGAGACGCTTCCATAAGAACTCGAAGAGTGACAAGGTGATCAATAGTGCTATGATGCTTTCGAAAACCTGCTTGGCCAAGTGCACGTTTGCCATTCTTTTCAGCCCATTCACTTATCTTCATCTCCATGATACATCCAAATAACTTTGCCATTAAAGAACCAACCATTATAGTGCGATAGTTGTTCACATTGTTTACATCTCCTCCTTTGTGCAAAGGTTTGATCCAATTTGCACTCCAATCATGAGGCATGCCATACTGAAGTGCAAGGTTAAACATATCACATATCCAATATCGTGTTTTCTTGCTTGTCCATTTAATCATTTCAGCCTTGACACCTTGAAGGTCACCTGCCTTACGAGTAGCAAGTTTCTCAAGCGCGCGGCATACATCTTCAATGGTAAAGAAGGGAGACATAAACGGAAGGGAGCTACAACACTCCATCTTATCAACATTGGGTTGCTCATAGAGATTCTTACAATGCATATACATATCCTCAAGAGTCAAGTCACCAAAGCTCTCAACGCGCTTGCCTTTTAGATTTTGCCAAAACTTGCCACATGCATGTGCTTTCTCTTGTGCTAAAAGAAGTTGTTTTTCGACTTCCCACCTTCTCCTCTTCTTTTGAACAAGTGCTTTGTATGTGTGTGAACATTCCAAGTAAAATTACTTGTCTTTGATTGCATCCAATCTTAGCAAGTGTTTTCGGGCTTGACTACATTCCATGTCAAACCATTTCTTCTTGGTGCTACCCTTCTTAGACCTTTTGCAAGACATGTGTTTCACCGAAAAGCATTCCTTCGCACAAGAGAAAATTACTTCTTTGAAAACTTTCCACTTGCATTCTAATGTTGGGCTCTCTTGATGCTCTATCATGCTTAACATTTGGTCCACCATATCAGCATATATAAGTGCTCATTTGAAGTCTAGACGTAGCTACAAATGATTCACATCATGATTGGAGGCTACATGCTCGGGCCGTTTACCACACTTGAGGTCAATACATAACATCCTGTGATCCGATTCCGGATTCCATTCACTAAGTGTAAAGCTTTGTATGCATTTTAGAGTGGCTTCCGACAACAACATATAGTCAATCACGCTAGCACCGTTGTGCTTTCTACATGTAAAGTCATTGGTGCCTTGCCATAGAGATACACCATTTGCAATGAGCATTTCGGTACTATTGCACATATGTAGAAGTGACTTTCCATAGTGATCCACTTCTTTTGCATCATTAGAACTTCGATTATACATGTATGAGTCATCCATTCTTCTTGAGACATGCAGCATGTCTACTTATTGTGTGTCGTGTTGTAGCATATTTGTGCGAGCATTCATGTCTCCAAAAACAATGACTTCACCTTGATCCTTGTAATGAGCAATGTCTTCCTCTAGTTCAACAAAGGGCTGATCTCTATCCATATTCAAGCAAGCATAAAAGTTGGAGTCATAGTGAGGAATGTAGCAACCGGCCACAAACATGACTTGACCATTTGGTGGGCTGATTTTCAGCCATAAGTAGCATTTATACTTATCTTCTTCGACAATGGAAACATCTTTCAAACCATTTTTGGTCATACATGCTACGCCTCCTTGGCCTCTTCGTTGCTTTGCATTTTTGGCCCACATCAAAGAATGCACATCATATTTGTCAAATCCAAGAATTCGTTGCGCATCATGCTCCCATGTTTCGACAAGAAGTATCACATCGGAGTCATTGGTAAGCTCATCAATGCCAATTCCCACATTCCATGGATACCCATTATAATTCCAAAAGCTTATTTGCAAGCGTGAGTTGGTCTCATAGATCATGTGTCCCTATTTGTTGGGTGGCCTTGCATCCTCCTTAAGTGGCTTTTCTTCTTGAGGTGATACCTTAACCTTCTTGCTTCTTTCCTCATATGCTTTGCGACGTACATTTTGTTGCATAATAGTGTGATCCTCATATACATTACAACCTGTTCCTTTGAGGTAGATCCAACCATTGTCAAGGATGATCTTTCTCTTTACCTCATCAGCCATGGTACATACAATAGGTCTTTCTCCCGAGTGAGGGACTCCTTGTTTTCCAACTCGATGTGCACCATAAGCCATGATTCCTGACATGCCAAAGTGTGTAGCAAAAAACTCTTCAATAGCAACTGCAAGAGATTGGGGTGTTTCCATGCTTTCCTCCTTGATTCCACGAATGACGATGTTCTTTGAGCGTTTTTGTCGTTCGTGCAATTCTTGAGTGTCCACATTCTCTACATTCTTTGCTTGGACAACGGCTTGCATGATAGGAGATGTAGAAACCACATTATCCTTACATATATCAGCCCATGATTTGGATGCATTTCTCATCTCACATACATCATGTCGTATTGTATCTATTGTTTCCTCTTTCAATACATGATCACTCTCAACTTTGCTCAAGCGCTCTTTCAATACATTTATGTCAACAAGAGAGCGGTTACATTCTTGAACTTCATTCTCAAGATGCATCAAGCGTGTTGTTTGCATTTCAAGAACCTTCTTGAGGTACTCGTTCTCCACAACGAGAACTCTTAAAGTACCATTCTCCATTGCAAGTGCGCGCAACTCTTCACCTTGTTTGTTGACGGTTTCTTGTAACGAGATCAAGTAAGCCATAATCATTGCTTCCGTTGTTGTAGATGATGTGGTTGGATTAGCATCCAAATTCCTTAGAGATTTTGTATCATTCTCCATGGAGAGTGTGGATTTCCACCCTTGCGAGTTTTGTCTGACATTGCCTTCAAGTCGGCAACAAAAACGCAAAGTTTTGACAGTTTTTTCAGTTCTGAGATGCTGTTACAGCAAAGCCTTCCATTACACAAAAAAATTATGTCTTTACATCAATGCGTAGAGGGCTTCGTGCTCTTCGATGGAGGCTATAGATCACCTAAATCGGAGTTCGGATGAGCAAGTTATGGTCAAAAGAGTGAACTGCTGTCTACTAGGTCAAAAAACGGCTGAGAGAGAGAGAGAGAGAGAGAGAGGGGAGAGAGAGAGAGAGAGAGAGAGAGAGAGAGAGAGAGGAGAGAGAGAGAGAGAGAGAGAGAGCCCAAAGGGCGGCCAAAGAGGGCACTTCCAGGGTGTTCAAGGGCAAGAAAAGATGGTCCAAGAGGTGAAAAAGAGGGTGCTCTTGAGAGAATAGATCCCTACTCTGCAACTCCTCCAAAAGCACGCACCACAAAGAGAGAGGGAAAGAGAGAGAGAGAGAGAGGAGAGAGAGAGAGAGAGAGAGAGAGAGAGAGGGGGGGGGGGGGGGGGGGGGGGGTAAGGAGTGGGAGTGGGAGGGAGACAACGAGAGAGAGGGGTGACGGGCGAGAGAGAGAGAGAGAGAGAGAGACACACACGAACAGAGGGAAGACAGCATGAGAGAGGGGTGGGGAGAGAGAGAGAGAGAGAGGAGAGAGAGAGAGAGAGAGAGAGAGAGAGAGAGAGAGAGAGGGGGGGGGGGGGGGGGCGGGGGGGAGATAAGGAGAGGGGTTATAGAGCGACTAAGAAAAGAGAGAGGAAGAAGGGAGTAGGAGAATAGGAGGACTTTAGGAAAGGGATGGTGGTTTCTAGAGGAGGAGTTGGAGGAAGGGAAGGTGGTTAGAGGAGTAGATGGAGAGAGGAGGTGGAGGAGAGGAAAGATTTTGGAGGAGGAGGAAGGACTTGGAGGAAGCACATAGGCAGCAAGAGGAGGAAGGAGAGGTAGACAGGGCGGCACTCCAAAAAAAAAAAAAAAAAAAGCTCTCCGTTGAGCTTGCTTGAAGACCTAATTCATAAATGTCATGTGAGCTTACATTATTGTCTCTAGTAAGGGCTGAAGATAATCTTCCACAAACATTACATCCCGTGAAACCAAAATACGTATTGTTTGCGGATGATACAACATTTAACCTTTTCTTTCAGCACTATAACCAACAAAAATACATTTGACAGCCTTATCATCCAATTTTTTGCGTTGTGTTTGTGACACCAAAGCATATGCCAAACAGCCAAAACATGCATGTGCTCAATAGAAGGCTTTCTATCATGCCATGATTCATATGGAGTAATAGGCTGCAAAGCTTTCGTAGGACACCTGTTAAGTACATAAGTGGCACACAGGATGGCCTCAAGCCAAAAAGAATGCGGAAAAGCTTGACTTTTGACCATACATCGTGCCATTTCTGTAAGCGACCTGCTTTTTCTCTCAGCTACACCATTTTGCTGAGGCGTGTAAGGCACTGTACATTGGTGTTTTATCCCTGATTAGCCAAAAATGCATTAAATTCATGAGACATATACTCCCCCCCTCGATCGGAATGGAGGGTGCCCATAGTACATTTCGAGACATTTTCAGCCATAGCCAGAAATTGTTTGAAGCACATAAAAACTTTGAACTTCGATTTAAGCGGAAATACCCATGCATACCTGGAGTAATCATCAATGAAATTCACAAAGTAAGGTAATTGCCCAAGGACGAAGTTTGCATGGGCCCACAAACATCACTATGCACAAGCTGCAAGCTGCATGTGGTTCTAACTGAACCATCCTTTGGAAACTTAGAACGCTGCATTTTACCCAAAATATAGCCTTCACATTTTACCCAAAATATAGCCTTCACAAACATGTTTGACGGGTGCTTCATGAGGCAGCAAAGAAGCAACCATATCAGATTTCTGCAAACGCAGCAAACTGGCAAAATTCAGATACCCAAAACGTGCATGCCACAGTTTTGCATCTGAAATAGCCCTTGAATCTGCAACTGCATTTGCGAAATTTTGTCCACACTTGTCATATAAAGTGAGCTTATACAGCCCACGGAACAAAAGGCCAGATGCAACAATTTCATCACCAGAACTTAGATCATGAACTGTATCATCCACAAATTTGACTACAAGTCCAAGTTTAGCAAGTGCAATACAGACAAAAGATTCTTCTTGATCCTAGATACATAAAGTGTATCAACAAGTGTAAAAGAACTGCCATTTGCAGCAATAAGCACAATCTTTCCAACTCCCTGAACCGGATAAGAGGCATTGCTGGCACAAGTGACTGAATTCCCATGAGGGACAAACTCGAGAGAGGTGAACAATTCACAATGTGAGTTAATGTGCTTTGTAGCACCACTGTTGAAATACCATATATGTGAATCTACAGCAATTGACATGCATGCATCATGGATAGCAAGATTGTAAGTGCACTCTACATTAAAAGCCCATTCTACATCAACATCAGCATCATAGTCTCCTTTCACAGAAGATTGAACAATGGCTACATTTGTAGTGAAACCAACATTTGCAGTGGGACCACCCTCTTTTTTCTTAGCCTCCTTGGACTTCAACTTAGGACACTACTTGATCAAGTGATCATTAGCTTTACAATAATGGCAACACATTTTCATTTTGCCCTTATCACCAAAATTTCCAGACGAATTGCTGCGAGCAGAAGCATTAGGAACAGAAGTTTTTCTACTCGCAGCAAAACCATAAGAAGTGGTTGCATTGTTGTTACCACCCTTTCTTTGAGAAGCAATGAAAGCCTGCTTAATTGCACGTTGTCTAGTCCTGTTTTTTCTAGGAAAGTGACTCTTGCAACAACAATGTGCATAATACATCAAACTTGACAACTTCAAGATTTCCTTGGGTCGTCATAAGTCTCCAAGTACTAGCAAAAGTCTGGTAAGAATCTAGTAAGGCATTGAGAACAGTCCGCACAAGGGAACTATCTGAAATGACGTCACCTGCAGAAATAAGTTGCTCATTGATATCCTTGACACCAACAAGGAAAGTGTCCATATCATCTCATGCATAATCTTCGATTCCGGCTCTTTACGCAGCAAAGCAAGTTTAGCCTCATTGCGGCTTGCATAAAGATTTGCTAGAATATCCCAAGCCTGTTTTGAAAATTTTGTTTAAACAAATGTGAGGAGTAATGGTGCGCTTCATAGACAACGCAATCAACGCATGAGCTTGCACATCCTTTATATCCCAACAAGCTTGTTCTGCCATAGGCAAAACAACTCTAATAGTAACAATCCTTGCAGCAAGACCTGCCACATCCTTAACATCGCCTACATCCTCAGAACCGGTACATCAATGTCCTCCACAATATTCTAGACACCCTTTGACACAAGAACATGTTGCATCGTGTAAGCCCACATAGGGTAATTGTCCCATCCAATCTGTCCTCAGCAACAAACATATTTAACACATCTATGTTGTTGTCAGCCATGGAAAATGCTTGCACTTGATGTGAAAACTACCCAAAATGAGGAGAAACTGAGTGAGACCAGCACATGCTATATAGCACAACCCGTAGTAGACTGTATAGGACTTGTTATGCAGAAAACAACACTGACAAAAATTCTGCACTAAATGACAAAATTGCTTGTGTAGACCTGCCTGTAAATGTAATGGAGGCCGAAATGAGCTCTCCCAAAAATTTTGTCGACCTGTGAACGCTCACCAAAGCTCATAGAAATTGAAGAAAGAGAGCAGGCGTGTGCTGGAGCTACTGGCGACTAAGCCCGGGAGGACGCAACCTACTCTGATACCAATTGTTGGAATTAGGGTTGCAGAGAAACGCACACAACTTGGAGAAGATGAAGGAAGCTCAAGGCACACAAATGAGAGTATATTACTTAGTGTGTAATGGAAAGATAGATAGCCCTAGAGTGATTGGCGTACATACAATGCACAGGGGAAAAACCTCCTAAAGAGGGAAAAAATGCCCCGCGGTCCTAGTGTTCACACACATCACTACCACATGTATATGGTAACAGTATTGAAGAAGATTAGAAGAATCAAAATTCATAATTATTACCATGTAGTGTGTGAAGTGCTTTGAGATCCAAGCACTTGTCATAGCTTTTTTGAATCTGTTCAACTCTTTCTTAAAGTTGGAGAGGTCATTATTTCCCCAATGACTTTTATCATAGTAAGAAAATATTGCATCTAGGGCTTCCCAAACTTTTTCCTTCTCATTTCTTGCTCTGCCATCAACTCCATGGTCCTTCACAGCATTGTGTAGAGACTTCCATTGGTTGTATGGGACTTTAGATGCACCCCTACCAAAATTTCCATGAAATCCCAAGAATGTTTTGGCCTTCATCCCACCAATAGAAGCGTTTCCAGGGACATTATTTCCACTAGATCACCTTTTGGGGTCTGACTCAATCACAACATTCCCCAAACGAAGTGCCATATCAAACAATACCCTCTCAATGCTTTTTATGGCAGTTTCTCTATCTGGTGATAAAGGTTGTAGTTTCCATGCAAACCCTATGTACAGGTGCACAATCTTCTCACTAATTCTACAAAGTGCATGCAGTGTGCAGAGGTGGACATTTAAAAGGGGAAAATCTAAAACATCTTGAAAGTTTGGATCTTTAGAGTGTCTATCTGGGACTTTGTTCCACTTAGCATGATTCAGCTCCTTTGCTGCACCCATGCACTAGATATAGGGGCTTTTGGCATTGGCACCCCTTGACACATTGCACATATACTTTAGTGTCTGAAGGTACCCCCCCCCATGTGCCATTCAACCTTGTACCTACCAAAGCCCTCAACATCTAGCTCTTCCCCAACCTACTGAACTTTGATTATAGCAGGGATACTAGTGTGCTAGAATACCGAATTCAACACATCGCAATCTTCACTTTCAACCTCAAAAGAACCCAACCACCAAATGTTCTTCTTTGACTACACACTAAAAATTTTAGGGTTTCTTTTCACCTTTGTGGTATGAAGAACTCTATTCATGAGGGTTATTGATACTCTCTCAAGCTTTCTACCCTTAACAATATCACTCTCATCTAATTTGATGACACTGTGGCTTGCCCATTCACCTTAGTATGTTGAAAATCATAGAATTTTATCATAGCCCTCTGCAAAGTTCTCAAGTCAAAGAACAGATTGCTGAAAGAGTTAAACTTGAGGTCTTTCTTCTTACCAGGATATATGCCATTGATGTGGAATGACTCTCCAAGCATCTCCATGACCTTGGAATTAATTCTTAGCCTCACCTATTGAACAATTAATGGCTTTAAAAGCAAGGACCCCCTTACTCTTATTTGCTTCAGGTTTCTATTGATGAGCTTGAATAGCCTTCGGTAACCTGCCCTATTGATTCTGACTTTGTCCGAAGTGCCTTGAACTTCATCTCTGTCCAAAGTAGAGCTTTTGGAAAAAACCATTGATACATTTCTGCCTAGTAGCTCTAAATCTTCTTTCATTCAATAGGTTGCCAGCAAGAACAGGTGGAATCACTTCACAAAATGATTGTGAAGCACCTCTCATGTTTACATGTGAGCAGTTTGGCTGAACCAAAGACCTGCAGTAAACACAAGTAAAGACTATAGCACCCAAAGATACCAACTTGAAAAACAAATATCAATTCGAAAAAAAAGGCAATTTTACCTCACTGCTTTGATTCCTCTAATACAGCCTCCACCTCCTTGATTGAGACTCTCAATATTCTTCAACTTCCTTTGTGTTTGTCTAAGTCCAAGCTGTGTCTTCTTTCTTCTAACTGTATTCAACAATGATTGGAGGTTCTTTACCTTCTCCTTGCTTTCTTAAAGCTGATGATAAAGAGAATCGAACTGTAGAAGAAAATGGTTTTCCATCTTAAGAATGTCCCTCTCTACTGCAAGGTTTTGTATATAGCCTAATAGCCCTTTCATACCATCTCCTATAAATATTATCAATGAAGAACATTTGAATAATGGTGGGGTGCATTTGGTGATGGGGTCTATGGGATAAAATCTACCATATGTCCATAGATCAATGTGCTTCTTTTGTTCTAATCTCAATGCTTCTTTGGCAGAAGGAGGAGTTTCACAAAGCCTATTTATTTTATGCAGAGGGGAATATTCATCTTTCAACTCAACATGGAGATGATAGATACCTCTTTTAGCAGGATTCATGGAGATGTGGGAAAGATGATGATTTGGTTTATGGTGCAGGGAAAGATGCAGAGAAAAGTGTAGAGAAAGAATAGAATGAGCAGAGGGAAATTTGTAATTTGGACCAAATTAAGAGAAAAATAGTCCATTGGGAGGGAGAATTGGGGGAAAAGGGACACATTCCCAAGAGATTTGAAAACGACACTACATGTGAGGCCTTGAAAGGTAACATCCCGTGCACCTAGTAAAAATATAAAGGTTTCTCCCCAATTTTGAGATTTAAAATTCCTTGTTCAATTTTCAAAAAATGAAAAGTATTTTCTCTCACTACCATTTCTTATAGGTCAAATTCGAGACCTCAAACTTCCCCTAATGTGTATCAGCTTCTCAGTCATTGTCTTTTTCAGTCTCAGTCACAGTGTCCTTTGCCTTCTTCTTTGCTGGTTTGTGACATGACTTATTGTCAAAGGATATGATGCAAAAGCATAGAGACCAAGGGGGAGAGAGAGAGAGAGAGAGAGAGAGAGAGAGAGAGAGAGAGAGAGAGAGAGTCTCTTGAACCAATCAACCTTGGCAATGAATAATTGAGTGTGTGATAAGTGGAGGCAAGGGGTTGCATATATACCAACCTTAGTAAATTAGCCTACCCAAGCTTTGACAAATAGGCCAAAATAAATAATGGATTCACATTGGGCGATTCAGTTTGAGATGCCAAAACTCTAACACCCTCTTTGCAACTCATAGTGGACATACATAATGAGACCAAGTTGATGAAGAAGCTACCATGCACAACCCAGCAACAATGGTCATGCTGGATACACCTCGAATTTTCTACCCTCAGCTTTGTACCTTAGAAGAATTCCATCTTGAGCATCGATTGTCTTTTTTTAGAACAATTGAATTGTAAGGGTTCCAGTTTTCGAAACCTTAAAAATTGTACAAAGCTTGAAAAATTAAATGGAAAACCACTGTTGAAGGATTCAAACACGGCTAATCTTGGTATTTTTGGAATCATAAGCTGAGCTTTACTATGTTTAGTAATTTTTAGAATCTAAATCCGATAAAAACTGGAAAAGTTACATACCCTGGAAGAGTACAATAGGAATTCAATAAGTAATGAAAATTGGATGGTTTCAGTAATAATCATTAACAAGGACTTTTTACACTAAGGTTCTAGAATTAACTGGAAATTCTAATTTTCATCATTAGAATCTGCAAAAATCAACCAAAGTAAATTCTAGAAAGTTTGGGGGGGGATTTTGTGGAAGCTGGGGGAACCTTACAAGGACAAAGATAGCAGCAGATGGCGCAAATTGCAAGTTGGGGGTTGGTTGGAGTGTAGAAACCTACCAGAAGCTGCCCAATGCCCAGAAAAGCTATAAAAGGACCCCCTTCTCTTCATAATTTCTTATACTCGGAGCCTTAATACTCTCTCTCTCATCTAGATAATTAGGGAATTCGTGATAATTAGTACAAGCTCAAATAAGTAATTCAGCTAATTACTTTAGCAAAAATACTCTATTTTTTGGACAATTTAAATAGGGGAAATTAGCAAATAGACTCAAATTGAATTGATCTATTTATCAAAGGTTAATTAGACCTTGACAAACCCATGATAGTTATGTTACCATCAGATAATTAGTTTAACTAAATATCCCAATAAAATTACACTATTTTTTTGAAAACATAAAAGGGGGAATATAGTAAATTAACCTAAGAACCTTTGATATAAAAATCAGTGAGGGAACACACCTTGAGGAATCCATGATAAATATCCCAACCTTAGATAAATAATTTAGGTATGTATCTTCAATAAGAATAACCGATTTTTGTATAAAATGGACAAGGGAAATTAGGAAATGAATTTATCTAGCTACCAAATAAATACCCGAGGTCCAAAATCATTATTGATGAGTGGGAAAAATTACCTATAGCATAAATAAGTTATAGAAGGAATATCTCATCAAATCGACTATTAAAGATACCTATTTATTCCAAAAATCCTTATTTTTGGGTAAACAAGGAAAAAAGAAGACTATTCAATTGAGCTTCTAATGGATTAAGTCTTTTTATAAGGCTTCCGACATGGCTCCCAAGAGAACCAGGGGAAATCCTTTGACTGAAGAAGAGGATGTTAGTAACAAGCGAAACAAAGCAACTAATGACCATGAAGCAAGGCCTAGCCATAGGCCAACGGAGGAGAGTCTACGAGCACCTGCCCCACAACACATGGGCGAGCAGTCCCAGGTAGATTTCTATTATGTTCACTAATAGCTTTTAAAGTTCATTTTAAGTTAAGCATTGCATACGTAAGGTTAGGAAGGATAAACTGGCTGTAAATGGAAGGTAACTTCTATGAAACCCACGAGCAATGATTTTAACTAGGAAAGAAATGATTGGGTTATGACTGATTGACCTAGGAAAGAAATGTTTGACCATCCTTAACACTAGGTTGGTAACCGGACACTTTTATGTCTTGGGACACTTTTATGTCCTCTTAAGTGACCATTTTCCTTGAATTATGTCAAGAGTGTCAAAATGGATTTTGAGGTGCTATCTATCTAGAAAGTTGTCTTGTGAGCTGAAAAAAACTCGACATTTTTTTGGAATATCAATTCCATCTTTAACCTTGTCCTTGCACAACATTTCACAACCTAAACTGTGTGAAAAAACGGGTCCTGTTTTTGGCTTTTTTCAACTTTTTGCAACTATACCACTCTAGAATTTATTTTTGTGAGGTCTATAATGCTAGAGAACTATCTTTAGTAGTCCTGAACATGTACTAATGCTTTTAGGAAGAAATAAATATTAAAGTTGTAAGTTATGACCAAATTACAAAAAATTGTCAAATCCTGTTTTTTAGCCAATTTTAGCTCTTCTATGATTTTTTTGGTGGATTTCATGATATCCAAATGCATTTTTGATTTTCTATTACGCATATTGTAACATAAAACTAATATTCCTTGAGTTTTGGGGCACCTAATACCCTATTTTTCATAGTACACAATGATGGTTGATTTTTTCAATTATAGAAGAAAACGAAACATTCTAGTATATCAAGTATAGCTTTCTCAATATTGTTAGTTTCTTGTGACAACTACATGCATTTTGTAGGTAGTAACCATATCTAGTCATAAGGATCAAATTTGGCTAGATATTGAATAGTTTCTATGGGATTCTACAACTCATAATGTTGAACCCAGTTTTTTCATGTTTGCTGTATTTAGCACTTCATCTTTGTCCCCAAGATTTCCCTTGGTAAGAGATGTATTATTATTTTGACATGCTCCATGTCTTCTTATGAATATAAAGGACAATAGGGAACTAATAAAACATGCATATATTATTTGTATTGAGCGTGGCTATAGAAACTTTGATGATAGGTTTGCAGAATGGTAAAAATTCAACTTTTTTGTACCTATTTATTTTGGCAAAACAAAAAATAGTGAGTGAGAATCAATCATATATTCTTATCACAAACCCATTGAAGTTAACTAGGGAATTTATCTCAAGTCCTACAAAAATCCCTAATCTTATTTTTATGCAACAAAACGTAAGAAATGACTATTTTGATGAAAATCCACTGGTCCATCAACTTTGGAGGCTTGGTGTGATCAAAAGATGAGAAATTTTACAAGTTTCTTATTTTTTCCATGTGTAGTAGGCCTTGAACTATAACCTCATGTAAGGAATTTACAAAATGAGTGGATCTACTATGGTTTTGGAGGTTTTTTCAAAACCCTGAAAGGACACTTTTATGTCCTATTAGGTTACCAACCTAGTGTTAAGACAACTTGTCTCAAGACACCTCTGATTTCTTGGAAATATTTTACTCTAGGTAACTAGTAATCATGGAAGAGTCGGTTACCTTGGCACGTGTGGAGTCTTTACCCCGTGCTTGGTTATGTTTATGGATAGTACTTTCAAGTTTATCCCAGAGGAACTGCCCGGTTGTATGGGCAACTGGTTTTGGCGTATGGGCACCCGGACTTTGGGTGATGATTTTTTCCACCCCGATTTTTATAAATAAGGAATGGGTGCCATTTTTCACCCCTGTATAGGTGGTCTTGAGACAAGTTAGTACTGGTCAGAGATACTTCAGAATGACAGTACCTTGTCTTAAGTCTAAAGATGTTTGTTTTCTGAAAGAATGTCTTCAATACTGTTTTCAAAGGTTGTCTTAATGAAATGTAGTTATGAAAGTTAAAAGGAATCATTGTTTTGTGAAAAGAATGTGGTAGTAATTAAACAACACAAAAATCATATGTGAGTGCAGGGTGGTAAGTGGGGATTGACTAAGGTTGTCAATCATGGATGGGTGGACCTGATTAGTCAGGTAACTATCCATTCCCGCGCACTAAAATGTTTAGAAACTTCTTCACTTGGAAGAGGAATCCACCAACGGCTGTGTGCTCACATATGTTAGGGGGGAAAAAACGTTGGCTAAGGAAACCTTAATCTGAAGGATGAAGATATAGGGCCGGATTTTTTTTTATGGTCACGTTTCCACTACGAGACAGGACTAGGTCTCTTCTAGGGCTATAAACCTAAACCATTGTCAATGGTAAGGGTGAATTCCCTGAAATTTTTCTTGTTTAAGGACTCTGACTTTAGTAGGCCTAGAGACCTGTCAATGGTACCATCCCGTTTTTGGTGTCCGCGGGATTGGGGACTTTACAAGTGATAACATAGCATGGTTTAATAAGGTCCTGACCTTAGGAGGGTAAAAGTTGAGAAGTAGGCACAAGTTGTATTGCATTTTTAACACTAGAATGGTAACAGGACACTTTTGTGTCCTGTTAAGTGACCATTTTGCTTGAATTATTTGAAGAGTATGAAAATGAATTTCTAGGTGCTATATATCCACAAAGTTGCCTTAGGAGCTGAAAAAAACTTAGCAATTTTTTTGGAGTATCGATCTCACCATTAACCTTACTCTTGCACAACATTTTTGAACCTAAACTGTGTGAAAAAACGGGTCCTGTTTTTGGCTTTTTTTCAATTTTTGGCAACTATACCACTCTAAACTTCATTTTTGTGAGGTTTAGATGGCTAGAGGTTAGGCCTTCATAGTTCTCAACATGTTTTGATGCTTGTAGGGAGAGCTAAGTGTTAAAATTGAAAGTTATGACCAATTTACAAGAATTGCATAATCCTGTTTTTTGGCCAAAATTAGCACTTTTATGATTTTTTTGGTGGCTTTCTTGATATCCAAATTCAATTTTGATTGTGTAAGTGTAATGTATAACATAAAGCTAATCTTCCTTGAGTTTTGGGGGACCTAATATGCTATATAGCTTAGTATATGATGATGGTTGAGTTTTTTGATTGCTGAAGAATACGATACATTTTAGAGTAGCAAGTATGACTTTCTCAATATTGCTAGTTTCTTAGGCCAATTGTGTGTATTTTGTAGGTAGTAACCATATCTAATCATAGACTACAAACTTGGCTAGATATTGAGTAGTTTCTATGGGTTTCTAGAGGTCATAATGCTAAACCCAGTTTTTTCATGTTTGCTGTATTTAGCACTTTATCATTGCCCCCAAGGTTCCAATTGTAAGAGATCCATTATCCTTTTGACATGCTCCATGGCTCCTTTTGAATCCAAAGGCCCAAAGGGAACTAAGAAAACATGTATATAGTATCTGTATTGAGCGTGACTATAGAAACTTTGATGATAGGTCCGCAGAATGGCAAAAATGCAACTTTTTTGTACCTATTTTTTTTGCCCAAAAAAAAAAAAGTGAGGTAAAAGCAACCATATGTTTTTGTCACCAACCCATTGAAGTTAACGGGGCATTTTATCTCATGTCCTACAAAAATCCCCACTCTTATTTATATGCAATCAACCGTAAGAAATTGCTGTTTTGGGCAAAATGCACTGGTCCATCAACTTTGGAGGCTTGTAGTGACCAAGGGATGAGAAAAATATCAAGTTTCTCATTTTTTCCATATGTAGTAGTTATTGACTATAAGCTCATGAAAGGATTTTTCAAAATGAGTGGATCTACTATGGTTTTGGAATTTTTTTCCAAAACCCTGAAAGGACACTTTTGTGTCCTGTTAGGTTACCATTCTAGTGTTAATTATGGTATATTGTGAAATGAGAATTTCCCTATCAATACAGGAAAATATCTGCCAAGCTTACCAAAAGTTTGTTATTTTCAACATCATGTTCGAGGCTGCTTGCAGCTCCAACAACTCTGTACTCCGCAAGAGCGTCATGTAGTTGTTAGATTTAATATTTTTCCCCTCCTCCTACATGGGGAATCAGCTGGTCACACTTTGGCAGAATTTTCCTGATTGATGCGGGACAGTTAGAAGTATTGACACTCAATCTAAAAAGACTCAAGTGGGCAGAAACACTTCGGACCATCAAAGTTTTCTTCTTCAGTGGGACTGAAGATCCAGATCAGACCATTGTTGTAGATGGGGTAGAAGTGTCACAGAATCAGTGGGTCTATGACCAAGTAGCCACAATAATATACACAGGTAGGATCATGCCCATGAGGGTAGGCCCAAAGTTTAGGGGACCAAAAGACGTCATCTTTTTTGATCCCTTGTCAGACCCACCAGTGGTGGTAAAGAGGATGTTGATTTAGGGAATCCACATTGTATATAGCATGAGTCTACCATGGTTTTATGACATGCTTGTGTAGTTTAATTGAGATGGTGATGATGATTGTCATTTTTTTTTCAGTGTTTTAAAAGTATATAGATTAGAGAACTTGCATGACAAAACAATAGTAGCGTAACCACTAAAGCATTTTCATTAATTACAAACTCAAGGAAATGAAAAAAGTCTCTATACTCCCACCTAGGAAAAGAAACTACTGTTAAAACAAGTTCAACTCCCAACTTTCAAGGGAGAAGGAACCAACATAGAACGTGATGCCCAAGCATGGCTCGACGCCATGGATGATTATTTCTTGGCAGCAGGAATTGCTTCAGAAAATCAGGCAATGTTAGGAATGTTTCGACTCACCGGAGATGCTAAACTCTGGTGGAAACAATATTGTAGAGATAATGCTTCCATTAGTCCCTCTTGGGAAAGAATGAAGCAGGCAGTGAAAGAAAGATATCTTCCTCCAGCTCACCAAGCTATCAAAATGAATGAGTTCTTCGCCCTCAAACAGTTAGGGCTTACTTTAGAAGGGTATTATACCAAATATGTGTCTTTACGACGTTACGCACCACCAATGACTATGGAACAACAGATTGCTTGTTTCTGTCAGGGTCTAAACAAACCTTTGAGTAACCGCTTGGAAGCTATGAGACCCACCTCTATTCAAGATGCTCTTCTAAGAGCTAAACCACTTGCAACTGAAGGAAATCCCCCTGCCAGGAGCTATTACAACTACAATAACTTTAGAGGAAGAGCAAGGGGGAATTATAATCAAGGAGGTCAACGGAGGGCAGTGTCAGCTGTAGCCACTATAGAACAGACCTTTCCGAACATCAGATGCTATGGATGCAATAGAATGGGACACTACAGGAGTCAATGTCCTGAGGGGAAAAATCCTCAAGTTGCTATCGGAACCACTCCTCAGACTCAGATAGGACAAGGAAATAATCAAAGAGGTAGAGGCAATAGAGGACGAGGCAGAGGAATAGGTAGAGGAGTCAGAGCTTATGCTGCATTAGGAGAGCCTACCTTGCTGGATGAGGAAGATGAAAGAGCTACTCTTTTTACCGCTATTGATAACCCTGGAGCTCGGCAACAGTATGTTGTCATCCAAACCACTGCAAACAGAGAAGGTGAAAAATTTGAACTACTTATAGATTGCGGCAGCACACACTCTTTTCTCTCCCCTAAATGTTTAAGGAAACTTAAATTGAACCAATATCCCACCAAGAAATTAGTAGTGGAACTAGCCAATGGGAAAGAGGTTCTATCTCAATTTACAGTTGGGGAAGTTGAGTTTGAACTAGGGGGAACCCTGACTTCATCCTACTTTCGAACTCTACCAGTAGGAATCTATGATGGTATTCTAGGAATGGATTGGTTAATCCAAAATCAAGTCCAAATTCATTGTGCTCAAGGGAACTTAACCGTCAAAAATCACTTAGGTGAAGAAACATTAGTACAAGGATTAAATGGGAAACCTAAGGCTCATTTAGTCAAGGCTAGTCAACTTTTGAAGGGGTTACGAAAAGGGAAACAGATCTTTGTAGTAAAACTTAATAAGGTAGATGATTCAAGGGACAACACAGCTCCAAAATGGCTTAAAGAATTTTCGGATATATTTCCGGAAGATCTTTCGAATTTACCTCCTCCCAAGGATATAGACCACGAAATCGAAACCTTCCCAGGTAGTGAACCAATTTCAAAAAGACCCTACAAAATGTCCCTCCCTGAAGCTATTGAATTAAAAGAACAACTTCGTCAACTAATTGAATAGGGATTCATAAGAACAAGCATTTCACCTTGGGGAGCGTCTGTTCTATTTCAAAAGAAGAAGGATGGATCTTTACGTCTCTGCATTGATTATAGGGGGCTTAACCAGGTATCAGTAAAGAATAAGTACCCCATTCCTCGCATCGATGAATTGCTTGATAGGTTACATGGAGCCAAAGTATTCACAAAAATTGATCTCAGATCAGGTTACCATCAAATCCTGATTAAGGAGGCAGATATTTACAAAACTGCTTTCAACACCCAATATGGGCATTATGAGTTCATAGTGATGCCTTTTGGCCTTACAAATGCTCCAGCTACTTTTAACCGTCTCATGCAGGATATATTCAGAGAATATCTGGATGATTTTGTGTTGGTGTTTTTCGATGATATCCTGGTATATTCTAAGGATGAAAAAGAGCATGAAGACCATGTACGTAAAGTACTTCATCTTCTACGCCAACATCAGTTATATGCCAAGGTGAGTAAATGTGTGTTTTCCATGCCAGAATTTAGTTATCTTGGTTTTATAATAAACCCGGAAGGAATTTCAGTAGACCCCGCAAAGATTAAATATATAATAGACTGGCCACAAGCCAAAACAGTCAGTGAGATTTGAGGATTTTTGGGCATTACAGGATGGTATAGAATCTTCATCAAAGATTATGCAGTTATCGCCGCACCCCTGACGCAGCTACTTAAAAAGGCAGCCAAATTTACATGGGGAAAGGAACAGGAGGATTGTTTCTTCAAATTAAAACAAAATCTCATGTCAGCTCCCGTACTCAACCTTCTTGACTTCACTCAAGAGTTTGAAGTAGTAATAGATGCCAGCGGTCTTGCTATAGGAGGAGGCATAAACCAAGAAGGTAGACTAGTCTCCTTTACTTCGCGAAAATTAAGAATCCATGAGCTGAATTATCCAACTCATGATCTGGAACTCCTAGCTGTCATCCATGCCCTAAAACTCTAGAGGCACTATCTTCTAGGAGGAAAGTTCTAGTTAATCATCGATCATCAGAGTTTAAAATGAATTTTCTCACAAGCGACACTCAACATGAGGCAGAGAAGATGGATAGAACTCCTACAAGAATATGACTTTGAAATAAAATATAAACCAGGGAAAGAGAATGTGGTTGCTGACGCTCTTAGCCGTAAGGTTTTTCTTGGGGCTATTTCCAAAGTCGACAATCCAATCCTAAACAAGGTTAAGGAAGCTTCACTAGAAGATAAGGATTATCAAGAACTTCTACAGGTTATCAAACAACAGAACCTAAAGGAGAAAGAGAAAGACAGAATCAAGGATTATTCACTTGAGGATGGGCTTCTTTATTATAAGTATTGGCTTTACATTACTAAAAATCCAACATTAAAGGAGTTAATCCTTTATGAAGGACACAACGCCCCAGTTGCCGGCCATCCTGGTTATGCAAAGACCCTTAATGCCATAAGGAAAATTTATTTCTAGCCAGGAATGAAAGGAGATATACTTCGCTACATCAGACAATGCCTATCCTGTCAAAGGATTAAGGTTGAACGAGTGATGATGCCAGGGAAACTTCAACCTCTGGACATTCCTCAAATGAAGTGGGAACTCATTAGCATGGACTTTGTAACAGGCCTTCCCACTGTTCAAGGGGGTTACGACTCCATTATGGTGGTAGTGGATATACTGACTAAAGTCTCCCACTTGATGCTTGTAAAAACAACTTACATTGCGTCAGACATAAGCCGTCTCTTTATCAAAGAGATCTTCAAATTACACGGGCTTCCTAAGAGAATAGTCAGTGTGACAGAGATACAAAATTCACTTCAAAATTTTGGAAAGCTTTATTTGAATCCTTAGGAACTCAGCTATGTTTCAGTACATCCTATCACCCTCAGACAGACGGCCAGACAGAAAGAGTGAATCAAGTTATTGAAGACATCCTTAGAGCCTATTGTGGTAGGAAACCCCGAAAATGGATCCAATTTGTTTCTCTAGTGGAATTCGCCTGTAACTCTTCCTTTCATCAAAGCATTGGGATGTCACCATTTAATGCTCTTTATGGGCATGAATGTATATCACCCCTATACTTTTCTGACCCTAGTACAAGAGTAGAAGCTTCAAAACAAATGTTGGAGGAGATGGATTCCCAAACCAAAGCCATAAGACAAGACATTCAGGCAGCCAAGGACCGCCAGAAACAGTATGCCGATAAAAAACGGTCTGATCTGGTTTTCAAACAAGGAGATAAAGTATTCCTAAGGGTTCGGCCAAAAAGAAGCACTCTATCCTTGGGAAAATACAAAAAACTAAGCCCCAAATATTGTGGACCTTATGATGTGATTAAAGTAATCAGTGATCAAGCTTATAAACTAAAATTTCCTGAGCACCTCAAGGTCCATAATGTATTCCATATCAGTCTTCTAAAACCCTACATCCCAAACCAAATCACACTCTAGATGACGAACAGATTGTGATGCAGAAGCAAGGAATTCTTGAACTCCAACCAGATTGTATTCTCGACACTAGGGAAAGGAATCTGAGAAACAGGGTTATCAGAGAATATTTGGTCAAATGGAAGGACTACCCCACCGAAGACGCCACCTGGGAGGATGAAGTATCACTTCACAAAGATTTTCCCAATTTCGGTTGAGATGAGGACATCTCAATTCCTTAAGTTGGGGTGATTGTAAGGTTTCCAGTTTCCGAAACCTTAAAAATTGTACAAAGCTTGAAAAATTAAATGGAAAACCACTGTTGAAGGATTCAAACACGGTTTATCTTGGTATTTTTGGAATCATAAGTTGAGCTTTACTATGTTTAGTAATTTTCAGAATCTGAATCCGATAAAAACTGGAAAAGTTATAGACCCTGGAAGATTACAATAGGAATTCAATAAGTAATGAAAATTGGATGGTTTCAGTAATAATCATTAACAACGACTTTTTACACTAAGGTTCTAGAATTAACTAGAAATTCTAATTTTCATCATTAGAATCTGCAAAAATCAACCAAAGTAAATTCTGGAAGGTATGGGGGGGGGGGGGTTTTATGGAAGCTGGGGGAACCTTCCAAGGACAAAGATAGCAGAAAATTGTGCAAATTGCAAGTTGGGGGGTTGCTTGGAGTGTAGAAACCTGTCAGAAGCTACCCGGTGCCCAGAAAAGCTATAAAAAGACCCCCTTCTCTTCATAATTTCTTAGACTCGGACCCTTGATACTCTCTCTCTCATCTAGAGAGAACACTATGCAGAAATCATTAGAGATTGATTTCTAGTTGATTAACCTAAATGATAATTAGTCTAATCCTTCTTAATTAGCAAGGTTAGATTAAGCTATTTTGTTAATAAATCAAAGAGTAGGCCTATGTATACTCATAAACTCCCTCTTAACTAATTATTTTCTGCTGATTGTTGTAATTAAGCTTGGTAATGTTAAGCTAATTAATTATCCTATCATATTAGGACTGAAATTAGCCAAATTAACCATGAATTAATGGGAAATATATTAATTAAGCTTAGATTCAGTCGAGGTAATTATCAAAGCTGCATTAGATAGTCATTAAGCTAAAACATTATCCTATGATTTTTTGAGTAATTTTCCTAATTAATTAGGCAGAATTACACTATTTTTTAGAGAAAATTAAAGGGGGGGGGAAATCAAATTGATCCCAAATGCTTTGAGTTATTTATCAGTGGTTAATTAGATGTTAAAGAACCCGTGATAATTAGGAGAAGCTTAGAAAATTAACTTACCTAATTACTTTAGAAGAAATACTCTGTTTTTAGGATAAAGTAAATAGGAGAAATTAGTAAATTGATTTCAAATACTTTGAGTTATTTATCAATGGTTAACTAGGTGTTAAGGAACCTGTGATAATTAGGATAAGCTAAGATAATTAACTTAGCTAATTACTTTTGAAGAAATACTCTGTTTTTAGGACAAATGAAATAGGGGAAATTAGCAAATAGATTCAAATTGAATTGAGTTATTTATCAAAGGTTGAGTAGATGTTAAAAAACCTGTGATAATTAGGACAAGCTCAAATGAGTAGTCTAGCTATTTACTTTAGTAGAAATACTCTGTTTTTAAAACAAATTAAATAGGGGAAATTAGCAGATAGAATCAAATTGAATTGAGTTATTTATTAGAGGTTAATTAGATGTTAGGGAACATGTGGTAATTAGGACAAACTCAAATGAGTAATCTAACTAATTACTTTAGCAGAAAGACTCTGTTTTTTGGACAATTTAAATAGGGGAAATTAGCAAATAAACTCAAATTGAATTAAGCTACATATTAGAGGTAATTGGATGTTAGTAAACCTATGATAATTAGGACAAGCTCAAATGAGTAATCTAGTTAATTACTGTAGCAGAAATACTCTGTTTCTTGGACAATTTAAATAGGGGAAATTAACAAATAGACTTAAATTGAATTAGACTATTTTTAAGAGGTTAATTAGATGTTAGGAAATATGTGATAATTAGGACAAACTCAAATAAGTAATTTAGCTAATTACTTTAGCAGAAATACTGTATTTTTTGGACAATTTAAATAGGGGAAATTAGCAAATAGACTCAAATTGAATTGATCTATTTATCAAAGGTTAATTAGACCTTGACAAACCCGTGATAGTTATGTTACCATCAGATAATTAGTTTAACTAAATATCCCAATAAAATTACACTATTTTTTTGAAAACATAAAAGGGGGAATATAGTAAATTAACCTAAGAACCTTTGATATAAAAATCAGTGAGGGAACACACCTTGAGGAATCCATGATAAATATCCCAACCTTAGATAAATAATTTAGGTATGTATCTTCAATAAGAATTACCGATTTTTGTATAAAATGGACAAGGGAAATTAGGAAATGAATTTATCTAGTTGCCAAATAAATACCCGAGGTCCAAAATCATTATTGATGAGTGGGAAAAATTACCTATAGCATAAATAAGTTATAGAAGGAATATCTCATCAAATCGACTATTAAAGATACCTATTTATTCCAAAAATCCTTATTTTTGGGTAAACAAGGAAAAAAGAAGACTATTCAATTGAGCTTCTAATGGATTAAGTCTTTTTATAAGGCTTCCGACATGGCTCCCAAGAGAACCAGGGGAAATCCTTTGACTGAAGAAGAGGATGTTAGTAACAAGCGAAACAAAGCAACTAATGACCATGAAGCAAGGCCTAGCCATAGGCCAACGGAGGAGAGTCTACGAGCACCTGCCCCATAGCACATGGACGAGCAGTCCCAGGTGGATTTCTATTATGTTCACTAATAGCTTTTAAAGTTCATTTTAAGTTAAGCATTGCATACGTAAGGTTAGGAAGGATAAATTGGCTGTAAATGGAAGGTAACTTCCATGAAACCCACGAGCAATGTTGTAACTAGAAAAGAAATGATTGGGTTATGACTGATTGACCTAGGAAAGAAATGTTTGACTATCCTTAAGATAGCTTGTCTCAAAACACCTCTGATTCCTTGGAAATATTTTACTCCAGGTAATGAGTAATGATGGAGATACCATCATGGAAGAGTCGGTTACCTTGGCACGTGTGGAGTATTTATCCCATGCTTGTTTATGTTTATGGATAGTACTTTCAAGTTTATCCTAGAGGAACCGCCCGGTTGTATGGGCAACTAGTTTTGGCGTATGGGCGCCCGGACTTTGGGTGATGACTTTTTTCACCCCGGTTTTTATAAATAAGGAATGGGTGCCATTTTTCACCCCTGTATAGGTGGTCTTGAGACAAGTTAGTACTGGTCAAAGATACTTCAGAATGACAGTACCTTGTCTTAAGTCTAAAGATGTTTGTTTTCTGAAAGAATGTCTTTAATATTGTTTTCAAAGGTTGTCTTAATGAAATGCAGTTATGAAAGTTAAAAGGAATCATTGTTTTAATTATGAAAAGAATGTGGTAGTAATTAAACAACACAAAAATCATGTGTGAGTGCGGGGTGGCAAGTGGGGATTGACTAAGGTTGTCAATCATGGATGGGTGGATCTGATTAGTCAGGTAACTATCCATTCCCGCGCACTAAAATGTTTAGAAACTTCTTCACTTGGAAGAGGAATCCACCAACGGCTGTGCCCTCACATATGTTAGGAGGAAAAAAGCGTTGGCTAAGGAAACCTTAATATGAAGGATGAAGATATAGGGCCGGATTATTTTTTTATGGTCCCGTTTCCACTGCGAGACAGGACTAGGTCTCTTCTAGGGCAATAAACCTAAACCATTGTCAATGGTAAGGGTGAATTCCCTGTAATTTTTCTTGTTTAAGGACTCTAACTTTAGTAGGCCTAGAGACCTGTCAATGGTACCATCCTGTTTTTGGTGTCGGCGGGATGGGAGACTTTACATGAATTATAGACCATACTACATATAAGAATCCATGTTCGTGAACTGTGACCACATCACGTCTGAAAAATAATACTCCAAGATAATGAGCTATGGAACACATTGTGTCCATGATCCAACCAAAAAAAATGGATTGGTGCACTCATCCGTAGCGTTTTAGATATGTCTCCTTGGCTCCCTGGTAGATGAATGTGCCTTGAACTACGGCGTACGAGTTCAAACACCGATAAATTGAACTCCAACACAAGGGTACAAATTAATTACATGGAGCACTTCTTCCCCCTCTCTACCACTCACAAGCCTATCTTTGGCTGAAGCTGGTGGTGGCACCAATCTCCATGTGACTAGAATGGAAGAGTCTGTTCCAGTGTAGTCACCACCACACCAACAAACTCTTTGATGTCCTTCCCTAAGTTACTATTATTGGTTTCTTCATGATGCTTGCTTTTAACTTCCCTCATTGTAGAATCTGTGTCTTTGACTTTGGATCTTCAATACTTAGCCAAATGACACGCTTTTCACAATTGTAACAATGGTTCTTGGTCCTCTTTCTAAAATTCGAAGCAGCAAGTGCGTCCTTACCTCAGAAATCTGAATTTTGCCTTGAGTTATCAACACAGCTTCTTCCTCAATGAGAAAAGAGCTGAGATAATCAAATCCCAGGTTTTCCTTCCTGACTTGTAGTCAAGTGTCCTAGACACTGTTTCATACACCTCATGCAATTTCATGAGAATCAAAGCAGCTAACTGAGTACTCGTCAGTGCACTTTTCATATCTGATAGCTGATCATGAATAATTTTAGCCTTCATAAGAAATGATTGCATGGAACTTTCTTGTGGAAACTGGATGGCAAATAACAGTCCAAGAAGGATGACTGCTTGCATCGTAGATCTCGATCAAACATTATGATGAGCTTGAACCACATATTGTTGGTAGTCTTCAAAGTTTGAATGGCTGGAGAAATGTCCTTTGTAAGAGATTTTGCAATGGTCGACATCGCCTTTGCATTAGCCTCATCCAAATCAACACATGATTTGAGATATTTGTCATCTTGAAGGTGGGTGTACCTATTGTTGGGATCCCTTGTGGGACGGGGCTTTGAGCCGTTGACAATATCCCATAAGCCTTTTTGTGAGAACCAGAGTCACATGATCAAAGTCCAATGAGCGTAGTTATTTGCCATTCAATTTATTGATGGCGCTCAAGCAAGGGTGCCCATGTTGAAGTTGCAAGATTTGGTAATTTGGTAATCCTTCTTGCACTCCAAGGGTGGATGCACTAATCAAGACACAAGATCTCCAAGCTGATCTACTCCTCTGCATAGAGAGCTCCACATGAAGTGGGCTCCATGATTTTATTTTCCCAAACTGCTATCCCTTTCTTGAGCTCCACATTGCACTTCTCCTGATCTTCCACAAAGCCCTTCAACAATGGCCACAAGGTTGGCACACAGCTGCTCAATCTGCTATCCCTTTCTTGAGCTCCACACTGCACTCCTTTCGATCTGCCACAAAGCCCTTCAACAATGGCCACAAGGTTGGCACAAAGATGCTCCTCAAAGCTCAGTATGGCCCATCCAATTTGACTGTCTCTGGAAATTACCAAGTCCAACCGCCAAAACTAAGCAATTGTTCTCACCATCTACAACTGATAACAACATAGATGTTTTCAAGATGTTTGCTGCTAAGGACAAGTTGGATGGGGATAACTACCCAAAGTGGCCTTAAATGATGACACATGTTCTTGTGTCAAAGTGCATCTGAAATGGTGTGCAAGCCATTGATGCATGTGCCTTCTAGATGCTCTATTGAGGATTTTGCACATTCTAACATATCTATTGCTGCTAGAACTATTTTTTCTATGGTTGAGCAATCTTATTGGGGTGTTAGAGATGCATAGGGTCATGCATTGACTACATTATCTACAAAGAACACTATTAGTCCTCATATTTGCGAAAAAAAAAGCAGCAAAAAAAGATTGTGAATCTATGATAGTATGGCTGGTCTTTATGCAAGTCGCATATAAGGCTAGAATTGCATTGCTACTATGTAAATATTCGAAGTCAAAGATTACACAAGAGGAAGATAACATGGACACTTTTCTTGCTAGTATCAAGGATATCAATGAGAAACTCATTTTTGTAGGTGGTTATTTTTTACAGTTTACTTGCACAAATTGTTCTCGATGCCTTGCTAGACTTTTGCTAGTACTTGGAAACTTATGACCCAAGAAAATTCTCAAGCTATCAAGTGTGATAAATTATGCACATTGCTATTATATGAGTTGCTTTCAAGAAAAGACAGGGCTAAACAACATGCAATTGAGCAAGTTTTTGTTGCTACTCAAAGAGGAGGTGGTAGTAGAAATGCAGCCACTTCTCGTGGTTCTTTTGTGAGTAGCAAATCACTTGTGTCTAGTGCTTCTTCTAGTAGGATCTTGTCTGGGAATTATAGTAAAAAAGGCAAGAAGAAGATATGTTTCCGTTATTGCAAGGCTAATGTTCACTTGATCAAGCATTTCCTAAGTTGAAGGCAAACGAATCCAAGAAGAAAGAGGCTAGATCTACTATCAATGCAGTTATTTAGAATCTTCTATAAAAGGATATTGTGATGTTGATGTAGATGGCGAATCAGCATAAAGTGTAGATTGTACCTATGATCCTTCTGTCCATACTGCATGTATGTTAGTTGCTATAGAGGCATATGTTTGGTACTTTGATGGTGATGATACAAAGCACATTACTTTGCATCATGACTTGTTTACCTCTCTTGAGGATTTCCTACATGGGAATACGATCACTTGTGTCAACGATGTCTTGGTAGGTTACTTTGGATGGAATGTAAATCAATCAAACATTGTTACTACTTCTTAAATGATATATTTGAGGAAGTTTATGTAACATAGCCTCACAATTTTATCAAGAAATGATTCAAAAAGAAAGTGTGCAAATGTCACAAAGTGTTATATGGGCTGAATCATTATCCTTCTGCTTGGTATGAGAAAGCTAACGCTTGTTTGTTTAAACAAGTCTTCTGTAATAGGCCAATTAAAAGCGCTTTGTATGTCAAACATGAGGGTGATGCTCATTGTCATTTTTTATGTATATAATTTGCTAGTTAGTGGTGTGAATGAGACACACATTGCTGACGTCAAGGCTTAATTGAATGCTACTTTCAAGATGAAATACTTGAGGCTTTTGTGTCATTACTTGGGCATACAGTTCAATAAGTGTGACGGAGGTATTTCTTTGTGTCAAAAAAGATAAATAGAGACATTACCATGTAAGTTTGGACTTGCGAACTGTAAATCTATTACTACTTGAATGGAAACAGGTTTTTGGAATTGATTCTTCATGATGTTGGAGATATCGTGGATGTCACTCTTTATAATAACTCTGTTGGAGGTATTGCTTTGTGTCAAGCAAGATATTTGGATGTTGTATTTATGTATGCAATATGAGGCCAGATATTCATATTGCAATCTCACAAGCAAATTTATGCATAACCCAAGGTCTAAGCATTCGCATATTGTTAAAAGGATCTTTTGCTACTTGAGTGGCACTTTACATATTGGGTTGTTGTAATCCAAGGGGTATCATTGCCACCAACTTTGCAAGATTTTTTGGACTTAAATTGGGTTGGTTGTTGTGACATATGAGTGTCCACAAGTGGTTTTGTTTTAAAATGCAAAAAATTAAGGCAATTTAATAGAAATACATTAAAATAAGGGGTTTTTATATTCAATTTTCAAAAAAAAAATCCAAAAATAAGGGTTCATTTTATTCTTTTAGACAAGTTAAAAGAGGGGTTTTTTTAATACCACGCAAACGCACGTTATATAGGGGGGTATAAAACAGTGAACCTTTCGAGACTTCATTATACACTATGTGCCATCTCTCCTTCACCGCATTACTCCTAGGGGAATTTGTTACCATATATGTAGTATTTGTAATGGAATTGGCCTATTAACTTGAGAGTAGCGGAAATTAATGAGAATACTTTTAAAAAATTACTTTGTGAGCATAGCGGGTGAACATAGTTGAAGATAACAACATAAACATAGAAATTAGTTAACTTGGAATGAACAATACTTTTGCAAGAGAGAGAATCTAGAGAACATGACAACAGTTGAGGACCGGATTTATGTGGAGCCGGTCCCCCTCCAATAGGCATTTGTATTATGATTTCTCCCATTAAGAGAGACTTTTTACAATAAAATCTTTGTGTTCCTTGTGACCTAGGTGATGCAATGAAGATGGAAAGCTTCATGAATCACAAGCATAACATAATCTTTGAAGAAAGCTTTAACTATCCCAAGCCTTACTCCCAAGACCTCAAACACCTTGGAAGGTGGAGAGAGCTAGCAGGGAATAAGGGTAGGGAAGAGGAAGAAGAAACATTTCATAGGAGAAAGAATTAGTTCGTCACTTATCATAACTCTTTTTGCTAGCATACATAATACCATAGTAATGAAGATGGAGAAGATGGCAAGCTTAAGCATTGAAGCATGGCTCTTGGCTGGATTTGCACTCCATAGCCAAGAGTGTTGGTGTAGGCTCTCAACCTCTACTTGCTTGGAGAAGGAGAGGGATCTCTTGCACTTTTCACAATGCATAATGAGAGTGTGTGTGAGGGTGTGTGGGAGACTATACCCCCTAAGCAACCCCCTAGATTGCTTTGGTCGACCCCCCCCCCTTGTAGCTCATGCTTGAAGCTCATTGGACCCCTCCAAGCCTAGCCTAGCTCATTTGGGCCCCTTTACCATTGGCCCCGTGTTGAGATAGATCTATAAGCACATGTCTATATCTTAACCCTTGTTCCCCTTTATCCTCCCATATTAAATGATCAGTATAATATGAAAAAATAATTTGGGTTGGCTAGATATTAGATTTTATGACATTACCTCTCTCTTGAAATCATAGTCGTCCTCGACTATGAGGTAGAAGAGATAAAGCCTTAGTCATTAGTCAATCTTACTTAGCGGGTAGAGGATCCCTTTTTACCCTATGACATCTTTCCAAGATGGATGACTAATCCATTTGGTGCTTGTTGCGAGACATAGTTGCCGCAAGCATGTATGCTCTTTAGTCCATTTCATTCTCTTAAAGTAGAGTGACAAATTCTACTTGGTGTTTGAGAGGCGTCGTCATCACAAACATGATTCTAAGCATGCATACTATTTAAATTTGTGCACAATTAAAAAGAGAACTAGTCTTATAAGACAAAAACATAGGCCATTTAAAAGAAATTTGTACATTTGCTTACTCTAACGTAGCATTGTAAGCATTGACAAGGTTCATACTATCCTTAAGTTGTATTCCTTGCATCCATCTAGCATCTTCAAAAGGATAATTTTTGAACTTAATAAGATAACATCGGATAATCTTACCATGTCGTAATACCTTGTCTTCATGCTGAAGGATAGCATCGGGTTGTAGCACCTCTTCTTGGTCTTCAACGTCAGGAGGGTCTTTGATAATCGGTTCACTTGGTGGATCTCCTTTGTAGGGCTTAAGTAGGCTCACATGAAAGTCATTAAGTATGAGCCAATGGCTGGGCAACTTGAGTTGGTAAGCCGTATTATTGATGGGCTTCAAGATTTGGAAAGGACCATAGTATCTTTTTGCTAGCTTAGCATAATACTTTTGATGGCCGGTAGGTTTTTGCCCGTGGCTTGCCTTAATCGAGCCTTAGGAAACTTAAGCAAGACCCAATCAATTTCTTTGAATGTTAAGTCCCTTTTGTGCTTGTCACGAGTAGCTTTTTGCCTTTGTTGAGATATGGATCTTTAATCTTTTGAAAAAATTCTTGTAGGTCACGGCTATACTCATTGGCGGCGGCGAAGATCTTCCAATGTACTTTGAGTATCAAGGGACTTTTAGGTATTCCTCAATGATCTCAAAAGGTGTTTTTCTCATAGAAGTATGTACAGTATTATTGTAGGCATACTCTACAAGAGGTAAGTACTTTTTCCATTACTAGTATTGATATACTTTGATAACATAAGTCTTGAGTAGCTCAAGTATCTTAAGATTGGCTATCTCACTTGGCTATCCGTTTGTGGGTGATAGACGGAAGAGAAATTCAATATTGTTACTAGATTTTCAAAGAGACCTTTCCAGAAGTTACTGGTCATTCTAGGATCTCTATCTGATACGATGGATGTTGGTAATCCATGGTTTTTGGAAATCTGTGATATGAAGAGAGTTGGCATTTGGTGTGCCTTAATAGTCTTTTTGACAAGAATAAAGTATGCTTGCTTGCTAAACCTATTGACTATTGTCCATACTCTTGTATTCCCATGGATAGACTTGGGCAATCCAAAGATGAAATCCATGGATATACTCTCCCATGGTGAATTTGGAATAGGCAATGGTTGGAGTAATCCATGTTGCTTCCCTCTATCATATTTGGTCGTTTGGCATACTACGCGTGTTGAAACATACTCTTGTATGTCCACTTTCATGGTAGGCCAATAGAAATATGTCTCTACTCCTCGTAGATTAGGTTTAATTCCTCTATGCCCGCATAGGGAGGAGCATGGGATTCATACATAACTTTCTCACGAAGGGAATGGGTAACACATAGCCTATTGCTGTGGAAAAGATAACCATCTTGCAAGGTGAATGGTTCCTCTTTCTTCCCCAAAGCAAGATCTGAAATTATGTCTCTAAAGTCAGGGTCAGTAGCATACTCATCTATCATAGAAGATAGATCATTGTGAGTAGCTATAGACACCCCATTAACTTTTGGTTGTTGTAAAAGTCCATCGGCCACTTGATTGCGCTTACCAGCAATGTGAGCAATATGGAAATTAAATTGCAAAAGAAAATTTGCCCACCTCATTTGTTTGTTGGAAAGCTTGGTTTGCTTCATGAAATACTTGAGACTTTGGTGGTCGGTTCGTAGGATAAATGGAGTCCCCAATATGTAGTTCTTCCACATGTCTACGGCATGTAGAATGGCTAAAAGCTCTTTCTCATAAATGCCCAAGACTTGTTCATCTGTATTGAGCCTTCGGCTCTCATATGCTATGGCATGCCCTTCTTGAAGCAAAACTGCTCCAAGGCAATCACCACAAGCATCACATTGGACCTCAAATGGCTTTGAGAGCTCCAGAAGCATGAGGAATAGTTGGGAGATAAGCTTCTCCTTGAGCTTATCAAAAGCATTGTGCTCCTAGCAGTCCATACATACTTAATGTTCTTCTTAGTTAAGTCATGTAGTGGTCCTGCTATTTGAGAGACTTTTGCTATGAAGTGTCTATAGTATGCGCACATACCAATAAAGCTTCTTAGCTCATGTAGATTCCTTGGATTAGGCCATGCTTTTATTACCTCTAACTTCAATGGATCCATACGGATACCCTCTTGAGAGATAATATGACCTAGGTATTGAATCTCTTGAAGGAAAATTTCACTTTTCTTTTGGTTGAGAAAAAGCTTATTCTCCCTCAATGCTTGAAAAATCACTTGGAGATGTTGCTTATGTTCCTCCAAAGACTTGGAGGAGATGAGATATCATCAAAGAACACTCCAGTGAATTTGCGATAAGGTCTAAAAAATTTCTCCATTAGATGATTGAACGTAGCTGGTGCATTAATCGAGCCAAAAGGCATGACTTGATATTCATAAAGACCAAATGGTGTGCAAAATGCGACATTTAGAATGTCTTCATCCACTATCCTTAGTTGATGGTAGGCACTTTTAAGGTCAATCCTACTAAAGTAGGTAGAGCCTTGTAGCTTATCAAAAAGATCTTCTACCTGAGGCATAGGAAATCTATTTTTGATAGTGATATGGTTTAGTGCTCGATAGTCCACACACGTACGGTATGTACCATCTTTCTTTTGCACTAAAAGGACTAGAGAACCCTTTGTCTACCAATTCCTGTGAGCTTGTTAGGCAGTGAGCCTCCTGGAAAGAGCTCAATACGATGGTCATCATCCCCATGTTTTGGAGGTAAGTCCATAGGGATATCATCGATGAACACATCTTGGAATCTTTTTAGAAAATTAGACAAGTGTAACTCTTCTTGATTCCTACCATTTTCATTTGATGAAACATTAGGATCTTTTAAAGACTCTTTGACAAAAATCATGTACGCAGAAACTGAGCTCTTCATTGGTTTATCAAAAGTAGGAGGATTTACAAGTGGAATAGTGTGACCACACTCACTAGCATCCATATACATGTTCTTTCCCCTGTAGGTGAAGTAGATTCTCCTTTCAGGGAACTTCATATTGGCAGCCATGCATGTGGTCAAACCATGGCGCCCCTAAGATAGCATCCTCATGTTGGAGAGGAGAGATGAAAAAGTCTTCTTTGTTGACATAGATTTGGACATGAAGCCATCAAAATTGGGTCATTTTGGGATGCTAGATAATAATTGCGCTTATTATATACCCTTGCTTAGTTTTGTCAAAATTGAGATTTTTAGTCACACACATGTTAACTAAGCCTAGTACATAAACTTTAGCAATTTTTGGCTTGAAATGGTTGACTTCGAGTAGACTTCTCTACTTTGCTCTCTCACATTCATGGTGTTGTCCCCGACTCTAGTTGTGATGATTGTTCTCATAGGTCGAGTAGAACCTCCATGTTGAATTTGGATGAGTTTGGAGATGATTTGTCACCATAGGTAAAAAATGATGCACGCCTCCAAGCCATTTTCAATTATCATGGGCTCCAAATGATGCTTTCTTTTTTGTTCCCACTAAGGTACATTATTTATAACCCCTATGTGGGAGCCTCTTGTGAGGTTCGAACCTGATTTTGACACTTGGTAAAATTTCAGCTTACTATCTATGGACCCCCTGGATTGTGGTCAAATGGTCATAAAAGCTTATGGGATGGTTTTATATGTCTATGCTATGGCCGCCTTCAAGTTTGGGAAGGTTTTGCTAACTTGGTTTTTTTTATAGCTACCCTATCGACATACACATGTTCAAACATGCTCGTTAGTAGGTTAGGAACTCGCTCAACATGCTCATGAGGAACTCACTCCTCATGTCTCGTGCAAGAGTGTGTAACATAGATGTTGTGGTTCAAACACCTTGTTGCCAATTTGAGTGCAAGGAACAATAGTTTGCCATCACTATCTTCATTGATAGCCAGCGAGCATTGACATTTGTGAGGAATGAATTGCCTGTTAACCTGATACTTAGCTAGTCACAAAAATAATTCTCTTTTTTGAACTTTACTTAGTATCTTAAGATTTTTCAAGAAACCTAAATATTGAAAGATGTATCGTTCTGGATATTCTCTTTGAGTGGATTTAGCTATTGAAATCATGTAACAAAGGTTTCATAATGGGTTGATCTCTTTTATAGTTTGTTTTCCATGTTATAGTGATGTAGAATTCCGCTTGGAATCTCAATGTTTGAAGGTGTGATATTGAAGTATTGAACCTTTACTTTTTTTATTGGCATTGTTTGGAATACCTACTCTCTATCTACTTACATAACACTTTGGTGATCTTGATGATCACAATAATTCATTTTGCAGTTGTTTAGGCAATGGGAATTATTGAATATCAAATGTTGATCACCTAAAATTGTTGGTTTTTTTTTAATCTCTAAGGGGAAAATAAATTTATGACAATTATCACTTGTGAGTATTATCACTATTATGTATTACTATGTTTTTTGGTGTGCCAATAAAAGCACTATGCGGAGGAAGAATTTCTTTACCTAAGTCCAAAATGATGATGAGTTTGTGATGTGAGTGGAGAAAATAATGATAGGATGATGTGAGTTAAACAATCTTTTTTGGTTCTTTAAAAAGAAGCATGATGGAATTTCAATAAGATTTTTTTACTTCGTTAGCATAGTGTCTCCTTGGCCCCTCAACAGCCCACGTGGCTCTAGCTGATCTCCTTGGCGTAGTGTCCGTTTTCCTCTCCTTGGCCCCTCAACAGCCCACGTGGCTCCAGCTAATCTCGCTCAAAAGCTAAAAACGTGGGTCTGTAAAGCTCTAAAAAAACAGCGCCGTCAACAAACGCAGCAATAAGCAGAATTAAAAAACACAGCGCCGTCAAATGCCAAAGCCCAACAGAATTTGCCTATTGTTGAACTGCACCGCCAAAGCCGTGTGCCCAACAGAATTCGCCTATTGCATTCTCCCCTCAACAGCCCACGTGGCTCCACGTAATCTCGCTCAAAAGCTAAAAACATGGGCCTGTAAAGCTTTAAAAAAAACAGCGCCCCGCAAGCTGTAAAAAAAACAACGCCGTCAAACGCAGCAACAAGCAGAATAAAAAAACACAGCGCCGTCAAACGCCAAAGCCCAACACAATTCGCTTATTGTTGAACTGCACTTCCAAAGCCCATGCCCAACAGAATTCACCTATTGCATTCTCCTCTCCCAACTCACGGCAACTCACAGAGCAACGGCAACACAGAGAGTAGGATTCTCCTCTCCCAACTCACGGTAACTCAGAGAGCAACGGCAACACAGGGAGCAAGATGAAGACCAGTGACCATCAGGCTCTCTCTCTCTCTCTCTCTCTCTCTCTCTCTCTCTCTCTCTCTCTCTCTCTCTCTCTCTCTCTCTCTCTCTCCACCGACCTTTGCTTGATTAAATAATTTATATATATAGCCTAGACCTGGTTTCACAAACATACAAAAATCCCTCCAAGACAAATCTAAACAGGAAATTTTACAATACTAGCGAGTATTTTTACAAAATTAAACTATTTTTCATGTATTTCCTTGATCCGGGCTTGCAACTCGATAGAGAGCGGTACTCTCGTGGGACGCAAAAGCGATGTGGTTGCATTCAAGGATTTCCAATCAATCGGTCACAAGGCTTTTCCAATCAGCTCTTCTGCAATTTTCTCTCCCACTTTGCACTATACATCTATCAAAAATTCATTGCTCCAGGGTTTGTGGCGATGATGCAGGGTGTGGTACTAGCGTTGATGTAATACGATCTACTGCATGTTGTCGGTAGGCGTAGTTGGAGGACCTCTAGGTCCATGGAGTACACAGATGGCGTTAGCAGACCAGGGCTAGTCATTGCGCACAACACTACTAGCAATTCCCTCTTAGCAGCTGTAATTGTTTGCTTGGTGATTTCTTGTTTCACAATGCTGCCAATTGCCCTATAGATCTTCATTACTTGCTTCTGCATCTTGCTTGGATAACTTATTTGATGTTTTGAGACCATGTCCACCTTGTGCAACGTCTAGGAGGGGAGAGTTAATCTGCACGAGAAGGGGGTGTGCATGTTGAGGATAAAGGGATCGCACTGGAAGGAATGGCAGCAGTGTTCACGATAATAACTAGGCCTTCTCGCTCATAGAAAAAAAAGCCTACCTCGTCGACATAGCGAGAGCATTCTTCAATGTCATAGATTCTGTAGGCCAAGCTCCTACCTCTTCATTCCAGCAGTAGAAGGTCAATAATGTCACTGTTTGCCTCATCGCCATATTCGAATTGACCTTCATCTGTAGTAAAGCCTCTGCGCCTTCCCGGCCTAGCAATCATAGCAGCTTTGTGTGTATGTCCACCTTCAACTACCTTACTCAGCTCGTTTCTACAGGCGCAACTACTTATGGCCTAACTGTATCGTGTTTCACTGCAGACAGATCAAGAGAAACTTGGACACATCTCCTCTACATTTGCAACAGCGACATATTCCAACGTGCGGTGAGTAAGAAATGCCACATTTTAATCTTGAACGCTGAGGACACAATAAAAAGGAACACACTGAAAATTGCATGCTGCCGTGGGAATGGCACATTCCCTCGTGTTATAAAAATTGGGGAGGAATGTGAAAACTCCCCCGTGCAGGGACACCAGCACGTTTTCTTTTTTTTCTATAACATAAGAGATAAAGAACACATACAAATAATGAGATTACTCTTAGAACCTTCAACATTGTCCTATCACTTTTCTAACTCTTCGTACTTACTCTTTGCAAGGGACATTCAGGAAATCAGCTATCGCTTGCCTCTTCTCAGTTCGAAACCCCACAACAGCACAATCCAGCACCAGGTACATGGTTGTTTCAAACGCTTGAATTGTTCGTTGCTTAGTCGTGACTAGTAAGTAAGTATCACAAGTTTCTCATCACATTGAACCTTTTAAGATTGAGTCCGACTTAAGCCTTCAATGGACCATCACCGAAAGCATAGGATACACCTTAGCAAATCGAAAGCGAGACATCGCACTTCAATCAAGAAGAAGGCTAGATTTCTACCATGCTCACAATCATGGATTGATATCGTCAATATAGTACACCGATGGAGTTCAGATGTAGCAGCGACATTCAGACCTTTAAGCATATGCTTTATTTGTGGTGTATTTTTCATCCAAAGAAGTGCCTCTTTTGATTGTACTCGAGCTCCAAACGAGACATCGATTGCAATGTTTGCTAGCAGTCTATTGGTATCCAGCTTAGAGGCTACACAAATAGAAACACAATGGGTGCAATGCTACACTTGTGAGAACTCAAGCGCACGTCAGAGATATTGTGTGCCCTTGCTTCCAGACTACACCAGAAGAATATTGAACAGAAATTAGCTTCACATACAACTACTGAGCATCATCGACATATCTATCAATGCCATCTCAACTGTGACCAACAATTGCACGAGGTACACTAGACAGACGTTCAATATTAGATAACCATCTGCTATCATGGAGTAAAGAGCATAGAACAACCTTCACAGAGCAAGATCTGGCTACATCACAAGTGGCAGACATACTTGCATTCAATCTTGAGAACAACTTCGTACTACATAAGTACATGTCGATGGCCGAACGACCGAATAAGAAGATTGGCCTTTGCATACTCAGTCAAGATAGTGTGAGCAAGATTATTCAACGCCAACAAGACAACACACCATTTGCACTGATGGCGCAACTGGACACAAGTTTGATGTTTGGTATCATTGAAAACATCGTTGAACCAGCCAGGAGAAGAGCATTCACCACTAGCGATACTTACAAATTTGCTTCTCTGCAGCTCCGTGGCCGTCAACAATTGCTAGAGAGGACAGTTACTTTCAAGCCCAATGGCATGCCTGCCGCATCAAGCTCCGTGAATGACATCACAATAGAGACAGCAGCGTTTCCATTCCTGTTCCCTTTTGGGAAAGACCAGTATGATGGTAAAATCAACTTCAATATAAATGTAAAGATACGTGCATCGACTCTGTTCTCCGTTTACACCTTGTACAAGCCATACCTGCTCATAATGTACCAACTAAAGCAGGCACTTATGTTGGCTAACAATACACAAATGAGCTTGTTGCAAAGGGACATTGACAGCTACAAGAGGGCCAATAGTACAACAACTGACAAAGATACTGTGAGACATGTGCTTCGGTACAGCACTCCTTCCAGCATGCCATGTTCCTGCTCGTGGCGAACCTAAAGGACTTGATAGCAATGGTGGGTGGGCGAATGGGGAATGCCTAATTTCTTCTTGACTTTCACTGCCGATGAGGTCACATACACAAGATGGCCTGAGATTGACACCATCGAGCTAATTGCACGTCAGTTGAACGCCTCCTTCACTTGGACAGACTGCCCAGTCGAATGCGCCCTCACCTTCCACACTAAGTTCCAAATGCTTATGTCCAAATATATACTTGCGAAATGTGTGTTGGGCCGTGTGCAACACCACTTGGTTAGATATGAGGTCCAAAATAGAGGATCATTGCATGCTCATGTCATACTATGGATACATGAAGAAGACACAGAGCAACTATCTGTTGAGATAACTGCATACATCCTGCCAGAAACTAGCTTTGTGGTTTTGCCAGAAGTAAGCCGCCTCCGAGAACTTGTACTCAGGAAACAAATTCACAAGTGCCATACAAGTTGTTACCACGGTCAAAGAGATGGAGTATGTAAACACGGGTTTCCATTTCATGTGCAGCCAAATCCAAACCCAGTCTTCAGCGAATAAAATCACAGATGGCAATACTTCAGGCCCCGACATGAAGACAGAAATGTCGTTGTTACGAGACTGGGCACCCTCCTGTTGTAGTGGTTAACTGCAATTGGGATAGCTGGGCGTAATGGTTAATTATGTGCTGTCTATTTATTTTACTAATTGAGTTGATGATGATTTTGTAGAGTGGAATGCGGGGAGTTGATGAAGAGGCGACAGCAATTATTCTTGGCCATTTTATAGTTGCATGGTATCTTAGAATCTCATTTCAATAAGCCACTATGGCTCTGTAAATATTTGTAGTGGGAACTCCCCTTATGGGTCATGCAAGAACTAATGAGCTTCACTCATTTACAAAAGTGAAGTGGTTGTAAAAGAGGGGCCTCAATTTTTGGCACCTCAAACTCAAAAATAATATATTAAATACCAACTCCACAAGAGAGGTGCCGTGGAGTTTGGGGCTAGATTTAGGCCTTTCTCTTGCAGATTCTCTTCTCTACTCTCTTAAGCTATGGTTATTTTACTGTGTACTCTCTAATCTAGTCTCCATCTCTTACACATCTCTTACACCTTTTTGTTACCATTAGAATTTGGAGGAAAACGCTGGTTGAAAGGATGTTGGTCGCCTCGTTGCTGAGTGTTGTTGTGGTTGTTGCTCGTATGAGGTTGAGCAGTGGCAGGAGGATTGTCAAATCTTTGTCTTTTGAAAAAGGTACGGCTTTGGTGTTTGCTTCTGTCAGAGTTAGGAGAGAAAGGAGGTCTCTTGTTGCGGTTAGTGTTAGCAGGTTGATCAGTGTGAGAGGAATGTCCACCTTTCTTCTTTTCTGCGTTGAGAGCCAAGTTAATGGCCTTTGACAGAGAATCTGGTTCGAACATATCTACCTCAGCACTAATTTGTAGTGCCAAGCCTGATATGTACTTTCGCTTCAATTTCCTGCGACTAATATGTTCAATAGCTTGCAATTGAATTAGACAATTCCAAAAACGGTCAGTGTAACCCTGTACATCTTCATTTCTACCCTGTCGAATTAAATCCCATTGACGTCGTGCTTTAGCTTTGTACTGTGTTGGCAAAAATTGAGGCCCCTCTTTTACAACCACTTCACTTTTGTAAATGAGTGAAGCTCATTAGTTCTTGCATGACCCATAAGGGGAGTTCCCACTACAAATATTTACAGAGCCATAGTAGTTTATTGAAATGAGATTCTAAGATACTGTGCAACTATAAAATGGCCAAGAATAATTGCCGTCGCCTCTTCATCAACTCCCTGCATTCCACTCTACAAAATCATCATCAACTCAATTAGTAAAATAAATAGACAGCACATAATTATCCATTACGCCCAGCTATCCCAATTGCAGTTAACCACTACAACAGCAAAATAACCATAGCTTAAGAGAGTAGAGAAGAGAATCTGCAAGAGAAAGGCCTAAATCTAGCCCCAAACTCCACGGCACCTCTCTTGTGGAGTTGGTATTTAATATATTATTTTTGAGTTTGAGGTGCCAAAAATTGAGGCCCCTCTTTTACAACCACTTCACTTTTGTAAATGAGTGAAGCTCATTAGTTCTTGCATGACCCATAAGGGGAGTTCCCACTACAAATATTTACAGAGCCATAGTGGCCTATTGAAATGAGATTCTAAGATACTGGGCAACTATAAAATGGCCAAGAATAATTGCCGTCGCCTCTTCATCAACTCCCCGCATTCCACTCTACAAAATCATCATCAACTCAATTAGTAAAATAAATAGACAACACATAATTAACCATTACGCCCAGCTATCCCAATTGCAGTTAACCACTACAACAGGAGGGTGCCCAGTCTCGTAACAGTCGTACCGCACCACCCTACACTGCTTCTGCTATGGGGTGCACATATGAATATATAGCGGGTCACCAATTCATCGTTGTCCTACTACCTCTTGAAGTATACACTCAAAACTGAACCAATGGGCCATCTCAACATCTGCTCATAAGATGCAGAGCGCTTAGGCCTAGGTGGCCTTGACACTGTAAAATTGAAGATGATCTCAGCCTCTTTACCGTCGAAACCTATCTCAGCAACAGAACTGGCATTAAATTTTTTGCAAATCCCAATCATTTCAAAGAGTAACACCGTCCAATACGTCAACTCATCACCCCTGGCACTACGACAACGAATCATTTCTCACAACAATGATGTCGTGCTGCACCCTGTCGATCTGTACTACGCACGACCACAAACTCTGGAGAACCTTACGTTGTATGACTTCCACAAGAATTACACAGTGACAAAGGGGAAACAAAGGAAAAAAAGTGTTTCAGAGGAGAACACCTATGGCCAATCGCTGCAGCGGCAACACCGACTGGTCCGTTTCATAGACTTCCACCCAGGGCATCATCCAGAGGCTTTCTTTTACAACGTGCTGCTAAAGAGCATCACCTTCAGAAATGAATCCCAGCTTCTCTCACCGGAGAACACGTCCAAGTCATACTATCTTGAGTGCAAACTTAGAAATTTGATGCTGACAGATGAGGACCTTGAGATGTACATCATAGAGTACACACAACGAAATATGCTCACAACAGATCAAACACACCAATTTCACAACATGATACTACAGAAGACATCCTCAACAAAGGCTGCCTCATTTCAATCTCCAGATGTGCAAACAGACTACAAGCAATAGGACACATCTTCCCGTATCTCTGTCCTTCTAAACGAGCTTCAAAACGTCCAAAACGCGTCACTGACATCTGAACAAGCAAAGATCTACAAGAAGCTTACAGCAGCAAAGGGTGGACTACATGTTATCACAGGCACTCCTGGGAGTGGCAAAAGCTTCCTCATTAGATATATCACAAGCCAACTCATAATGCAAGGGAAAACTGTCGCACTCGCTGCTTCAATCGGTGTAGCAGCCACGAGGTTAAGCAGCATCGCAACAACTGTCCATTACCAATTCAAGATACCAGTGCGCACACAACAGTATCCCCTGTCAATCTCCAAAACTGATGACACATACGTCAGTATCAAAGAAGCAGACACGCTTATCATAGACGAGATTTCTATGTTGACAAAGAAAACTTTTGATCTCATAGTATGACAAATTGTGAATGTCACCAACGGCACACTGCTAGACCCATTCAAAGACAAAAAGGTCTTCTTGTTCGGTGATTTGGCAAAGTTGCCGCCGGTATGCAGGCATCAAAGTGATCAGTGCTACTCATGCCACATCACAAGCTCCACTTATTGGTCCGCTGCTACTACGTACATTATGTCTTGAACAATGCGCCATGCAAAAGATAGCTCTTTCATAGAGTTCCTCAATACAATAAGAGTCACGCTCCCCACAAAGAAAGAGATCCACGATGCACTCGATGACCGCATCATAAAGCAGGATCAAATAGACCAACACATGGATAGGAATATGACAATCATCTGCACACACAAGAGTGACATTCGATATTATAATAACCTTCTCTTGGAACGCTTCCATCAGCATAGTCACATCATCCAAATCGGCCTCAAGACGAATGCACACAACATCCCTGAGCTCCAAGCATGGCTTGAAGATCCCGACTTCCACGCAATTGACAGAATAGCAGAAGGAGCAAAGGTGCTAGTAATAGAGAACATAGACTTAACAATTGGAGCAGCCAATGGATCACTATGTCGCGTAGACGAAATCCTCCAAGATGAAGAAGGAGGCGTCAAAGCAATCAAAGTCACACTCGACACATCTAAACAGGAACTTACACTTCGACGGTCAAAGCATAGCAGGCGGACATTCAATGGGAAATGGTACCATAAATCCACATTCCCAATAGCTCTCGCCTATGCTATTGAGGCGGTCCGGGGCGGGCAACAAGAAGAGTGGCCTCTAAGCACCCTTCTAATCTCCCGTGCTGCTCAATTGGGTTGGGGTTGGAAAAAACAACAAATACACACACAAACCCACAACCTAACCCTACACAAATTTGGGGCACCACCTAGTTTTGGATGCGAACTAGGACGGGTAGAGAGAGAGAGAGAGAGAGAGAGAGAGAGAGAGAGAGAGAGAGAGAGAGAGAGAGTGCTCAGGCTGCTTTGAAATGTATCGGCCGTGATCAAGCAAACACAATTATATATGTAAGAAAGAGAGAGAAGGGGGAGGGGATGCTTGTTGCATTAATACCTTCTTACAAATCTGTCACGACCAATCAAAGTGAGATTAGTATTTGTTCAACATAGCTTGAGTAAATTACACCACAACACATCACAAGAAAAGCCACCCCAATCACTGTCTTAAGCCCAGGGGAGTCCTCTCAACCCTGTTGCCCTCTTACAGTATGTTGAATTTATGGCTGAATTGATGACAACACCCAGAGACAAGATATCAAGAACTTAAGAAAAAACAAGACACTTACACATCATTGTTGTCCATTACTTCACGTTGGAAGAGAAACAAAGTATCCAAGCTTAGTCCAAATCCACTCTCCTTGATTCAACAAATGTTGGGCTTACACTAGTAGGAGAAATGATAGATTTCCTACTCTCAATTGAATGATCACTCTCTCTTACAATGACATAGAGTTCCCTTGCTAATCACCCCTAATACAACACATGCATATGCATAAGACAATGAGCTTCCACTCAAGAGCTCCTTCTAGAGAGGTTGAGCTTGGCTTCTCAAGCTATAGCATAGTGCTCTTGCTTATGGCTCCCCCCATTTTATGTTATCTACACCCTCTTTTTATAGCAATTTTGAGGGCTAGAGTTACTCCTCTAACCATGGTTGGGTTATATTTTCAGCACTTATCTAATTTCTTTTGCTTGGAATTATCAAGAAGTTGGTGGGGATAGATGAAGAAGAGAGAAGTGGAGGTGATAGGACTTTTCATAGTAGGTTAGTGTTAGTAAATTAGTATTGTTAGTATTTTATTAATTTACAAATAGAATTGGATATTTACAATGGGAGTATCCATGTAGGGTACAAATAAGGAAGAAAAAACTCTTAATAGGTAAGAAATTATAGATTTCTTACAATGTTGATGCTCCAAGTGTCTTGAGTAGGGTCAATTTTGACGCTTGTTGACGGTCCACTAGCTTTGACGGTACGTTTTCTCTCCACTCTTGACCTTCCTTGAGAGCCAAGGTAAGTGAACATGAGTAATCAATCACCATGATGTTGTCTTTCAAGAGAAGAGGATGAATTTTGTAGTTTTTTTAATAGATATGGGCAATATGGATGAGGAAAAATGAGACTAGGTGGTCAATTTTGGAATGGAAGTGTGTGTAGGAGACATGAGTTCACCATGGTTTCTCTTATTCTTCAAGGTTGAGAAGAAGGTGAGTAGGGTGCAGAGAGGAGTGGTGAGAGAGGTAAGGATGATGAGTGGAGAAGTGTGTGTGAAAGAGGAAAATGATAAAGTGGAAGAGGGAGTGTGGCTGCATAGCATGGGCAAACTGGGGTCCACCAATAAAATCATAGCTCACAGCTCATAGCTCAAAAAAATATGAAAAAATTTGAGGTATAAGTTCAGCTCACGAGCTACAACTTTTGTTTGTATCACCTTTTCAAATTCGGGGAGCATGTGATCTTTAAAAATTCAGCAAAACGGACTGAATTTTCCACTGCACAAAGTCCTTGTGAGGTCCTTCTTTGGATGATTCTTTTGAATACCACCAAGAGTAAGCTCCACATGGTGCATGCATGCATACCACATACCCTTGACCTTATTTGGTAGGTCTATAATTGAAGATATTATTGAGATCATTATATAAGTGAATAGTATAACTAAGAAAATCAAATATTGAGGGGTCTAAAAAATATATGTACATGTCAAATATAAATAATATAGGTGGATAAAATATAAAGGGTCAAAATAAATCTCTCTCATTATAAGTCTACCATAAAAAGATGAATATTTTTTGTGGTCTAATTTATGAGAGTAATATAGAATAGATGTAGGAAGGAAAAAATGACAATAGTGAAAAAATATACACATAAATAGAATTAGTGTTTCTGGATTTTTGTTGGGATGGAGTTACACCAAAAATAAGAGAAGCTTGCATGAAATTATTTTTATATGGAATAAAGAGTATGCAAAATGGTAAGAAAAAATATGGTAATGTTTAGCATAAATAACACACCATAGGTAGAAATATTTAAATAAATACCAAGATAATTATGAAAAATCCTTTTATTTAGGCCTTATATACAATGAAATATTTACACACAAATGGGCCATAATATACTTATATTTTTTATTTTTTTATTTTTTTGGCTCAACTAGCCCAGTGACTAGCTAATTAAGGGTTTTTAAGAAAATATGGAAAAAGTCCCCTAACTTACACACACCTATATACAGTGAAATGGTAGGGATAGCCACAGTGTTTGGATGATTTTGGTAGGGTGGGTTAACTCACTATGGCAATTACGGAGAGCCAAAAAAACGGCTATCATTAGCCCTCCCCCAGGATGATGGTATATTCATGTACCATCATAGAGTATCTTTTCCAAAGAGAGTGCTTCAGAGTCCTTGACGAGATCTTCATTGTTTGGCCCCTCAGAATTTCGGTTTGAGTTACACTCATGCTTCATGGAACAATACCTACATGAGATAGCTGCCTTTTGACAGATCTTTGGTAGATCCTTTGGTGGAAGGCGACTCAAATAAGGCTTCAAGCGAGACCCGTTTACCTTCCTGGAGTGCTCTTTCCCATTCAAGTCCATAAGTTGATAGTAACTTGAATTGAAAGCCTTCTTGACTATGTATGGCCCCTGCCATCTAGTTTCAAACTTAGCATCAAAACGATTATCGAGTCGATTGTCATACGTTAGCACAAGATCTCCTTCATTGATGCCTTTGTCCTTCAGTTTCTTGTCAAGCTTTTCCTTCGTTTGATTGGCTTTCCTCTTGTAGCACTCGTATGCTGCTTCTCTTTTCCACTCAAGCTCAGCTAAGGTAAGAAGTCGATCCATCCATGCTTCTTGATCATTTTGTGCACCTCTGCCATGAAGCCGTATTGTTGGGATGTTGAGCTCAATTGGTTGCAAAGCTTCTTGACCATAGACCAAGTGAAATGGTGTGAACTCCGTGGCTTCCCTATATGTGGTTTGATACGCCCACAAGGCACCATCCAAGAAGTCATCCCACAACTTTGTCTTGTTTTTCACCATCTTTCTAATGATGCCTGCAATGACACCATTAGCTTTTTCTACCAAACCATTTGATTGGGGATAGTAGGGTGTACTATGCCGATGTAGAATGTGAAGTTCTTCACAGACTTCTGTGAGCAAGCCCTTTCTAAACCCTAGACCATTATCAGAAACAATCTTCAAAGGTGTGCCAAATCTACAACAAATGTGAGTGTAGACAAATTTGTTCACTGTCCTCTCATTTACCTTTGCCACACTTTGTGCTTCCACCCACCTAGTCATATAGTCTACAGCCACTAGAATGTAGAGTTTACTATTTTTTGTCCTAAACAGAGGACCCATAGCATCAATGCCCCACTTTTCAAAGGGTCCATTTGCAAGCACGATTTGCCTTGGACCATAAACCAATCTTCTATTCCCATTTACCTGACAATTGTGACAACTTTTACACCAATGTTGGACATCCACATGCAGACTTGGCCAAACATACCCGCAAGGAAAATCTTCTTCACGGTTAACTCTTGGGCAAAATGACCACCACATGCCTCTTCATGCAAACCTTTTATAATGGCTGGAATCTCCTTGATAGTTGGTACTCTTCTGCACACTTGATCCTTCCCTCTTTGATAGAGGGATCCTTCTAGGAAGAGATACGTGCTTTCCTTCTTCATGAGTCTCCTCTTCTGAGCCTTCATGAAGTCTTGTGGAAACTCACCCTCCAAAATGTAGCTAATAATGGGAGTCAATGACTCCAATACCTGGTATCTCGATTTCTTGATAGTTGTTGCCACCATGATGACCTGCACTTCTTTCTCAACACATGCAACTGCTTGTTGCGCAAGTAAATCAGCATCTTCATTTTGTTTCCTAGGAATATGATATAGTTGCACTTCTTCAAACTGATTAAACATCCTACGAATGGCATGAAATTTTGTCCTTCAGCTTTCATTCTTGCATACCCAAATGCCTAAAATTTGCTTCACAATGAGAAGTGCATCCCCTTTTACCATGAGACGTTGTATACCTTGGCCAATGCATATCTTTAAACCATGAAGTAGTGTGTCATATTTTGCTTCATTGTTGCTAGTTGAACCTGGTAGATTGACCTTCTCTTTCATGACCACCTCTCCACTTGGGTTGAGCAATACTAGCCCTCCCCCTACTTTTCTTGTGACTCGTCGAAAAGCTCCATCAAAGAACAAGGTAAAAGCATTAGGAATACTTTTAGGTGGTGGCAATGGTACAGTCTTTACTTCAGGCACCTTAATCTCCTTCTCATGTACCCTATAAGTAAGAATCCCTGCCAATTGTGCACGCATATTGTCTTCTACCTTGAAAGAGTATTGAAACTCTTGCAACTCCATAATCCACTTTGAGATCCTAGTACTAAGATTCATTTGAGATGACACCCAAGGGAACAAATTTTCTGCAGTGAGAATTACAAAAGGTTTTGGTAGCAAGTAGGATCTAAACTTTCTCACTGCAAACATGAGAGATAGCATCATGAGTTCTACCTCCGTGTAGCCTCTCTCCAAAGAATTCATGACCCTACTAGCAAAGTAGATGTGTCGCATCCTGGTACTGTGGGGATCTTGTTGTAATAAAACTGCACCAATTGTTTCCTTCCCAACACTAGAGCTAACAAAGAATGTGTACTCCCAACAAGGAGGCATGACTATTGGTAGCTCTGACAAAATGACTTTAATGTTACAAAAGTACTCTTCAAGCTCATAAGACCGTGAAAATTCTACTTGTTGTGTCAACTTTTGCAAAGGATGAAGCAACTCCGAAGCTAAGTGAATAAAGCGTGACATATACTTCACCTTTTGAATGAATGAGATGACCTCTTTGAGATTCTTGGGTGATGGGAGCTCAATAAGAGCCTTTTCCTTTGAAGGATCCACCTCAATGCCTTTATAGGAAACCTTGTGACCAAGCAAGATCACTTCATCCTCACTATGTGACACTTGTCGGGGTTGAGTTGACCTCCCATGTCGTAGAGCTTCTTTAAACCTTCTTCTACCCTTTGTAGATGCAATGATTTTGAGCTATAAATGCAGAAATCATCAATGAACACCCTAATTGACTTTCCAAAGAATGCTTGAAACACCATGTTCATGAAACGCTGGAATGTTGCAGGAGCATTTGTCAAACCAAATGGCGTGACTCTAAAAGCATGATAACCCCAAGGAGTGATAAAGGTTGTTTTCAATTGATCTTCCAATGCGATACCTATTTGAAAGTAACCTGAGTAGCCATCACACACAGTGTACTTCTCATGACCAGCTACCTCATTTAGTGTCTCATCCTGAAATGGGAGGGGAAAGTGATCTCTTTTTGTTGCCTCATTGAGTGGACGGTAATCCACACACACCCTCCACTTGCCATTTTTCTTAGGAGTGACAACAACGGGAGAGACCCACTCTGAATTCTCCACTGGATAAATGAAACCTGCTGCTAGAAGCTTTCTTACCTCCTTGAGTAAAGCCTGCTCCTTGAGTAAAGCCTGCTCCTTGATGACTCCTAGCCTTCGTAGCTTCTGAGCCTTAGGTGTGGCCTCTGGCTTCAACTCAATTTTGTGTTGAACAACGTCTACTCCACGCACATCGGTGTAGTCTTTAGCAAAAAGCTTAGGAAATTTCCTTAACACACCTTTGAGCTCCTCTCTTTCATCCTTTGTAAGTGTTGTAGATAACATACCTTCTAGCATTCTTTCATCTTCCACTTTTTGGTTTTCTTGGGAACCTACCTCTTCCAAACATGGGCAAGAGGTCTCCTGGTTGTTTGGATTAAACCTTACCCCCATGAATTCGATGGAAGACTCCTCTTCAGTAATGCTGCCGCTACTTTCTCCTTCTGAAGTGCTATCGGTCCAGCCTTCCTTCGTCTCACTTTGAGATGATTCTTCATGGAGCTCCTCTTGGCGTTGCTCCTTCATGTCGAAGACAACCTTCTTATGATTGTCATTCCTGCAAATTAGCTTTCCACTCTCCCAATCCTGCAAAGCTCACATTTTCATTAGCCATGGTCTCCCTAGGATAAATGGGTAACCATTTCCTTTGATAGACATGACATAGAAATCCATTGCCTTCTTAATGCCAAAGGCCTCCACAAAAACAGTTTTACAAATGCCTACACACCTAGCTTTGCTATTGTTTGCCATCTTGACTTTATTTTCAGGTGTCTCATGGATGTGCATGCCTAGTCTTTGCATGAGTCCCTCTGTCATGATGCAAATTTGTGCACCCCCATCCACTAAACCAATCTTCCTTTGATGTAACAATCTAGCACAGGTGTAATATCCTCATTCATTTCAGCATGTGCAATTTTTACAACAGGCACACTCTCTTTTACCTTTCTCCTAGTGCTAACTGCCTTTGTTAAATCCCTCCTAACTTGTGGGCATAATGCAAGAAGCTGAGGCCATGAGATATCAGGACCCTTACCTCTCATGTCTTCCAACAAGTTGTATGGAGCCATACCATGTCTAAGAGGGAATTCTTGGAGATTGATACGACGTCGAGTCCTCTTAGCTTCCTTGGTCTCCTTTGCCTTCTTGCTTCGTCCATGGTCACTCTGTGATGTGACACCTTCTTTCTCTTTACCCTTCCCTCGGCCATGCTTAATGCCATTTGCTTCCATGTCAACCTCATTTGAATTTGTCACCTCTACCACATGCACATTTGGATCTGGCAAAGGTGGAACTCCTTTTACCCCTTGTGGAGGTGGTCTTACTCCATTTGGCCTTTGTAGAAGCCGTGGTTGCTAATGAGTAGTTCCTTCCCCTGCATTCATCACTGGGTAATTCAAGTTAGGTCTCCCTGGCTCCCCACGGGGCCAAGGATAATTATACATCCCATGTCCAGACTCACCGCAATTCCAACATTGCAAGACTCTCCTAGGTCATGAATCTCGCTCTTCAGACTTCTTTGCTTGTCCCTTTGGACCTACAGCTTGTGCAAGGTGAATTGACAGGCTGCTTAAAGATTCATTTTAACTTCTCAATCACTTTCGTTGTTATCTCAGGAATCTCCCTAGATGTTGATGCTTGTGACTTACCTTTGGGTCTAAGACCTTCTATTGGAACCTCCCTCCTTAAGCACTTGAGTTTCCTATATTTCTCAGCAGCCCTAGTTTCAGCTGCATCAAAGGTAGCAGGTGCACCTGCCTCAACTTTTATCTTAAGGTCAAGAAAGAGTCCGGCTATGAACCTCTCCTTCTTTAGGAACTCTGCACCATCACCAGGGTTAGCAACATTTCTCACCCATACAGCCCAAAGACATAGAAACTCTTGCTTGTACAAGTAGTAGTCATCTAGGTCTTTTTGCTTATGAGAAACAATGTCTTGCCATAGTTTTTGAGTGTTTTGGGGATCAAAGAAGTATCTCTTGAAATGATTCACAACTTCTGTGTAATTCCCTTTAACTTCCTCAGGCAACGAGTCAAACCAAGTGCTAGCATCTTTCCTAAGGACCACTTCAAACATCTCTACGCGTTCTTGATCAGTTACTATCCTCTTGATACGACAAGACATCTTGAAATTTGCTAAAAATAATTCTGCATTCTCTCCAGTCTCTCCAAAGAAAAGAGGATATCCACACATTTGGCGTTGGGCCTCCATTGAATCAGTTTTAAGGTGACAATACGTTTTTGTTTGTTTTTTTTTTTTTAAAAGATTTACACAGTAATATTTTCTAAATTGCAATCTATTCTACAAAAAAATAAAAATATTCACATCAAATGACCTATGATAATCAATAAGAGGCAGGATGACAGGGTTTGGAGATGCCAAAATTTCTCCTACTCTTTGGGCACCAAACATGAACACCATACGTTGTTGAAAGTGGATCTTCCTACTAATTGCAACGTTTATTCTAATGTGTTAGTGAAATGGAAGGGGAAAACCTCTATTCCTGGGCCATTATCCATGGTCTATGCATGACCTAATGCTTAAAACAAAACAAAAATATAAATGTCCAAACTAAGGTCGTACCTAATGAGAGGCAAAATAAAGGGATTTACTGATGCGTTTATATCTGCCAACCTAAGGGGACCTAAAATTCTACGAATTACACGTTGAAATTGCAACTTAGTACTAACAATTATGTGTACATTTTGCCTTGCAATCGGAATGAAAGAATCATACAAATTCTCGTGATTCATGCAAACTACTTGACTATTCTAAAGATTGATCCTACACAAAAACATACACAAGTTGGGTTCCTCAGTGGGGGCACCAATTTGAGGCGGTCCGAGGCGGGCAACAAGAAGAGTGGCCTCTAAGCACCCTTCTAAGCTCCCGTGCTGCTCAATTGGGTTGGGGTTGGAAAAAACAACAAACACACACACAAACCCACAACCTAACGCTACACAAATTTGGGGCACCACCTAGTTTTGGATGCGAACTAGGACGCGTAGAGAGAGAGAGAGAGAGAGAGAGAGAGAGAGAGAGAGAGAGAGAGAGAGAGAGAGAGAGATAGTGCTCGGGCTGCTTTGAAATGTATCGTCGTGATCGAGCAAACACAATTATATATGTAAAAAAGAGAGAAAAGGGGGAGGGGATGCTTGTTGCATTAATACCTTCTTACAAATCTGTCACGACCAATCAAAGTGAGATTAGTATTTGTTCAACATAGCTTGAGTCAATTACACCACAACACATCACAAGAAAAGCCACCCCAATCACTGTCTTAAGGCCAAGGGAGTCCTCTCCACCCTGTTGCCCTCTTACAATATGTGGAATTTATGGCTGAATTGATGACAACACCCAGAGACAAGCTATCAAGAACTTAAAAAACACCAAGACACTTACACATCATTGTTGTCCATTACTTCACGTTGGAAGAGAGACAAAGTATCCAAGCTTAGTCCAAATCCACTCTCCTTGATTCAGCAAATGTTGGGCTTACACTAGTAGGAGAAATGATAGATTTCCTACTCTCAATTGAATGATCACTCTCTCTTACAATGACATAGAGTTCCCTTGCTAATCACCCCTAATACAACACATGCATATGCATAAGACAATGAGCTTCCACTCAAGAGCTCCTTCTAGAGAGGTTGAGCTTGGCTTCTCAAGCTATAACATAGTGCTCTTGCTTATGGCTCCCCCCTTTTTGTGCTAGCTACACCCTCCTTTTATAGTAATTTTGAGGGCTAGGGTTACTCCTCTAACCATGGTTGGGTTATATTTTCAGCACTTATCTAATTTCTTTTGCTTGGAATTATCAAGAAGTTGGTGGGGATAGATGAAGAAGAGAGAAGTGGACGTGATAGGACTTTTCATAGTAGGTTAGTGTTAGTAAATTAGTATTGTTAGTATTTTATTAATTTACAAATAGAATTGGATATTTACAATGGGAGTATCCATGTAAGGTACAAATAAGGAAGAAAAAACTCTTAATAGGTAAGAAATTATAGATTTCTTACAATGTTGATGCTCCAAGTGTCTTGAGTAGGGTCAATTTTGACGCTTGTTGACGGTCCACTAGCTTTGATGGTACGTTTTTTCTCCACTCTTGACCTTCCTTGAGAGCCAAGGTAAGTGAACATGAGTAATCAATCACCATGATGCTGTCTTTCAAGAGAAGAGGCTGAATTTTGTGGTTTTTTTTATAGATATGGGTAATATGGATGAGGAAAAATGAGACTAGGTGGTCAATTTTGGAATGGAAGTGTGTGTAGGAGACATGAGTTCACCATGGTTTCTCTTATTCTTCAAGGTTGAGAAGAAGGTGAGTAGGGTGCAGAGAGGAGTGGTGAGAGAGGTAGGGATGATGAGTGGAGAAGTGTGTGTGAAAGAGGGAAATGATAAAGTGGAAGAGGGAGTGTGGCTGCATAGCATGGGCAAACTGGGGTCCACCAATAAAATCATAGCTCACAGCTCATAGCTCAAAAAAATATGGAAAAATTTGAGGTAAAATTTCAGCTCACAAGCTACAACTTTTGTTTGTATCATCTTTTCAAATTCGGGGATCATGTGATTTTTTAAAAATTCAGCAAAACCGACTGTTTTTTCCACTGCACAAAGTCCTTGTGAGGTCCTTCTTTGGATGATTCTTTTGAATACCTCCAAGAGTAAGCTCCCCATGGTGCATGCATGCATGCCACATACCCTTGACCTTATTTGGTAGGTCTATAATTGAAGATATTATTGAGATCATGATATAAGTGAATAGTACAACTAAGAAAATCAAATATTGAGGGGTCTAAAAAAATATGTACATGTCAAATATAAATAATATAGGTGAAAAAAATATAAAGGGGCCAAAATAAATTTCTCTCATTATAAGTCTACCAAAAAAAGATGAATATTTTTGGTGGTCTAATTTATGAGAGTAATAGAGAATAGATGTAGGAAGGAAAAATGACAATAGTGAAAAAATATACACATAAATAGAATTAGTTTTTCTGGATTTTTGTTGGGATGGAGTTACACAAAAAATAAGAGAAGCTTGCATGAAATTATTTTTATATGGAATAAAGAGTATGCAAAATGGTAAGAAAAAATATAGTAATGTTGAGTCAATGTACATAGCATAAATAACACACCATAGGTAGAAATATTTAAATAAATACCAAAATAATTATGAAAAATCCTTTTATTTAGGCCCTATATTCAATGAAATATTTACACACAAATAGGCCAGAATATACTTATATTTTTTATTTTTTTGGCTCAACTAGCCCAGTGACTAGCTAATTAAGGGTTTTTAAGAAGATATGGGAAAAGTCCCCTAACTCACACACACCTATATACAGTGAAATGGTAGGGATAGCGACAGTGTTTGGATGATTTTGGTAGGGTGGGTTAACTCACTATGGCAATTACGGAGAGCCGAAAAAACGGCTATCACTATGATTGGACACAAGTCCCAAGGCGCAACAATCAACACCAACGTCTTGCTCATTGTAAAAGAAGTTTTCGCCCCTAGCCTTCTATACGTGATGCTATCACGCGTCACTGAGCGAACCCGGCTACATTTACTACAGCTCCCTACACCAGAGATGTTCACACCATCTAGATTTTTGACCTTCTAACCGTGAATGTTTCCTACCCCCTCTTTAGTCTCAATTCCTCTTTGTATTAAACTGATGAAATCACCATGTAACTGCCTTGTATATAAAGCAGGAATTTCTCTTCAACTACTTATCTTCTCTTCTGTGGACTTGTCATGTTCAATATGTTGCATTGCTGAGACATCTTCCCTATCACCCCTGCTCACTCTGATCCACCTTTTGTAAATTTACTGCTCTTTCCTTTTTCACTTCATTCATTTGAGTTTGAACATTTTTCGGATCTTATGCATCAGAAATACTGTAAGAGATCATCAAAATAATTATTTTTACACGCAGAAAACTGAATCAAACAATGGATCACAACACGGTACAATTTGCACACTTGTCTGATCTTGCATCTGCCTATGTATACACGTGCGAATCAATCACTCATCTTACTGTGCAGCTCTTCAAGCAATACACGAACAATGCAAAGGAAACTCAACCAACGATACAACCTAAGAGATTTTACCTCACGACTAAGCAGATGAGACTGGCTAACTCAGCATGCGAGAAACCCCATGCGTATATTGACGGGTTCCATACTTTTCAAGAGCATCGCAACTTCATGAATAAGTGCGACGCAAGATACAAAGCTCTAAACCAAACGATGGCCACAACAAACACAGACAGGATGACAACAGGTGCTATTAGAAAAGAAAAATATAATGCCTTTCTGTCTGTTTCGCTAACCAGCTTGCTCCTACATCCTGCAGGTCTCATGAAGCAAATACTTGAAGAGCTTCATATCCAGTACGAGGATGATGTGAGTATGTTGTGTAATGTTGAAGCACAACAACTCCTTAACACAAAAACTGAAGGAATTACACTGTACCCGATGGAGCAGATGCGGTTTGGGTACAACATTGATTTAGCTGAACTTGCAAAAGCTACTCAAGAAAACTGTGCCGCTATCTTGACAAAAGGCAGTAAATTACGGACAACCAGCCTCTCTATACGAGCCAGTTGCAATAGACCAAGGCAAGTATGGATAACAAGTATCACTAGCTTCCATTCATTTCTCCATAGCACCGTCATTCTTTTATTGACCTAACCAATCTGCATGGACTGCAGATTTAGACACTCATAAAAAACCAGAGACAAGCATTGGCCTTCCACCCCAGAAAAAGCAGTGTCGCAAGAAGAATACATAGTCTACAGTATACGCTGCACGAAGAATGATAGGAGATATATCGGAGTTACGAATAACGTCCATAAACGCGTTAGCCAGCACAAGCGCAATCCTCCGAGGAGAATGCGCGCGGACATGCAGGCACATAGTCCTTTCGAGGACAATTTTGAAATTACCACTGTAGCAACCAGTACCAATATACATAAAGCTAGAAACTAGAACATTTCTATATTAAACAACACAAAACAACAACTGTATTAGGTTATAACGTTTGTTCTGGACATCCACCAAGGTTGAGAAAATATTATTTTTTGAAAAAAAAAAGAAAATATAGTTGTGAACTTCTGCCCTCTTCATTTCATTGTTTTGTTCACTGTCTTTGTCATATAACGTTGGTCATTGGCTACAACAATGTCTTTTTTTTTTCCATTAAAACTATGGCAGACATGACAAATTATCAACTTCTTTGATTTAAATGGTTTTTCTTATCAGTTCAGAATGGGTAGGCCGATTCCAGTTGATCTAATTGAGCAGCAGTCAGAATTTGAGACTGCAATGTATATGCTGCAATACTGTCTTTACCCACATTTGCAAGAGCGGGTCCTCAGACACTACATGCATAAATGGAGTGAGTTCATTCCATGGCCAGTTCAGCTACCTACCCCATGGCATCCACATTACATCACTTGGAATACACTCGGTCGACAAATCACCATCAACATTGCCGTGCTAGCTAGTTGCTCCACAAAACACCATTGCCTGTTGTTCGTGCAGATTGCAGACGTGCTCGGCCTACTCAAGACTATAGAATTAAATTACTCTAACGTGGTCCCCAACCACCTTCAGGCAGCTAGACAATTCGTTTCGCGGTATTTTTCTGTCAACCAATTAGCCACACGCGCAACTCTAAAGAGCATCTTACCGATATAGCCCTCTCTTCCTGCATCAAAAACTCCCACTGATATGTGTAGTTACCTAGTCCTCCTCCTCTTCTCCACAGAAGTTCTGTCCATTTCATTGTAAAAAATCATGGCATGCTACATTCAAAGTCTTCCCAACTCTCGTTTGCTTAGTTCCGTTCTTAATCCATCACCTTTTTGGCATGCTGTTTACTTCAAATCGTTTCAGTGACTTACACTCACTTAGCGTAACAAGATTTTTGCAACACAAATAATAAGCTCTCTCTCTCTCTCTCTCTCTCTCTCTCTCTCTCTCTCTCTCTCTCTCACCTTTCATTTCTTCATTCTTCTTTACGGATGTATACTCTTGTTTAGTGCTTGCATGAGATGAAAACAATATATACATTCCTGCATGTGCGAGTGACTTCTACTCCCTTGCACTAACAAGATTTGTCGGAGAAAAAAAATAAGCCCACTCTCTCTCGCTCTTTCCGTCTCTCTCTTAGCTTTCACTTCTATGTTCTTTTTACTAATATATACTCTAATTCAATGCTTCGATGCTTCTACCACTTCCGATTATGCAGGCCGACGAAGCACTCTAGTTATTTTAAAATTATATATAACCATGAGCACTTTGAAGATAGGACATAGAACTATCCTCCTTCCCCATGGGAGGTATGGCGCTTATGGGCGTTGTGTGTATAAGAAGCAATGTTGATTTCCTTTGAGATTCTTTCTTAGAATTCATTCGATTCATGCACCATTTCATTGCGTACTTTGTTGACACTGCCTTTCGACAAGATGGGAGGGTATATGCCAAGGGAATTTCAGCTCGTGTACAATGGAGCACCCTTGAAATTTTAAAAAAGGTATGTTTCGTTTTTCTCCTGTGCTCTCTCTCTCTCTCTCTCTCTCTCTCTCTCTCTCTCTTCAATCGGAGCGAAAAGCAGTGCCAATGTGTGTCGAGACGCCTTACTTGAGCACTCTCTTCTTCTTCTCTCTCTGGACGTGATTTTGACAAGTAATGTAGAAGGTTCAAGGCAGATCATTTTAAGAATAAGTAATGTAGAAGGTTCAAGGCAGATCATTTTAATTCTTAATTTACGTACAATTGCCAAGCGGCCTTGAATTGATTTAGCCTTAGCCAAGTGGTGGGCTCTGATGTACCATATGTTCATCAGCTGATGTGTGAGCGATCGAGAGAGAGAGAGAGAGAGAGAGAGAGAGAGAGAGCGATGGTGCGCAGAGGCGACGTTACAATAGGGTGGGTGAAACTAGCGGCATTGGAAGGTTGTCAGAGTCGTGATGATAGCGGGCTCCTCTCTCTGGGCTTCTTACCAGGCATGAAGTGGAATGAGCATCACAACGGTTGTGTGGCCAGTCTGAGTAGCATTTTCAGCAGGAGTTTTGGGCGCAAAAAGGAAGTGCAATCTGCAATCGCCCCTCCTGCTGTCTCTCTGCCCATTGTGCCCTTCAACCCTGCCCGCGGTACTTATGCTTACGATGTTTTGCAGCGAAAGTTCAAGGTATGCCTTTCTCTCTTAGCCTGGTTCTGGAACGATTTTGTCTTTATGAGGCAATCACATTTGAGCTACAAAATGTAATGCTTTCTCTGTTACTTATACAATGTTATCTTTGAAGGAATGATGTCATCATGAAGGTTTTTGTGCGGTTTGCGTCTTGTTAAATGAATGGAGCTATTAACTTAGCCTTAGTGTGGTAAGGCATTTGACAATTTTCTTCGTTTATTATCTTCTGATTATACAATCTTCAGAATTGTGCATGGACACCAAAATTGTCTTATGGAGTCACTTTTTGGTTGATTGTAAAATAGGCTCCACTCTAAGTGTGTGCTTGTATTTATGCTCTTCGCCACAAACTTTTTGCAGCTGAGAAAATTAGGCAACTATGGGTCCATTACTTGATAGACACAACATACTTCAATCATGAAGCATGCGAGTGTTTATTGCCGATTTTACGCTTGCTTTCCTATGGACTTTGTTTGGATAAGGAAAATAGAGTTCACTTTATTAGAGAGAGAATTCTCACTCTATTCGGGGAGTCACTTTGTCAGCTCATGGCGTCGACAGACCAATGCCTCTAAAACCGTTCCTCGCAGAGAGAAAGCGATACAAATTCATCTCCGCAACTGCTACATAGGGAGGCATCGATCAAAAACCACAACTATCCCGTCATCCACACCACCACAGCAGGGGGTTATACTATATTAAACCGAGGATCTTTGAGCTAGGTAGAGATAGAAAACACTAGCCTATGAAATTCCATTGACTTTTCTAGCGGGAGATCACGCAGATTTCGGCACCATAATACAAGAGACCGTCATGAATGAGACAGTTGGAATATACATGGTATAGTGGACCTTAACTCGAGGGCCAAGATCTATCGTTCGTGATTGAACACATCTGGAATTGGGTTATCTTTACTAGGAACATAATCAATCAAACCTTCAAATTGCTCAATAGATTGGACCATCTATGATCTAGCTCGATGGTCCCTTCAAAATGCACTAGGCATGAGCTAGAGCCACTTGAGGGCTTGATGATTAATACTAACACTGAAATCTCTATCATACACAAAATACTTCTCATGCTTAAGGAAATGAATGACAGAGAGACGTTCCTTATCATGCAACGATTGATTCTTTTCAAAACTATCTGACTGTGTATTGAGAGATGCTGCTGGACTGTGTGTTTTATCCCCTTTCAAAACATGAGAGTAAGAGATTAATGACGAAGGATGAATATTCTACTCACTGCGAATGACCACGGACGAGGCACCTTCGATAGGGAGAGAGTTTTCTTACCAATTAACTTGTGGATCAAGCTCATGAAACCACTTTATGCCAAAAATCATATCACATCTAGAGAGAGGAGACACAACAAAGTGACAATGAAAACCACGTCTTGAGCTTAAACTTGTACTCTAGGAGATTCATTGTGTAATTGAGTACAGGCAAGAACAAAGCTAGAGGCCACACTGGGATCCATTGGACGAGCTTCCTCACTGTCCTTGATCTTCGCAAACCTTTCGAGGTGTATTGCGATGCATATGGAGATTGTGTAGGAACAGTTTTGAACCAAGAGGGTCACGTCATAGCTTGTAAAAGTCGGCGCCTTAGAGATGCAGAGTTGCATGCTTCCATTTATGAGAAAGAGCTAATGGTAGTAATTCACGCTCTTTCCATATAGAAACATTTTTTTTAAGGAGCTGATTTTGTAATTAAGATAGATCATCAAAGTCTTCGCTACTTTCTCACACAGAGAAAGTAATTAGAAAAGTAGATGAGATGGACCAACTTTCTTTCAATGTTCCATTTTCAGATTTTGCACACTTCTGGAAACAAGAATACCATCGCAGATTCCCTCTTTGCATTGACAACTTCATGAGGAACTAGAATCTCTTGGTGAGATGTATCCTCAAGATCTAAATTTTGCTACAATATAGGCTGATCTTCAAGCACGACATTCAAGGCCTCCTTATTCTATCAAAGATAATACCCTCTATCATCAACAAGCTGTATGCATAGCTCAGCCCTTAAGACATAAGGTGATGGAAGAAGCACATAATTCTTCCTATGTAGGCCATCGAGGGATTTTTGCAACTACTACTACGCTTGAGAGGTTTTGTCTTTTGGCCAACACTCCGGACGGACATTGAAAAATATGTTCGAGTGTTTGGTATGTCAAAAAGTGAAATATGACAGACATAAAGTTTATGGAAAGCTTTAGCTACTCCTTGTGCCTGACACACCATGGGAAAGCATTGCCATGGATTTTATTACAAACCTTCTTAAATCAAAGAATGGAAATGATGCAATCTGGACTATTATAGACAGATTCAGTAAGCAAGCACATTCTTTCAGCTAAGAAAACGATCAAAGCTGATCACATGGCTAGAATCTTTCTAGCTCAGATTTTTAAACATTATGGATTGCCAAAAACTATTGTCAACGATAGAGATCCTCGCATGAGTAGTTTATTTTGGCAAGCACTATTCGAGAATTTGGGAACTAAGCTTGATTTTTCGTCAGCTTATCATCCTTAAACAGATGGTCAAAGCGAAATTTCTAACGCCATTGTTTTAGACCTTCTCAAGTTCCGTTTCTGTAGTGAGAGAGTTCAATGATCACAAACAAAGTGAATTGACACTGTGAATGAAGGTGCTGAGACTGAGAGATAGAGAGAGAAGAATACGACACCAGAAAAGTTCAAACCCTCCCCCAAGGGCCCCTCTCTCGATTGCGAGAGAAGTCTACGCTATTGATTGCACAAATCTCGTACAATGGTCTAAATGCAATGGTCTTGCCAACGATGTCGACGACGATGATGGCGACGACGAGACGGACTGAAAACTGAAAACGCTAGGGGTTGAAATCTGCAAATCTTGTATCTGTTGAATTGTGACTCTATGACGGTGACGACGGCGATGACGACGATGCGACAACGACGTGCTGAAAATGCAGAGGCTGAAATCTGCGAATAGCGGGTTGAATCTGCAAACACTGGTTGATCTGATCGTGCGGCGAGGATCTGCTGCGGGAAGGTGAGATTTGCGAGGTTTGGGGGCTGCAGTATGGAGTCTAACTGCTGAAAATGCAAAACGCTGATGCTATGGGATGGACTGTCGCGAAGGAACTGCAAAACGCTAGGCTGATTTGTTGTTCCAAAAACGCTAGGGAAACTGCTGTCGTCAAGCTAATCTGCAACTTGTAAAACATTGGGAGTGATCTGCAAATGCTGAAAACGCTATGCTGTTCTTGATGGCTGAAAACGCTAGGTTGTTCCGTCGGGGTTCTTGCTGAGAAGGTGCACTGCCAGACACTTGGTACCTGCTGTCTCTTATGCCAGAAAGTGCTAGCACTAGCTTTTCTTATATAGTCACTTATCAAAATTGCCCTACCCAGTTTCCCAACAAAGTCACGTATTAATAATAAGTGAAAAATGGCTAAAATAGGGAAAATAGGTTCTGTGCATTGTAAAATGCTCTTGATGGGTTTTGATGGTAATGTTGATGATCATGCTGTGTGCAGCCAGAAGATATGCCATCTACTCTTAAGTGTCTAGACATCACGGTCTGCGAATAGGCTCACAAAGGTGCCAGAACACTTCCTAAGCTAACTGAACCCTTGTCATGAAGTAGCTTGTCCACATGCACATAGGGTTAGATGTGCACGTGACAAAGGTGCAAGGGAAGTGAATGTTGATCTTGCTCAAGATGAGTGCTCCGAAATGTGCTCAAGGGTCCCTTTTACTTACGGAAGGCAGAGCCTTCCGTTCTTTAGAGAGAGAATGCAATTATCACAAACAAAGTGAATGCTACTATGAATTAAGGTGCTGAGACTGAGAGAGAGAAGAATACGACACCAGACGTTCTAAAACCCTCCTCCAAGGGCCCCCCTCTCTATGGCGAGAGGTCTATGATATAGATTGCACAAATCTGGTACAATGGTCTAGATGCAATGGACTTGTCGACAATGTCGACTACAATCATGACGACGAGGAAAACGCTAGGGCTGAAATGCTGCAATCTGCAAAATGTTGACTTTCTGTTGAGTGCTGACACTGTGTCAGCGAGGACGGCAATGGCGACGACGCGACGACGATGCACTGAAAACTGAGATGCTGAAATTTGCGGACAGCGGGCTGAATCCGAAAACACTGGCTGACTCGGCGGTACGGCGAGGATCCGCTGCAGGTAGGTGAGATCTACGAGGCTAGGGCTGAATCTACTGTGGCTAAGTGTTGGAAACTGAAAACGTTGAAGTGCTGCGGTTGATCTGACATCGAAAACTGCAAACGCTAGGCTAGGTCTGCAAACTGAAAAACGCCAGGCTGAATCTGCTACTGATGAAAAACGCTAGGCTGAATCTGCTGCTGAAAACGCTAGGGAGAGAATCCCCCAAAAACGCTGTCTCTGTTCTGTTGGCTGAAAACGCTAGGGCCTCCTTCCAGTCTTGCTGAGAAGGTGCATTGCAAGTTGCTAGAACTTCTTCTACCTCTTCTGCCAGAAAGTGCTAGCGCTAGGTTTCTTTTATACTGCCTTAGCAAATTTGCCCTACTCACTTTTCCAACAAAAGTCACTTATTAATAAATAAGTGAAAAATGAGTACTTTGGGAAAATGGGTTCTATGCACTGTAAAATGCTCGTGATGGGTACTGAATGTGATGCTGATGATTTTGTTGTGTGCAACCAGAGGATATGCAACTACTCTATGTGCCTGGACATGAACGGCCTGCGCACAGGCTCACATAGGTGCTAGAACACTTCCTAAGCTGACCTGAACCCTAGACCTGAAGCAGCTTGTCCACATGCACATAGGATTAGAGAAACACCTACTTCCCTTATCCTTAAGACCGACATGTTATTTTGTACAGGTGGATAGTGGTCCTTCTCGGACTAGGAACCAATTATAGTTAGCCATGGCATTCTTCAAAGAAGGGAGACGGTCTTCTTGGTTCTTGCAGATTTGGTTCCAGGTTCTACAGGTATACTATTTTCTTTCAGACTCACATACCTAGGGTGATTGAGTTACATAGAAAGAGACTGTTGGAGGGTTATGACAATTTTCCATGGTTCGAGTGTTCTCCCTTTTGAGGGAGATGTGGAGCCAGCTTGGCAGTTAGTTTGCGCAGACTACTTCCTTTCAGTACCAGTGGTTTCATGTGCAGCGGACATGATTGATAGTCCTTTTGGTGGGTTTCTATAGCACCTTGTTCTTCTCTTGCAGAGCTTGGATGTAGGGTCTCTCGATCTTGCCATGTTAGCTGCAGTCTCAGTATTGATGTACCTTTCTGCTGGATGTTTGTTCTTGATTCACTTTGAGAGTGGGGTGATTCTCCCTTGGGATGTGTTCCAAACAGTTGAAGATCAGTTATAGTTTCACTCTCAGTTCTGATGAAGTTCCTTCAGATACAGTTTGCAGTTCATCATTGTATATAATGGTTGGTGCACTTCTTTGGTTCTTTGTCATCGGACATATAATTCCTTAGTAGCCTCAGTTTTCCCTTTCCTTGGACTTCCCGTAGTAGCTTGGAGATTCTGGCATGTGGTATATGACCAAAGGTGCAGGTTTCTGCTCTTTCCTTGAAGGTGGAGCACTTTGGAGTAGGGAAATGATTCGGATACCAGTATTCTATGCCTTTACCCTCATTTTTGATGCATTCTCTTGGAGCAGTCAGCAGCTGTACCTTCTGTAGATGCCGGTTGTGCGACTTGTGAGTTGGTTGGCTTGAGGAGATTCGTGATAGAGCTGGATTCTTGGCATCTTTGTGGATTCGTCCAATCGGTCCTAGTTTCTCCCAGGGACAGGTGTTAGGGAATGAGGGTTGTTTTGTGGCTGTGTCCGCCGGCCATTGTGAGGTAGGTTTCTCATGTTGGATTGTGTCTAGCCATGTTTAGCCTTGGATTTTAGGCTTGGTTCCATGTCTAGTTGGCTCTTGGAGGCGTGGGATATTTTATTCTAGTCTCCCATATTTTTCCCCAAGCATCTGGTGCCCCTCTCCTATTTCTCTCCCTATTTATTGGTTCGTGGAGCTTGGAGGCTGGGTTGGGCAGCGAGGGACAAGGAGTATATATGGAGTATGGGAGGTCACCTCCTGTGTCATGCATTCAGCCCTAGTGTGGGGGTGCGCCCTCTCATGGGCACCCGAGGGGGAAGCAGGCGGAGGTCATCGGCAGAGTCTAGACAGCAAAGCGTTTTCCGTAGCAAACATGCCTAGCGTTTTCACCAGCACTCCTAGCGTTTTTGCCTGGCAGCCCTCAACATTTTTTGGTGGGCAGCCACGGTGGGGTCTGTTGATAATGACGGCCTTCTTGTGGAGGCGATCCCTTGCTAGGAGAGATGGGCAGGAGATCTTCCCCTTGAGTTTTCCTCTCAAGGCGGCCCATCTTGTGGGCATCTCAATCAGAGGCATAGCACCATTCTTGTGTGCCGGCCTAGGAGAGTAGAGATTTAGTTCTCTCTCTCTCTCTCTCTCTCTCTCTCTCTCTCTCCGGTTCTTCCTTGATGCCAGGAGGTGGATCAGTGTTGGGGTCGTCGCCCATGTTGTCGTCATGTCAGTGGTCTCATGTGTAGGAGCAGTTGGCAGTGTCACGTGTCAATAGCAGTCATAGTTGTGTACACCTCAGGGCTATCCAGTTGGCATGTCAATTCTATGCCGGACTACCCTTGGACACTTGTATGAGCAGATTATTATCAGCATGGAGAGCCTTTCCCAGATCTCTCTCTCTCTCTCTCTCTCTCTCTCTCTCTCTCCCCTGTGCAGCCTCGACCCTGCTCGAACCCTAGCCTCTTATGACTCCTGTCTTCCTTGGGTGAGGGGGCAGCCCTAGGGGAGGCCACAGAGCCCTGCTCCCCACCTCCAGTAGTAACCCCGCCCCTGCTATGCTCGCGTGCACTCTCGCTCTCTGCAGCCTCGACCCTGCTCGCCAGTTTCTGCCCCTACTCGCCCGGCCACCCGCCCAAGCTCAGCCCCGCCAGTCTCAGCCTCCTCTCACCCGGGTCTCGACCTGCTAGCACAGAGAGGCTTCTTTTCTTTTAATTTAATTGAGTATCGGGTCTCACAGAGAGGCTTCGTTTACTTAAACTGAGTATAAACCCTTAATGTGATTTTCTTTCTTGATCAAGTGCCCACCATGGCCACTCGGGCCTCTTCTCACGGGAAGCCCACATTTGCCGGTGTCGTGGCAACACCCCCCAAGGTGGACAGCATGGCTCGGCTTCAACATGAAGTCGAAAGACTTCGCAAGGAAAATGACGCCTTGAAGGAAAGACTCGCAGCCATCGAGTCTCGCCTCACAATTGTGGAGGACTCCAACAAGGGAAAGACGGAACAAAAGGAAATCCAGCTCAATACGGAGACGGAAATCATCCTCACAGAGAAGGTAAAAACTCAAGTGCAAGATGTCATTTTCCACAAAGTTGAAGATCGGGTGGCGTCCATGCTACGCGAACCACAACGATAAGATGTTATTGCTCTCAATGTCCGCATTGGCGGGCTCCCGAGCGATTGGCAAGGAAAGGAGGACCCCAAGTTCCACGAGTCTTTCGCTCGCATCCGAACAACAACCCCCATGATACAATGGGATCCAGCGTCAATCACCACTCTCGCTTACGAGCATCGCACCAACCATGCAATTCTTACCTTCAAGACCAAAGCGGATCGAGTCAAGCTCCTTGAGCAATCGAAGCTTCTCAAAGACACAAAAATTTGGTTTGCCGAAGATCTCACACCCACCCAGCTCAAACAAAAGAAGGCAGAACTACAGAAGATGCGAGAAGCGCGCATAGCAGGAAAATGGGCAGTCTACGGAGGAGGTAGAGCCATTATTCAAGAGTTTCGAACTCCCAAACCGGTTCCCTCCTCACCTCCTTCTGCATAGATTTTGTTCATCTTATCTTATCTTAACTTTCTTTTTGGACCCTCAGTCCTTAACTGAGATGCATCACACAATCCCCTCACGTTTGTAATGTTTTGTTTTTGGTCCCATAGGTCATATCTGACCTCCGTGGACGATAATACAATCTATCTATCTATCTATCTATCTCTCTCACATTCTTATATGTCCTTTCTCTTTCTACCTTAGTCATCTCTCTTCTCCACATGTGTGCCTTGTTCATGTGTTTGGCAATGCAGGTGTTCTAGATAGGAGTCGAGGTGTCCACCGGATCAAGAGCTAGTTCTCGTCTTCATTGCATCTTTCACTGCCACCTTTGACAAGTATTGGGTATTGGGTACTGACTTATGTTCTGAGTGGTGACCCTAGCGATCAGCTTTATAAAGCATGGGAATTGGGTCGGGTAGTGCAATGGGGCTGGAAAAAACCCCATGACTAGAAAATGCTGGGTTGCTTAATAATGTAGGCACTATTAATAAGAGGTGCTTCATATGCTGCCAAACTACCTAGGTCAGATACTAATGCTAGACTATGGGAACACTCCCTAGTGCCTACACCTAGAAGATACTGGCTGTGCTCATGTGCAATCAGAGGGCATGCAACTATTCTAAAGTGCGTGGACATGCACGTCCTGCATATAGGCTCACAATGGTGCTATAACACTTCTTAGGCTGTCCTAAGCTCTAGGAGGAGTTAGCTTGTCCACATGCACATCTATATGTGATAGAGCTGGCTGATTTGTTCCAAGATCAAGATGCTTAGATGGATGGTTGACTGAAGTTTCTCTTGAATTGGGAGCAGTTATTCATACCAGCTTCCTCGCCTATCGATGCATAGAGGGATGAGGGGGTGATTATTTTCTCATAACCATATAGGATAACCCCTCTCAATCGCTTTTGTCGGGTCCGGCACGTGACAGGCAAAGGGGGGAACCTAGTGCTCCAACCGAGTTCCTTGAGCATCATATGTTGGTGATTCCTAGAATAGACAATTGGCTTTGTAACCTGGCTATCTTGGGCGACGTGTGTTCTACGGTCTTGATGTGTTCGTGAGTTGATGGTGGATGGCTTGGGTGTGATGTGTTTATGGTTGTCGCTCTAAGATTTATAGAAGCAGTCTCTGCTCATTGTTCAAGAAACAAGGTGACAAGGTGTGTTCAGTGTTCACTGCTCTAGGATATAGGAACCAAGACGGATTTAGTTCTAGGGGAAGTGGAATCTTAGGTTGGGAGTTGTCCATAGGCCTTGATTTATCAACCGTTGTAGACATCATTGAAAGAATGCTTAAAGACTGGTCGACAATATCATTCTTCGAGGTGTATCCAATATTCCGGGTTGCGAGGTGCCGTGGTCGCTCCGCTTTGACTATTTCATCAACTTCAGTCCACTATGAGCTGTAACAGACTTGGACACTCCAAGTCGAGAATCTACCGCGACAACACAAATAAACACTTCAAAACAGTTCATAGTTTACAATTGATTCGACAGACGGAGCTCCGTGTCTAGAGATATTGGCCCCAAAGACTGGTGCCCCTTTCGGTATTTCTTTTTGTATTAATCTGTGTTCAAAGTACAAGAGTGCGGGCAAGCGCTCACACTTAGACTCTGCGTCCAGATGCTTTGAGTTGTGAGGCCCTGCCCACATATTTAAAGGTTTACATGGGATGTAAAAGCAGAGCCCCAAAAGCTGAAAATCAAAAGCTTGAAAAAAATAAAGGAGAAAGTGCTTTTCTCTCTCAAGCTCTCTTGAGCCCCTAAATAAAGCAAAAGTTGGCTCTCTCTCCCTCTCTGTTGCAATTGCGTAGAAAAGCAGTCCCCAAATCTGCCTCAAGACTGTCCACACAAAAGCTGCCACGTCAGCAGTGCGTCCATACAGCAGGCCAAGTCATCACTTCAGCGGGAATTTTGGAAATCTTGCCACGTGTCACTGCTGCCTTTTCTAGGGCTTGTCCGTACTGTGCGCTACCACGTGTCGTTGCAGTTGGCAATTCAGCCAGCAGCCCTAGCTAGTGTGTGTACCATGGGTGAAACCGGCCTGTACTTTCAAAAAGGGTGGTAGACTTTAGACTTAAACCTTATTTGCTTTTGTCACAAAGTGATGACATGGCCGACAACAGAAACCCTAATTTTTGCCAAAAACCCTAAAATTCTTGCAAACCCTAATATCTGCCAGAAACCCTATTTTTCGGAAATTGCGGAGGCTTTTTTTTTTTTTTTTTGGGAAAATGATGAGCGACGCGAATTTTGCTTTTTTTTATAAAAAAAAGAGAAAAAGACTCTCTAAGAGAGAGAGAACTGATGCTTTTTATTTTAAAAGCTTTTGGGGCTCTGCTTTTGGGCATCCCTTGTAACCTTTAAATTAGTAGTGAGGGCCTCACTTCTCAGAGCATTCTGGACGCAGAGTCTGAGAGTGAAACCCTAACCGCTCTCTTGTACTTTGATGATTGATTAATACAAAAAGAAATACCGAAAGGGGCGCCAGTCTTTGGGGCCAATATCTCTAGGCACGGAACTCCGCCGGGCCAGTGCAAATCTATTGTGATCTGTGAATTGTTTTGAAGTGGTTATTTGGTGCTGTCGCGGTTGATTCTTGACTTGGAGTGTCCAAGTTTGTTATAGTGGTATCAGAGCACGGCGGATTTCTCTTCTACGGGAAATCCGATCCCCGAAATTTTTTTCCGCGGCACCTATGGCTTCAGGCAATGATCAGTCGACTCCCTCTGCATCTGGAGATGCGGGCTGGGATCACATCAAAGATTCAGACAGAGAGTATGGCCCGCCTAGGCCTACTCAGGCGGAGCAGCAAGAGATGGAGCGTCGTCAATTGATAGGCGATGCAACAAAGATGATTCTCAATTTTGCCAAGGACCCAAAGATGGCAAAATATATGAACCAGACCTCTTTGGAAGAGGTACAGATGGAGTGGGAAAGAACCACAACACCACTCCCGAAACCCGCTCTCAAGAAACCTTCTGCCTCCAAGAAATATACGGAGAAGGAACAGGAGAACGTGGTTGATGCATGGATTGCTCAGCTTTTCGACGTGCAAAAGAAAGGCGAAAAGCACGGCAAAAAAAGCAAAAGAAAGGCACTGACTTCCTAGGATATTTGGGTCGTCGGTCGACATTTGACAAGGCAAAGAAATTGAAGAAGCACGTCAAGTTTGAAGACCTACCCAGTTCTTCTTCTTCTTCTTCTGATAGTTCTTCTAGCTCCTCGGATTCGAGCGAAAAAGACAGAAAAGGTAAAAAGCGAAGCAAGAAACAACGCTTCGGAAAGGGCAAGAAAAAGGCAAAGAAGGCTACGTCTTGCCCAGAGAGTGACAGTTCTATTGCGGACTGGTCTACAGACAGCTCAGATTCCGATGACGGAAACTTTTATGCGAACAAGAAGAATTTTTACAAAGCCAACCAGTATGACTTTCTCGAAGATAAAAGCAAGAAAGTCCGAGCGTTTAAGGAAGGTGGCCACTCGATAAAGTTTGATACTTTTTCAGGATACTCAGATGCTTCGAAGGCTTTGTCTTTTATACAGCAGTTTGACATCGCTTTCGCGGGAGGACGCTATTCAGAGCACTCCAAGATTTGGAGAGCTACCTCTTACCTTAAGGGGAATGCTCGTACTTGGTGGTCCACGCTTCTTTTAAACAAGAGTGCGCCAGTTAAATGGCTGAAATTTGAAAAGCTTTTTATTTCTTCTTGGTTGACGCAAGAATATGAACGAGATATACGAGCTGCTTGGAACCATCTTCGGATGACCAAGAGCGATACAGTCAATACTTACTGTGAAAGATTCTGGAGCTCTTTTCTACCCGCCTCTTCATTCAAGAAGATCTCGTTCAGAGAACAGATTGAACGGTTTACCTGTTGAGATGTCGAGCTTTAGATCTTGAGCTGGCATTCACTACGGGTCTTGGCCGCTTACGGCATTTACTCACTGGCGCGTTAGGTGATCGACACAGAGGATCTGTGCCAGTGATTCTACAGCTGGACTACACTTATAGTGCCAGCCTAGTACGCTTCTAGCGAGTTCACACTTAGTGACCGCATGTACATATGTGCTACTTTTCAGTTTTAGCACTAAGTCATTTTGTACTCTCTTTTTTGTAAGAAGAAGAAGAAGAAGCTTTCCATCTCTGTGTGCTTTGTGCTTGTCTTGTGTAGCTCTCTTGAATCCTCATTCTTTACATGGTATTAGAGCCTGGTGCAGGCAAGAGAGGCTAAGAGAGAAAGAGCATCACAATCCCTTCGTTCGCAATCCACGACAAGTTTTTCGTATAAGTTTATGAACAGGTCTCCCAAGTGCAGTACACAGAGATTTACTGTACAAGTACAGTGGTTGTATGTACGCTTGATTGTGGACACTCGTTGAGTGTAGAAAGCGTTACAGGTACCACGATAGCAGGTTCAACAGATTTGCAGGTTTTTGTAGATTGCAATTATTTTGTCTTAGGGCTTCAAGATGTCTGACGGTTTGAGTCAGATTGTCACTGAGAAGCTTGAGAAAAATAACTACCCTGCATGGAAGTTCAGAATAACAAATTTCCTAAAAGGAAAAGGTTATTGGGACTATGTAGAAGGAGACAATGAAAAGGAACCAGAGATTCCCGAGGCAAATGCTACAGCAGAACAAAGGAAATCTTTGAGGGACTGGCAACAAGGCCAAAGCAAAGTGATATATTGGCTTTCTATGAGCATCACTGATGGCATGATGGGCTATCTACAGGATGCTGAAACCCCCGCCATTGCATGGAAAAACTTAAGCAGAGTGTTCGAGGTGAACACCAAGGCCAAGAAGCTTCAACTAAAGTCGGAGCTAAATCAGGTTAAGAGGAACAACCTCTCTGTCACAAAGTGATGACGTGGCGGACAACAGAAACCCTAATTTCTGTCAGAAACCCTAAAATTCTTGCAAACCCTAATTTCGTGGTGCAGGATCAAGCAGGCAGCAACATATTGCAGATAGCAGAGAATGTTGGACTTGTGGTGAAAGAGGTCACATGTCACGTGACTGTCCAAAGGGAAAAGCAAGTGGAAAGAGAGAACAGGGCAACTATGCATCTACTAGCAGAGATGCAGATGACAACAAAAACGAGCGCATGCTTGTTATACAGCATGTAATGAATACAATGACTGTAGAGAATTCCACCCAAGATGATGTTTGGTATGTGGATTTAGGTGCCTCTAATCACATGATGTCTCGTGGAGAGTGGTTTAGAGATATGCGCAAACCAGATGTATCAGGCTATGTGCAGACAGGAGATGACACATCTCACCCCATTGCTCATGTAGGGGACATACCTCTAAATACGAAGAGTGGGAAATCAAAGTACTTAGCAGATGTACTTCATGTCCCAAACATTACAAAGAATTTTGTTTCTGTTGGACAAATGGTTGAGCAGGGTTTGCAGGTTCGTTTCAATCCGAATGGCTGTTATGTAGAAGATTTCCAGAATGGCTGTAAGCTGATCACAGAGGGCAAATGTGTGGGGAGAATGTTTACGCTGAATGTAGACATGTCTGAGGTAAAAGCTGCATTATTTGCACAGGGCACAGGTGTTGTGGCTGATGTTGACATTTGGCACAAACGCATTGGCCATGTCAATGAGCAGAGATTGCGTAGCATGCAATCAAAATAGATTGTAAAAGGTTTGTCCAAATTCAAGGTGGATGGTATGCATAAAGTGTGTGCAGCATGCCAGTTTGGAAAACAATCAAAGGGTTCATTTCCACATGAGCGCAATGTATGTAAAAAGCCACTTGAGGTGTTGCACACAGATGTTTGGGGTCCAACCGATACTGCAAGTATACATGGTTGCAGGTATTATGTTTCTTTCATTGATGACCATACAAGGAAAGTATGGGTCTACTTCATGCGTAACAAAAGTGAAGTGTTTGGTCACTTTCAGGACTTCAAAGTCATGATTGAGAAGGAGACAGATATGTAAATCAAGACATTGAGGTCAGATGGAGGGGGAGAGTACTTCTCCAATGATTTTTCAGATTTTCTGCGAATGCATGGTATACGCAGGCAGTTTACATGCAGATATACTCCACAACAGAATGGGGTCGCAGAAAGGAAAAACAGGCACATTGCAGAGGTTGCACGTGCATTGATGAATGAGAAGAACATGCCTCATCATTTCTGGGCTGAAGCTGTAAATATGGCTGTGTACATTATGAACAGGACACCTACAGCTGCGGTGCATGATGTAACGCCTGAGGAAAAGTTTACAGGTACAAAGCTTGATTTGGCACACTTGAAAGTGTTTGGCTGCATAGCTTACGTGCATGTACTAGATGAGTTGCGTAGGAAATTGGATCCTAAAGCAGAGAAATGTATTCTTGTGGGATATTCTCTTGAACAAAAGGGGTACAGGTGCTACAATCCTACTACACGAGAATTACGAGTGAGCAGAGATGTAGTCTTTGATGAGATGAGCAGCTGGTACAGTAATGCACATGGCACTATTGGGGCTGATGTAAAAGATGATGTGGTTGTACAAAATGTGAGGCCACAGTCACAGGTTTTGAGTGGACCACAAGAGTCCTCTTCTCGTGGCTTTGTTGAGAAGCCATGGAACGGTAGACTACGTACGCAGGTTACTCCACCAGCAGGTACAGGGAACGTATCACGAAAAGGAAAGGAAAAGGTTGATGAACCTCCCTTTATGGCTGATGCATCATCAGGTTTTTCACATGTAGACATGGGTTCAGATGGTTCTGAACAAAGTCTTGATGAGGAATTTGGAATTCCGGCTGTCAGGACACCTGGTGTAAGGAAAGTACAAGAAGATGCTAGAGGGCAAAGGAGTGACCCAGGACTGCGCAGATCTAACAGAGTCAGAAATCCAGTTCAGAAATTGACTTATGATGGGTATCTAGCGCATCACCAAGCCTACATGGCTAAGGTGATACATGATGTGGAGCCCACATGTTTTGAGGATGCAGTTGAAAATGTGCATTGGGATGATGCAATGAATGAAGAGATGGCTGCATTGGAAGCAAACGACACATGGGAGTTGGTGCCATTGCCAAGTGGCAAGAAAGCTATTGGCTGTAAATGGGTGTATAAAACTAAGCATAAGGCTGATGGTAACATTGAGCGTCACAAGGCAAGGCTGGTCTCAAAGGGTTATGCACAGACGTATGGCATAGACTATGAGGAGACCTTTGCTCCAGTGGCAAAGATGACGACTGTGAGAGTTGTCATAGCAGTGGCTGCATCTAGAGGATGGATTATGCATCAAATGGATGTAAAGAATGCCTTCTTGAATGGTGAGTTGCAAGAGGAAGTGTATATGGATCAGCCACCTGGTTATGTCGATCCAGGTTACCCAGATTATATATGCAGACTTCTCAAAGCTTTGTATGGTTTGAAGAAGGGCTCTAGAGCATGGTATGACAGGATTGCCAAGTATCTTGTCAGTATTGGGTTTAGGAGAGCTCATGCTGATCATTCACTCTATGTACGTGAGAGTGATGTGGGGATTGTGGTCATTACCATATATGTAGATGACCTTATTATTGTGGGTGACAATGCTATGGAGATTGACCATGTGAAGGGTCTTCTCAAACAGGAGTTTGAAATGAAAGATTTGGCGAGTTGCACTACTTTCTTGGTATTGAGGTGATCAGGACTCCAGAGGGTGTATGGCTGTCACAGAGACAATATGCTTTGGACATGTTGTCAAAGTATGGTATAGCTTATGGTAAGCCAATTTCTATTCCCTTGGATGTGAATGCAAAGCTGAGTGCAGAGAAGGGTGATGTTGTTGAGGATGTCAATATGTATAGGAAGATTGTGGGTAGTGGGTAGTCTAATCTACTTGACTATCACGAGGCCAGACTTGAGCTACACAGTAGGCTTGGAGAGTCAGTTCATGCAGCTTCCGAGGAAACCACATTTGGATGGAGTACGACGCACACTTCGGTATGTGCAAGGGACTCTTGACTACGCATTGTTCTATGCAGCAGATGCGCCATTAGCATTGTATGGGTATACAAATGCAGATTGGGCAGGTAGCATTGTTGATAGGAGATCTACGAGTGGCTTCATGTTCTCTTTTGGGAGTGCTGTTGTTACTTGGAGCAGCAAAAAGCAGCCTACGGTTGCTTTATCGAGCACAGAGGCCCAGTACAGAGGTGCAGCAGTTACGGCGTGCGAAGTAGCTTGGCTACGCACATTATTTGAGGACTTGGGAGTGCAGGTGGACCAGCAAATTGTCATCCATTGTGACAACCTCAGCAGCATGCAGCTGGCTAGGAACCCAGTGTTCCACGCCAGGACTAAGCACATAGAGGTCCATTACCACTACGTTCGAGAGCGAGTGTTGGCAGGCGACATCGACTTGGTTTACGTCAGCACAGAGGAGCAGATAGCGGATATCTTTACCAAGGTCCTCGGAGCTTAGAAGCTTCGACGTTTCCGGACTATGATTGGACTCTGCGACATGCAGAGCTCGAGGGGGAGTGTTGAGATATCGAGCTCTACATCTTGAGCTGGCATCCACTACGGGTCTTGGCCGCTTATGGCATTTACTCACTGGCGCGTTAGGTGACCGACACGGAGGATCTCTGCCAGTGATTCTACAGCTGGATTACACTTATAGTGCCAGCCTAGTACGCTTCTAGCGAGTTCACACTTAGTGACCGCATGTACATATGTGCTACTTTTCAGTTTTAGCACTAAGTCATTTTGTACTCTCTTTTCTGTAAGAAGAAGAAGAAGCTTTCCATCTCTGTGTGCTCTGTGCTTGTCTTGTGTAGCTCTTTTGAATCCTCATTCTTTACATTACCTTGGGTCTACCTACAGAGATCCGAGATCACTGCTTGGAATAGAAGTCAACTTCTATTTAGGAGTTGATGAGTCATGCGAAGCGGGGCTTTGCCATTCACTCTGGCAGTTTGACCTACCCCACAGATAAGGCCATGACACAACGAGCCGAACAGACTTCTGGGAATGAAAGTAGAAAGAAAAAGAGCAACCCAGAGAAAAAGGATGCACGACCTAAGCTTACTCCCGAGGAGAGAGCTCGCTTCATCAGAGAGGGGAAGTGCTTTGGATGTGGGGAACATGGACATATCTCCGCGAAGTGTCCTAAAAAGGCATAGAAAGAACACAATGATAAAGACGACGACAGGCCTGAGAGTTCGAGAGCAGCTGAGGAATGTGGCAGAAAAGGCAGATAGAAAAGCAGAATTGGTACCACATGGCGTGGGACCTGCACCGAATCTAATGAATGAAAGTACAAACTTTGCCGCTTTTGGGACAAAGTGACGGATTAGGAAGCTCTTTTGAAGGAGCCAAGGCCAACTTCTTTTCACTTGGAATTGGCGGCTCGATTTGGAATTACGCCCAATAGATTGACGCCACAGGCGGAGGTAGTTCGACTGGCACCCGGATGGGATGTTGCCATTACACCGAGCATTGGCAAACTTTGTTTGCAATGACAGGGGTGTTCAGGGCACACGAGTGACGTTCTACTCAGGATCCCTTGGTACCACATGAACTACACCGTGGTTGACTACCGAGCCGAGAAAGCGACTTTGATAAATGAAGGGCTTAGAGATTGTACTTGATGAACTTTAGTTTCTTACTCGTTCTTTTGGGAGAGAACTGAACGATGGATAAAGGTTGAATATGTTTTGACCTGATCAAAAGAACGCCAAGATTTTTTTTCTCCACACTCATGCCGATTGCTTTTCAGAGGGCCTGAAGATCAAACCATTGATCTGATACCTGGAAGCATGCCACCGAATCGGCCACCTTACCGTGTGAGCCGAGTACAGAATGAAAAGATTATGAGCCCAGTGAAAGACCTCTTGGAAAAGGGTCTTGTCCAACCTAGTACTTCACCGTATTGCTCTCCAGTGTTGTTGGTTTTGAAGACAGACGGATCTTGGAGAATGTGCATCGATTATAGAGCTCTCAACAAATCACCATCAAGAACAGATTTCCGATTCCTAGGATCGATGATAAATTCGACAGGTTACAGGGATCCTCGTGCTTTAGCAGGATTGACTTGAAGAGTGGATATCATCAGATCAGGATAGCACCGAGAGATGTCTACAAGACAACTTTTCGGACCACTTTTGGGTTATTTGAGTTTTTGGTGATGCCTTTTGGCTTAACCAATGCTCGTGCGACATTTAACCGGATGATGGACAGGATTTTTCGAGAGTACAAGGTATTTGTTGGCACTTTCTTTGACGACGTCATTGTTTTCTCCAAGAATGAGGCAGAACACAGAGATCATCTGCTTCAAGTCTTTCAGGCATTACGAAATCACACGTTAGTGATTAATGCAAAGAAAAGTGATTTTTTTTCCTACCAGAGATACACTTTTTGGGACACATTGTGTGAGCACAGCAGGAGTGCAAATGGACCCGGCCAAGATAGAGACTATCCGTGATTGGCCCGATTTGAGGAATGTCCATGAAGTTAGAAGCTTCTTGGGACTGTGTTCGTACTACAGGCGGTTCATACGAAAGTTTGTAGAGGTTGCTTCCCCTTTGCATACCTTGACACAGAAAGGAGTACCTTTTTCGTGGGGACCCACAGACGTGACTGCCTTTCGGACATTGAAAGAGAAATTGACTACAGGACCAGATTTGACTTTGCCGGACTTGCAGAAGTCATTTGAAATATATTGTGATGCTTGTGGTCGTAGTCTGGGTGCGGTCTTGATGCGAGAAGGCCATGTCATAGCTTACGAGAGCCGTTTGTTCTCTAGGCCGGAGATGACAGCACAGATCTATGAGAAAGAGCTTTTGGCGGTTATCCATGCTCTTACTCAGTGGCGGCATTACCTACTCGGAGCGGATTTTACTGTCTTTACAGACCATCAAAGTTTGTGCTACTTGTCACAGAAGCAGCTTTCGGAAAAGCAGATGCGGTGGGCGAACATCTTGTCACAGTTCCACTTCCAGATTGTCCATGTGTAGGGACAAAAGAATGTGGTGGCAGATGCTTTGTCTCGGAAACCGTTGGTTATGGCTGTTTCCGCGATACATCATAGGAGCTTCGAGGATATGGTCGATCAGTATGCCACAGATACAGATTTTGCAGATATTTTCACACAGATACGGGATGGGGAGACAATAGCTGGATACTCCCTTCGGAAAGGCTACTTGATGAAAAAGACTATGTTGTGCGTTACACAGCCGTTGAGGGATAAGGTTATGACTGAATGCCACTGTCCACCTTTTACGGGTCACCGCGGCATTGCTACTACCGCGAAGGGGGTAGAGAGATACTTCTTTGGGCCGAGACTCAAAAAGGATGTGGAAGAGTGTGTGCGCAGTTGCTTGGTATGCCAGAAGGTCAAGTTTGACAGACATAAGGCACAGGGATTGTTACAGCCTTTACCCATACCCACCCACCCCTGGGAAAGTATTGCAATGGATTTCATTTTTTGATCTCTCGAGAACACAGAAAGATCACGATGATTTTCCGATTACATGGTACGTCTGAGACGATTGTCTCCGACAGAGACCCCAGATTAATGAGTTTGTTTTGGAAGGAAATTTGGGAGAACATTGGCACGCGGTTGCAGTTCTCGTCATCGTTCCACTTGCAGATTGACGAGCAATTTGAGATTGCCAATTCAGTGAGTTTAGATTTATTGAAGTCTTGTATCTTGGATCAGAAGACTCAATGGCAAAAGAATTTACCTTTGGTGGAATTTGCCTACAATAACACGATACACTCTTCGACGAGAAAGACGCCATGTGAGATTGTTGAAAGTGCTGCGAAGGTTCCATCCTTCCTGAGCACGAAAGATTAGATATTGGAAGCGGATGAATATTCGCGAGATTTGGATACGGCTTTTGCCAAGGTTTGCGAGACTTTGCAGGAGTCTCAAGAACGACAGAAAAAGACAGCGGATCACCATCGTTGCGACTTGAAATTGAAGGAGGATGATTGGGTGCTCTTACGTTTTGAGAAGGCACGCCTACAAAAGAAAAAGGGAAAGGAGAGGCTTTTTCCAAAGCTTAGTATGCAATACTACGGACCTTTCCACTGACAAGATAAATGATGTCTCCTTCCGATTGAAACTGCCAGATACTTGGAGGATTCACAATGCATTGCATGTGAGTCTCTTGAACCCTGTTAAGGGTGATGTGCCTGATGATGGAGAGCCTGATGAGCAACCCGAAGTGGAAGAAAACGAGGAGATCCTTGTTCTACAACAGATTTTGGCACATAACGATACGAAGAAAGGTAAAGTCCGAAGGCGGTTCTTGGTTTAGTTCAAGAACTTTCCTGCATTTGATGCGAAGTGGATGGAGGAGGAGGACCTAGCAGATACTCCTCGGATTGTGAAACTTTACCTCGATGTTTTGGTTTAGCATAGTCTACTCCAAACAGAACCCAAAATTCAGCTTGGCCGGAGATCTGGTGCAGTGGGATGCACAAGAGGGGAGTCACTCCGCTCCCTTGTCAACAGATGCCTCTATTTTGATACTAAAGTCATTGATGTCTCTTTGAGCTTCAAGGATACTGAGAGGTGACAGTATTCTGCTGGATGACTTTATGAAATGGAATTCCTGATAATGATATTGATTTGTTCTTGACTTCTTGTGAGTGTAGGAACTGATAGCCGAAATGACTGCAACATTTTGGTCTGATTGATCTCGAATAGACATGGTTGCAATAGGGGTTAGTCAATCGGACATAAATGAGGTCCCGATTGGACCTAGATGTGATTGCTAGCTACATTGCCGATAAATCATGGTCTAAGATCCGAATGAATGTTGAATGTCATATGATGTCTTGTGATGTGATTATCGATTTTGTACATGTGCTAGATGTGTGTTCCTAGTACGTAGATACTAACAGTCAGTGTCTGCTAAGACGGTTTATGGCTTTTGTCGGTTTTGCAGGCGTAATTGCGGTCGATTACAATGATTTCAAGAGGGGGGTATGTCACAAAGTGATGACGTGGCGGACAGCAAAAACCCTAATTTCTGCCAAAAACCCTAAAATTCCTGCAAACCCTAATTTCTGTCAGAAAACCTAATTTCTGAAATTGCGGAGGCTTAAAAAAAAAAAAATTATTATTATTTTTTTTTTGGGAAAATGATGAGCGACGCAAATTTTGCTTTTTTTTATAAAGAAAAGAGAAAAAGACTCTCTAAGAGAGAGAGAGAGAACTGATGCTTTTAATTTTAAAAGCTTTTGGGGCTCTGCTTTTGGGCATCCCTTGTAACCTTTAAATTAGTGGTGAGGGCCTCACTTCTCAGAGCATCTGGACGCAGAGTCTGAGAGTGAAACCCTAACCGCTCTCTTGTACTTTGATGATTGATTAATACAAAAAGAAATACCGAAAGGGGCGCCAGTCTTTGGGACCAATATCTCTAGGCACGGAACTCCGCTGAGCCAGTGCAAATCTATTGTGATCTGTAAATTGTTTTGAAGTGGTTATTTGTTGTTGTCGCGGTTGATTCTTGACTTGGAGTCTCCAAGTCTGTTACAGCTTTCACCCATTTAATTTGTCGCCCACATTACCTGTACTTTCAAGACATAACAAAGGGGAAAGGGATACAGGTTGCTAGATTGCACCTGTATGAGAAGAACGACACCAGATTGGCCCCTAACTTAGGCGCCCCTTTCGGTAGTTCTTTATTGTCTAAAAGAGGGAATAAACGCTGTGGTTCCCTACAAGCTTCCCTGCACAAGCTTGGCAACTGTTCCGGCCTGATTTCGGCAGCATAACTGTACTAGGACCCTTCACAGTCAGTATTCCCACGCATTGAATGACTTTCCCGACGCATACGGGCACTTTGCAAAACGTGGCGAGAATCTGCAGCACGCTGAATTCTCTGTTTTCAGCCCCGAAAATGCGCCAAATCACCTGTACAGCGGTCCCCTCGCGTCCCCGAACCTCGTGGGGGTATTAGGGACCATTTAGGGGCAAAACCCTAAACCTGCAAAAATACACAGCAGGCTGTAATTTACCGTTTCGGGCTCGGTTTCGCGTGCCGGTCGCATCCGTAGCAAGTCCTCGAGCTCCCGCACCTGTAGGGCTACTTGCCCTTTGAATCGGATGAGATTTCTGGCGTGAACCCTCTCCGAATTCACCTGTACTTGCGGGGGATTAGCCGCTAGCTAATCCAGTACCTGTGCAAGAGGCTCTTGCCTCGGCAATCGTGCATGAACCCACACAACTGTACATTGGTCAATTGAAAAGCCCACTAGAGGGGCATAACATACTGCCATAGGGGAGAGAGAGGGCAGTGCGTAGCGTGCAGGGCATCACTCCTGGCACCGCACTGTACATAAGAGGGAAAGGAAGCACTCCATAGCTCTTAACCTGTGACAGGAACTTGCAAAATGAGCCTCCCAGCTATAAATTCAGCACCACTTCTTGATGCATGAGGAAAGTGCATAGAAATGTGCCACTTGGCACATTTACAAGCTATTTCCCGTTTCGGGGTTGCCGTCTAAAAATCTCCCGACCGGTTGCCCGGTTGACTTCACGGCAGAGTAATAAAATGTTCCCCTTGTCATTCCGGAGGTAATGACACGGACACATTTTCAGGTCCCAAAATAGCAGTTCCCTAAATTTTAGGAGATGTTGCCATTGTATCTTTCTAGGTCATCTGACCCCCTTTGTACACTGCAGCCACACCTAGAATTGAAATGTAGCCTTTGTAGCAAAGGATTCCACTTTGTCTAGTGAATGACCCCACTTTGGGTAACCATAGTCCTTGTCCAACCTTAGTGCTCTCTTGCCCTCAGGCCTGGACTCCCTCTGAACAGTTCCACACTAGCTATGCAATGCATGGCAGTTAGATTTTCCGAGGGGTGTTTCCAAAAAGTGAAAGTAAATAAATAATAAGAAAGAAATCAACAAAAAGGATAGATAGTAGTCACACGCTGGTGACATACCTCTCTCTTGAAATCTCAAACGTCCTCGTTTGCATCTATGTCGTACATGCTCACAGACAACACTGATGTATTCAACACCTGTCGACACATGTACGACACATACATGCTCATTGTCAACGTTGGTGTATTCAACGCCTCGTCGACACATGTATTGCCTGCGTGTGTGAACCCTGTCCCAATGACAGTGGTAGCTTCGCACTCTGCGATTGCGTCGAGTCACTAACTTTCCAATGACAAAATGGTAGCTACACATTTTGCCACTGTCTTATAGTACACATTGGGCCCAGTAACACTTTCGAGCATACCCAAACCGACAGTTTAAGAATGCAGTTATACATGTACCCTTTAATAGAAGCAATTACTGTATCCTTGACAAACTGACAAGAAACACTCACTTCTATAGCACTAACCATACTTTTGGACATTCCATAAGAGCAATTGCCAAACTGACAATCTGTACAGCTCTAACATTTATGTAGCATGTACTTGATTTGAGCTCACTTTAAATACCATGTACATCATTTGTTTCAAAAGCCATTGTCACACTGACAATCCATGTAGCTTTGAAACTCAAGGGGTCAAGGTAGGTTGCAAATCGAAGGCTTCAAGGTAAAGTGATAATGTTGGGTTAAAGGCCTAAATAACCCCTTTTTGTACATTTTTTTAGTATGAACCTGGACACATTTTTTAAAGGTCACTTATAATAAAAGTGGGAAAACCCAAAACTCACTTATTGAGTTTTCCCCAAAAACGTGAGCTCTCTCTCTCTCCCTCATCGTTCTGCTAGCGCTTCCTCTCCTGTTGGCTTTCGCCACCCCTCTCTGCACACACTGCAGTTCCTCGCGTGCTCTTGTTACCATATACATGTGGTAGTGATGTGTGTGAACACACTAGGACCGTCGGGGCATTTTTTCCCTCTTTAGGAGGTTTTTTCCCCCGTGCATTGTATATACGCCCATCACTCTAGGGCTATCTATCTTTCCATTGCACACTAAGTAACACACTCTCTATTGTGTGCCTTGAGCTTCTTCCTTCGTCTTCTCCAAGCTGTGTGTGTTTCTCTGCAACCCTAATTCCAACAATTGGTATCAGAGTAGGTCACGTCCTCCCGGGCTTAGTCGCCAGCTGCTCCAGCACACGCCTGCTCACTTTCTCCGATTTCAGTGAGCTTTGGCGAGCGTTCGCAGGTCGACAAGAATTTTGGGAAGACTCGAAGAGCTTGGTCTGCTCAGAATTTTGATTTGGGCTCATTTCGGCATCCGTTTCCACTACAGGCAGTATTGCACAGGCTGTTTCGTCATTTTGTGCAGAATTTCTGTAAGTGCCGTTTTCTGCATTACAGGTGCCTTATAGTCTTCTACGGTTTGTGCTATATAGCACAGGTTGTTTCCGCTCCGTTTCTCCTATTTTCGGGCAGTTTTCACATCAGGTGCAGCATTTACCATGGCTGACAACAACAACACAGATGTGTTCAAGATGTTTGCTGCTGAGGACAGGTTGGATGGGGACAACTACCCTATGTGGGCTTATATGATGCAACATGTTCTTGTGTCAAAGGGTGTCTGGAACATTGTGCAGGGCATTGATGTACGTCCTGGTTTTGAAGATGTAGGCGATGTTGAGGATGTTGCAGGTCTTGCTGCAAGGATTGCAGCTGTTAGAGTTGTTTTGCCTACGGCAGAACAAGCTCGTTGGGATGTTAAGGATGCGCAGGCTCATGCATTGATTGCGTTTTCTGTGAAGCGCACCATTGTTCCTCACATCCGTTCAACAAAATCTGCAAAACAGGCTTAGGATATTTTAGCAGGTCTTTATGCAAGCCACAATGAGGCTAAAATTGCTTTGCTGCGTAAAGAGTTGGAGTCAAAGATTATGCATGAGGAAGATGATATGGACACTTTCCTTGCTAGTGTCAAGGATATCAATGAGCAGCTTATTTCTGCAGGTGAAGTCATTTCAGACAGTTCCCTTGTGCAGACTGTTCTTGATGCCTTACCAGATTCCTACCAGACTTTTGCTAGTACTTGGAGACTGATGACCCAAGGAAATCCTGAAGTTGTCGAGTTTGATGCATTATGCACATTGCTGTTGCAAGAGTCACTTTCTAGAAAAAACAGGACTAGGCAGCATGCAGTTGAACAGGCTTTTATTGCTTCTCAAAGAAAGGGTGGTAATAGTAATGCAGCCACTTCTTATGGTTCTGCTGCGAGTGGCAAAAATTCTGTTCCTAATGCTTCTGCTGGCAGTACTTCGTCTGGTAATTCTGGTGATAAGGGCAAAAAGAAGATGCGTTGCCATTATTGTAAAGCCAATGATCACTTGATCAAGTCGTGTCCTAAGTTGAAGGCCAAAGAGGCTAAGAAGAAAGAGGGTGGTTCCATTGCAAATGCTGGTTCCACTACAAATGGCCATTGTTGAGTCTTCTGTGAAAGGAGACTGTGTTGCTGATGTTGATGCAGAATGGGCTTTTAGCACAGAGTGCACTTACAATCCTGCTGTCCATGATGCATGCTTGTCAGTTGCTGCAGATTCACATGTGTGGTATTTCGACAGTGATGCTACAAAGCACATTACCTCACATCGTGAATTGTTTACCTCTCTCGAGTCTGTCCCTCATGGGAATTCAGTCACTTGTGCCAACAACGCCTCTTATCCAGTTCAGGGAGTTGGAAAGATTGTGCTCACTGTTGCTAATGGCAGTTCCTTCACACTTGTTGATGCACTTAATGTACGTGGGATCAAGAAGAATCTCTTGTCTGTATCCGCACTTGCTAGACTTGGACTTGTAGTCAAATTTGTGGATGACAGATGTACAGTTCATGATCTCAGTTTCGGTGATGAAATTGTTGCATCTGGGCTTTTGTGCCGTGGGCTGTATAAGCTCACTTTGTATGACAAGTGTGGACAAAATTTTGCAAATGCTGTTGCAGATTCAAGGGCTATTTCAGATGCAAAACTTTGTCATGCACGTTTTGGTCATCTGAATTTTGCCAGTTTGCTGCGTTTGCAGAAATCTGATATGGTTGCTTCTTTGCCACCTCTTGAAGCACCTGTCAAGCATGTTTGTGAAGGCTGTATTTTGGGTAAGATGCAGCGTTCTAAGTTTCCAAAGGATGGTTCAGTTCTGGCCACATGCAGGTTGCAGCTTGTGCATAGTGATGTTTGTGGGCCCATGCAAACTCCGTCCTTGAGCAATTACCTGTACTTCGTGACTTTCATTGATGATTACTCCAGGCATGCATGGGTATTTCCGCTTAAAGCGAAGTCCGAAGTTTTTATGTGCTTCAAACAATTTCTGGCTATGGCTGAAAATGTCTCGAAATGTACTATGGGCACCCTCCGTTCTGATCGAGGGGGGGGAGTATATGTCTCATGAATTTAATGCATTTCTGGCTAGTCGTGGGATAAAACACCAATGTATAGTGCCTTATACACCTCAGCAAAATGGTGTTGCTGAGAGGAAAAACAGGTCACTGACGGAAATGGCACGATGTATGGTCAAAAGTCAAGCTTTGCCGCATTCTTTTTGGCTTGAGGCCATTATGTGTGCCACTTATGTACTTAACAGGTGTCCTACGAAAGCTTTGCAGTCTATTACTCCATATGAAGCATGGCATGATAGAAAGCCTTCTATTGAGCACATGCGTGTTTTTGGCTGTTTGGCATATGCTTTGGTGCCACAAGTGCAGCGCAGAAAATTGGATGATAAGGCTGTCAAATGTATTTTTGTTGGTTATAGTGCTGAAAGCAAAGGTTACAGGTTGTATCATCCGCAAACAAAACGTATTCTGGTTTCACGGGATGTAGTGTTTGTGGAAGATTCTGTTCAGCCCTTGCTGTCATGTACTAGAGACAGTAATGTAAGCTCACTGGACATTTATGACACTTTGTTGTCTCTTTTCAGTGGTGGAAATACGAATGTAAGTTCCAATGAGGCAAATGTACAGCCTATGGGGGTTTCTGAAAATGTTCTAGATCAGCCTATTACTGATGCAGATGTACATGATGTACTTGATGAGGAAAGGGCTGAAAATGAGCAGGCTAGAGGTATGCCAAGATGGCTGGTGCACACTTTGCGTGACAGTAAATTGGATGCACCTTTGTCTAGTCGTACTCGTTCAGGCTCTCGCCATGCATCTTATGCATCGGATTGTTATGCTTTGGCTGTGTCTAGCTTACATGATGTTGAGGAGCCTCTGACTTTTGATGAAGCACAAAATTCAGAAAATTGGATGGCTGCCATGCAATCAAAATATGATGCACTTATAGAAAATGACACATGGACTTTATGTGATTTGCCTCCTGGCAAAAAGGCCATTGGTACGAAGTGGGTTTACAAGTTGAAACGCAAGCCGGATGGTGAGATCGATCGCCATAAGGCTCGACTTGTTGCAAAAGGTTATGCACAGCAAAAAGGCATAGACTATGAAGAGACTTTTGCTCCCACTTGTCGTATGACTACTGTGCGTTTTCTATGTGCATAGGCAGCTCATTTTGGTTGGGATGTACATCAATTAGACATTGTTACTGCTTTCTTGAATGGTGACATATTTGAGGAAGTTTATGTAACGCAGCCTCGCGGTTTTGTCATAAAAGGACAAGAGGACAAAGTGTGCAAATGTAACAAGGCTTTGTATGGGTTGAAGTAATCTCCTCGTGCTTGGTATGAGAAAGCTGACACTCATTTGGTCAAACAAGGCTTTCGTAACAGTCCAACAGAAAGCACATTGTATGTAAAGCGTGAGGGTGATGCACTTCTCATTGTGGTTCTTTATGTTGATGATTTGCTGATCACTAGACCAAATGAGAGACATATTGCTGAATTTAAGGCTGATTTGAATGCTACTTTCAAGATGAAAGATTTGGGGCTGTTGCATCATTATTTGGGTATACGGTTTAAGCAGTGTGATGGTGGTATTGCCTTGTGTGAGAAAAGTTACATAGAGACATTGCTATGTAAGTTTGGACTTGAGGATTGCAAACCTATTGCCACTCCCATGGAAACAGGTTTGAAGTTGAGTCTACATGATGCTGGTGATCTTGCTGATGTCACTCTTTACCAAACTGCTGTTGGCTGCCTCATTTATGTATGCAACAAGAGGCCAGATATTCAGTTTGCAGTCTCACAGGTCAGCAGATTTATGCATAGCCCAGGGTCTAAGCATTGACAGGCTGTCAAGAGGATTTTCCGCTACCTTAGTGGTACTTTACATCTTGGCTTGTTTTATCCCAAGGGGGAATCATTGCCGCTAGACTTACATGCTTTTTCGGACTCAGATTGGGCTGGTTGTTTTGACACGCGAGTGTCCACAAGTGGTTTTTGTTTCATGCTTGGCAGTTCATGTATATCATGGTTAAGCAAGAAGCAACCTACTTTGGCCACTTCGAGTTGTGAGGCTGAGTACAGGGCAGTCTTCATAGCTACGGTTGAGTGTGTATGGCTCAGACGCCTTATGGCTGATTTGGGTGTTGGACAGGACACTGCCAACACTATCCACACTGACAGTCAGAGCGCATTGGCAGTTGCGAGGAACCCAGTTTTTCATGCTCGCACAAAGCACATTGAGGTGCATTACCACTATGTCAGGGAGAGGCTCTCAGCAGGAGAGATCAGCTTGGCTTATGTGCCAACACAGGACAACCTTGCAGATCTTTTCACAAAGGCATTGTCTCGTGAGAAGCTTGAAGCTTTCCGCAAAGCTTTGGGCTTACTCCCCTTTGTGGACTGATCCTGTCCTCAGGGCATGGCACTTCCCTTTACTCATGTGCCAGCTCTCGTTCACCGCATCACTCCAGGGGGGATTTGTTACCATATACATGTGGTAGTGATGTGTGTGAACACACTAGGACCGCCGGGGCATTTTTTCCCTCTTTAGGAGGTTTTTTCCCCGTGCATTGTATATACGCCCATCACTCTAGGGCTATCTATCTTTCCATTGCACACTAAGTAACACACTCTCTATTGTGTGCCTTGAGCTTCCTTCGTCTTCTCCAAGCTGTGTGTGTTTCTCTGCAACCCTAATTCCAACAGCTCTGTCACTTGCACACACCGCCGTGCGCTCAACAACTAGTATCAGAGCCAGATTAGGGTTTCAGAAGCTTTGGGCAGGTGGCTGGACAGCAGGCGAAAGGCTTCTCTCGCGTCAAATTTTCGCTTTCATCGCGAAGCCCCTTGCTTCCGGTGTCACCTAGGGTGATTAGGGTTTCCAAAACAGCCTAAAATAAACTGAAATTAGGTCAAAACAGGTAAAAACCAGAAAATTACAGGTCAAAACACAAAACGCAAGTGTTCTAAATCGATTTCCGTGAATGCCCCTTGCTTTTCCCACTCAAAACAGGTCCATTTGATGCAAATTGATGCGCCAAAACAGTAAATTTGTAGAAAATTCAGAATTGGACTGTTTTTATGTACACAAATTGAGGTTTATGTATGCCTTTTGTGGGTTTATGCAAGTACGCATTGGGGATACTTGTTAATTGCTGAAATTTTCAGCACATTGTATGCAACGTGCGGTACATTGTGATCACTGGAAATTTTCAAATTTTGTGTAGACACTTTCTGTTGCATTTTTATCCGTGCAAATGGCCTCTACTTCTTCGTCGTCTGATGCCAAGAGCTTGATGGAAATCAAGCGATTTGACGGTACAGGTTTCGACCTATGGCAGGACAGGATGCATGGGATTTTGTTCCTCAAGGATTGTGAGGACGCCCTTTTGGCTGTAAAGCCTGTGGATATGCCGGATGAGGATTGGGCCAAGCTCAACAAGAGGGCAAAGGCCTATATCAAAATGGCTGTGACCGATGACATTCTGGTGGTCATAAAGGGCTTGGACAGTGCACATGCAATTTGGCATAAGTTGAAGGCAACTTATGAGAATGCCACCCCTGTGAATCAGGTGCATTTGATGCGCAAACTGGTGAACATGATGCTTGACGAAGCCAAGTCGGCTTCTGAGCACTTAAGTGCTTTCACGAGTGTTATGAGTCAACTACAAGATACTGGGCTTCAACCTTTTGATGACAAGTTGAAAGCCATATTTTTGTTGATGACTTTGCGAGACTCTTGGGAAATGCTTGTGGTTTCTTTGACTAATAGCCCCAACCTCACATATGATGGAGTGCGAGGCTCCATCTTAAATGAGAAAATTAGACACAAGTCTAGTGGTGGGGAAGGTGGCAGTTCTGCTTACAATGCGAGAGGCAGAAGTCAGAAGCAAAATACAGGTACCAAGACTCAAAACAGGAGCAAAAGCAAGTCTAGGGATAAGGATGTGACTTGTTATCAGTGTGGCAGAAAAGGCCATAAGAAGCCAGATTGCAGGTATTTCAAGAAAGAGCAGGAAAGAAAGAAGGAATCACAGGAGAAGAAGAAGACAGAGGATAAGAAAGGGGAAAAATTAGCAAGTACCTCCTCCAAGGATTCGGAGACTGTCAATGTATCCTCTAGTGTGGTTATCAGAGAGTTATCCGATAGTGAGGAGATCTTGGTTGCAGCTTCATGCCCGTCAGATTTTGTCGTAGCAAATGCAGAGGACATGCTTATCTCACGTAGAGATGTCATTGATGCATTGCTAAGTGCAAATGATGGACTTACACAGTCTTGGATAGTAGATTCGGGTGCCTCATTTCATGTGACTCCATTTGTGGAGTGTTTTGCTTCTTATCATGCAGGCAAGTATGGCAAGGTTTACCTTGGGGATAACCATACTTGTGACATTGAAGGAATGGGCACTGTGCGCTTGGCATTAAAGAATGGCCAAGAGTTTATGCTTAAAGATGTAAGGTATGTACCAGGCATCAAGAAGAGTCTATTGTCTGTTGGCCAGATGGATGCACAGGGTTATACAACCATTTTTGCTGGGGGTTCATGGAAGTTGCTTAAGGGATCAATGCTCATTGTCAAGGGATGCAAGAGTGGTACATTGTACTATTTACATGGCAAAACTTTGCCTGGCAAGTTTCTTGCAGTGGCCGAAGTTGCTTCTCATTTGGAGTTGTGGCATAAAAGACTTGGCCGTATGAGCCAGAAGGGACTTGATGTGCTCTCCTCTTTGAAGAGGGTTGATGGAAAGGGCACCAAGTTAGATTTATGTAATGACTGTTTGTATGGTAAACAAAAGAAGTCTTCTTATTATTCTGGTGTCTCGCGCAAAGCTAATGCTCTTGATTTAATTCACTCCGATGTATGTTCAATGCCTGTTAAGTCTTTTGGTGGTGCATTATACTTTGTTACATTCATTGATGATTGCACTAGGAAAGGCTAGGCATATTTGTTAAAGAATAAGAGTGAGACATTTAATGCATTTAAGAGGTTTCATGCTTTTGTGACCACGCAAAAGGGTAGTAAGCTTAAATGTCTGAGATCTGACAATGGGGGGGAGTACACGTCTGCTGAATTTCAACGTTATTGCGAAGAATATGGGATTAAAAGGGAGTTGACAGCCCCTTATAATCCATCTTCTAATGGTGTGGCTGAAAGGTATAACCGTACTTTATGTGAGAGAGTGCGTTGCATGTTGTCCACGGCTAATCTCCCTCATGGGTTTTGGGGAGAGTCTTTGAAAACTGCAGTTCATGTATGTAATCGCTCTCCTAACAGTACGCTAAAAAATGACATTCAAGAGGAGGTTTGATTTGGCAAACGTGCCTCTTATGATCATTTGAGAGTGTTTGGCTGCGAGGCTTTTGTCCATGTTCGTAATGACTTGAGGACAAAGCTAGATGCCAAGTCCATCCAAGGACTCTTCCTAGGTTATGGGGAAGAGGGTGAAATGGGCTACAGGATATGGTTGCCTCAGTTTAAGATGGTAGTACGCAGCCGAGATTTAGTGTTCAATGAGGCTAAATTGCTGAAAAATACTACATCTTCTGAAATTGACAAGAAATCGGTCAAATTTCAGCCTCTCTTGCCACCTATTGATGTTGAAAAAGAGCCTCAGGATGCATTACTGCAAGCTGAAATTGATAATCAGCCGGTTAACCTTGAGCCAGAAGAGGTAGGACATGATTTAGATGCTCCAAACGAGGATGGATAGCCACCTGTCATGGCTGAAAATGATTTTCAGCAGCATGAGCATTCTGAAAATGAGTTGCCTCCTGATGTAGAACCTGTGCCTGAGAATGTAGATCATTGGGTACGCAGGTCTACTTGTGTCAGAAGGTTGATATAGGGCTTTGACCCCTCTTTGCATCATGTTATGTTGACAGATGAGGGAGAGCCTCTTACATATAAAGAGGCAAAATCATGTGAGTTAAGCAGTAAGTGGGAGCTTGCGATGCAAGAGGAAATCAAATCTTTGCATGCAAACAATACTTGGGATCTTGTGCCATTGCCTAAAGGAAGAAAGGCTCTTCCTAACAAATGGGTTTACAAGGTCAAATGTGTTGATGAAAAGCCCAAGTATAAAGCAAGGTTAGTTGCCAAAGGGTATGTACAGAAAGAGGGGATTGACTTTCAAGAGATCTTTTCTCCTGTTGTAAAGCTTACGACATTGCGTGTCCTTTTTGCTCTCGCTGCAGTGCTTGACTTAGAATTGAATCAAATGGATGTAAAAACAACTTTTCTTCATGGTGACATTGATGAAGATATCTACATGAAGCAACCTGAAGGTTTTGTAGTTCATGATAGAAAGGAACTTGTATGCAAACTAAGAAGGGCACTGTATGGGTTGAGGCAGTCATCACGTCAGTGGTACAAAAAGTTTGATACTTTTATGCTGTCTCAAGGCTTTAAACGCAGCCATTCAGACCATTGTTTGTATACAAAGAAGGATAATGATGGAAGTCCTATAATCCTTGTGCTATATGTAGATGATATGTTGATTGCTGGGAAGCATAAGTCTACCATTGATGCTCTTAAACGTCAGCTGAATTCAGCTTTCGCAATGAAGGATTTAGGTGATGCTGAGCACATCTTGGGCATGAGAATCAAGAGGGATAGAAAGCTGAAATTGCTCTTCTTATCTCAAGAAAAGTACATTGCTAAAGTACTTGATAGGTTTAACATGGATGAAGTTAAGTCACTTGGAGTACCTTTACCTCCACACACAACTTAGCAAAGCCGATTGCCCAAAGGATGACGTGGCAGTGAATGCTATGAAGCGAATCCCTTATGCATCAGCTTGTGGTTCTCTTATGTATGCTATGGTTGCCACTCGTCTTGACATTACCCATGCGGTGGGAGTTGTTAGTAGATACATGTCCAATCCCAGCAAAGCACATTGGGAAGCTTTGAAATGCATTCTGAGATACTTGTCAGGTACACAATCTAGGTGTATATGCTATGGCAAAAGTGACCTGAAGTTGCAGGGCTATTGTGTTGCAGATATGGCAGGTGACTTGGATACCGGGAAGTCCACTAGTGGCTATGTGTTTGCTATTGCTGGTGGTGCTGTCTCTTGGTGTTCACGACTGCAAAAAATTGTGGCATTGAGTACTACTGAGGCTGAATATATTTCAGCCACTGAGGCTTCTAAAGAGGCCATATGGTTGGGCAGACTTGTCAAAGAGCTTGGTATGCCTGCTAGTACTCCTGTCTTGGGATGTGATAGCCAGAGTGCTGTCTATTTGGCCAAGAATGCCATGTTTCATGCATGGACAAAGCACATTGATGTGCGATACCACTTCATACGACAGGTATTGGAGGATGGTCTACTCACCTTGACTAAGATTCACTCACAGAATAATCCTGCAGATGTTCTCACAAAGAGTCTTGCTAAGGCTCAACATGAGCATTGCATACAGCTGGTGGGAGTTGGTTAACTTAAAGGCGTCATTTATGTCTTTAAGTGGGAGGTTGTTGGGTTAAAGGCCTAAATAACCCCTTTTTGTACATTTTTATACTTTGTTCAGGTTCATATTGAACCTGGACACATTTTTAAAAGGTCACTTATAATAAAAGTGGGAAAACCCAAAACTCATTTATTGAGTTTTCCCCAAAAACGTGAGCTCTCTCTCTCTCTCCCTCATCGTTCTGCTAGCGCTTCCTCTCCTGCTGGCTTTCGCTACCCCTCTCTGCACACACACACTGCACTTCCTCGCGTGCTAGCTTTCGCCACTCCTCTCTGCACACACACAGCGCTTCCTCTCCTGCTGGCTTTCGCCACCCCTCTCTGCACACACACAACGCTTCCTCTCCTGCTGGCTTTCGCCACCCCTCTCTGCACACACACTGCACTTCCTCGCGTGCTCTGTCACTTGCACATACCGCAGTGCGCTCAACAGATAACACAGTTGGTGACTCTGCAAGTTCACCTTCTTCCATCCACTTAGCATCCATTGGTGGATAGTTTCTGAACTTTACCAAGTAACGCCTAACAACCTTGCCTTTCACTTTTCTTTCTTTATGTGCCAAAATCTGTTCGGGGACCAAGATCTCGTCAAGTTCCTCGACTTCCGGCTGATCTTCAACTGGCATATCTTCTGGCACATCACCCACATGGGGTCTGAGAAAACTCACATGGAACGCATTGTGAATTTTCCAACTGTCAAGCAATTTCAGCCTATATACAACATCACTGATTATGTCGCACACTTGAAAAGGCCCATAGTAATGCATGCTGAGCTTTGGAAACAATCTTTCCTTGCCCTTCATCTTCTTTAACCTTGCCTTTTCAAAGCGTAGAAGCACCCAATCACCAAGTGAAAATACCACTTCACGACGGTGACGATCAACTGCTTTCTTTTGCTTTGCCTGAGTCTTTTCTAAGGCCACTTTGACCTTCTTGTACATTTCATCCATGTCCTGAACATACTTATCTGCTTGAAATATCTTGTCCTTTGTATGCAGTATGGGAGGAACTTTCTTGCCACCTTCAACTATCTCAAAAGGTGCCTTGCCAGTTGATGAATGCATTGTATTATTGTATGCATACTCCACCAATGGCAAATACTGTTCCCACTTTCCTTTATGCTCTGACACGTAGCACTTTAGCAGATCGAGGACAGTAGAATTTGCCTCTTCTGACTGCCCATTTGTTTGAGGATGAAATGATGAAGAGAATTTGAGCGTGGTGCCCATATTCTCAAACAAGCCTCTCCAGAACAAACTTGTCATGGGTGGATCACGGTCGCTAACAATCGACTGTGGCATGCCATGATACTTGAAAATATTGCTCATAAATAAGTGTGCCATCTGATATGGCTTTATCTTCTTCCTGACAGGAATAAAATGAGCCTGCTTGCTGAATCTGCAAACGATGGTCCAAATACCATCGTTTCCTGTCTGCGTTCTCGGAAGATCAAAGATAAAATCCATAGCAATACTTTCCCATGGTTTATCTGGAATAGGTAGTGGTTGCAATAACCCTGGTGCCTTTTGTCTGTCAAACTTGACCTTCTGGCAAATTAGGCATTCTCGCACAAAGACATCCACATCTCTTCTCAATGTAGGCCAGGACATGACTCTCTTCCATAACTTTGTGTCGCAATGGCTTTGTGACACACAATCTGCCATGCATCATCATGAACCCATCTTTTAGAAGATAGCGTTCATGATGTTGTCCATCCATTAGCTGCTCGAAGACCCTTGCAAAATCTTCATCATTTGCATACTGTTCCCTCATATCATCAAGTTCATGATGATAAGGAATTGACACAGCTGAAATTTGTGGCTTCCTTGACAAGGCATCAGCCACAACGTTCTTCTTGCCTTCCACATGCACAATCTGAAAGTGGAACATGGACAAGATATTTGCCCATCGCATATGCTTCTCAGATAACTTTGCCTGTGTCAAGAAGTATCGCAAGGTCTGATGGTCCGTTTGGACAACAAAGTCTGCACCTAGCAGGTAGTGTTTCCAACTTAAGAGCGCATGAATCACGGCCTGTAGTTCTTTTTCATAGACTTGCATAGTCTTTTCTGGCCCTTGCAAGATTCTACTCTCATAGGCTACTACCCTGCCATCTTGCATTAGCACTGCACCAATGCTACTACCGCAGGCGTCACACTGGACCACAAATGACTTCCTAAGATTTGGCAACACAATGACTAGATCTGAAGTCATCTTTTCCTTTAAGAGATTAAAAGCTGAAATCTCTTTCTGTGTCCATCTAAAGGTGATTGCCTTCTTTTGAAGAGCATGTAAAGGTGAAGCAATCTCAACGAAATTTCGGATAAACCTTCTGTAATAGGAGCATAGTCCCAAGAAACTTCGGACATCGTGCACCGTCTTCAAATCTTGCCATGACTTGATCGCTTCAACTTTAGCAGGATCCATTCTGACCCCATCCTTTGAGACAATGTGTCCGAGAAAATGAATTTCTTCCAGAAAAAACTCACTTTTCTTTGCATTGATGAGCAACCTATGATTGCGTAGCTCTTTGAACACAATGGCCAAGTGATGCCTATGCTCCTCTTCATTCTTTGAGTAGACTATCATGTCATCAAAGAATGTACCAACAAACTGTTGGTGTGGACGGAAAATTCTGTCCATCATCCTATTGAACGTAGCAGGAGCATTTGTGAGACCAAAGGGCATCACTAAAAATTCGTAAAGGCCAAATGTTGTTCTAAAAGCAGTCTTGTGCACATCCTCTGATCTAATGCGGATTTGATGGTACCCACTCTTTAGATCTATCCTGCTAAACATAGCTGCTCCTTCTAATTTGTCCAGAATATCATCAATTCTAGGTATAGGGAACCTATTCTTGATGGTATTCTTGTTCAATGCACGGTAGTCGATGCACATACGCCGTGAGCCATCCTTTTTCTGCACCAACAACACTGGAGAACAGAATGGAGATGAACTGGGCTGAATCAGCCCCTTTTCTAACAGCTCCTGTACTTGGCCCATTATCTCTTTCTACTGAGCCGCACTAACCCTGTACGGAGGCTTATTTGGTGGGCTACTGCCTGGCACCAAATCTATTGCATGGTCCTCGGGTCTCTCTGGCGGTAATTGAGACGGTAATGAATCGGAAAAACAGTCACTATACTGTTGTAAAAACATTGACCTTTCTTTATCTAGCACAGATAAATTTGATTCATCACAATCTGACATTTCACGTGCAAAAACCAAGTACGCAGAAAGATGCTTTTTCATTACAGAAGTAATAGCAGAAGCTGATGCAGTGGGAATAGACTCCCCTTTAAGCTTTACATCCAGAGTGTGAGTCTTTTCTTTGCTCTGTACAATGATCTTTTTGTTGTAGGCATCCATGATTCCCTGTACACGAAACAACCAAGGAATACCTAACAACACATCACATCCGTCCAGTGGCATGATGTAAAATTCTTCAGCATCTACATAGGACTGGATATGTAGGGGCAACTTTCCAATGATGGGTGTCACAGCCTCTGTATGGCCAGGACATGCCAAACCTGCCTCTGCTGTATACCCCATCTCTTCAGGTTTGATTCCCAACTTTGAAGCCAATTCTGGGGAAATGAAGTTGGCTTTGGCACCTGGATCAAAGAAAATAAGCACTGTTTGATCCCTGACCTTTCCCCATGCTCTGCAAAGCTCACTTGCATCTGAATTTGGCTTGTCGCCCACCATATCTGGCAGTAGACCAGCCATGGGCTTCTTTCCTTTCCTCTCCTCCTTGTCTTCAGAATGAGCTGGCCTTTTCTTTGTAGGACAATTGTAAGCAATGTGGCTAGGCTGCTCACAGATGAAGCATTTGTTCTCTGACCTCAGGACCTTCTTTTGCTCTTCCGACTTGCGAGGAAAATGTCTTTTCCATTTCTTTGCTGGTCCCTTTTCTGATTCAGCCGTAGCTTTGCCTTTCCCTGCGTTGGCTGGCTCCTGAGTCCCTTTAGGAACCTTCTTGGGAACATACTTCTTGGCTGAATTTTTCTTGGCTGATCCTTGATGCCAGTATTGAATTCACAATCTTCTCCCTTGAGCAAACCATTACCAGTGTTTGCTACCTCGATGAGCTGCGTCAAAGTAGTGACTTTGGTGGTCGTGCAGTACTTTCTCAATCCTTTGGGTAGGCCACAACAATATTTTTCAATCTGTTCTGTCAATGGCATAAACCTATAGGAAGTTACTGGAAGTAGAGCTTTCCAAAACTTCTGATTGTAGTCATCGAGATTCTTGCAAGTGGCAGCATTAAGCTGGTGCCATTCTGTCATGACATCTGCTTCAAAGTCATCGGATAACTATGCTGCTGCAAAAATCTGCTTGAAGTAAATCCATGTGGACGGAGCTTGCCCTTGAAGCAATAAAGTTGTCCACCATTGTCCCACATTCCCTGTCAAGAAAGTGGCTGCCTTGCGGACCTTTGAAGCCTCTGTAAAGTTTCCCCCGACATAGGCCTTGTCAAATTGCTGGAGGAATGAGAGAGCTATCTTCCTGTCATCAAACCCTGTAAAGGTCGTGAATGTCACACCTTTGCCACCTTCTTTGTACGGAGTTGGCCTCTCCAGCGGCGTTAAATTGTCATATGGAAGTGACTGAAACATGGGAACTCTGTTAGGGTTTATTTGTGTTCCCTGACCGTAGTTAAGTTGACGTGGAAATGCCATATTTGGCTGCTGATTTGTAATTCCAACCATACCAAAATTTGCTTGTGGCATCCCAAATTGGCCCTGAGTGCTTTGAAACCCTGGTAGCATGCGCGTGACACCATACATGGGGTTAGGCATCTTCGTTTGAGCACCCCCGAACACTGTTCCTGGCGTGTAAAACTGATTTCCAGGTGCATGACCAGCCATGCTCTGGAATACCGATCCACCTCCAAAATAGCCAGGGTGTACTGAAGGTGGTGGGAAGACTTGTTGCATAGCCTGTAGGTTGCTTCCCTGCCCATTAGAACCAGCTATAGGCTGCTGAAAAGTGGTTGGCTGAACTGGTACAGCTTGAAAGACTGGCATCTCAGCCACCTCTTCTTGCACCTTAGGCACATGTTGTGGAGACTGCATGTTCTCCGTAAAGTGTACAGGTGTTTCCATTGACTCTGCAGTATGAATCACCTGTGCTCGAGCCTTAGCAGGCTTTTGAATATGATCCAGTGACCCAACTTGCTGAGACGGAAGAGAAGGTTGTAGAAAGGCTAAAAACCTCGGGTTCTGCATTACTTGTGTGAACATAGCCACAGCAGTAACCAACTGGGTCCTGAATATATCATCATCCGTCTGTGGTGGTCTTGAAGAATCACCCACTTCATGTGTTTGTTGACCCTGTGAAGAGGAAACCTCTTCAGTCACATCATTTGGTCTGTCAGTCATAATTGCAATTCCCTGTGTCTGGTCTATGATCCCCTGTGTTTTCAAGCCCAAACTGACCAAGGCTCACTTCTATGGGAAAAAGTGATTTAACCCGGCGATGGAACCATGAAACCGGCCTGTACTTTCAAAAAGGGCGGTAGACTTTAGACTTGAACCTTATTTGCTTTCACCCATTTAATTTGTCGCCCACTTTACCTGTACTTTCAAGACATAACAAAGGGGAAAGGGATACAGGTTGCTTAGATTGCACCTGTATGAGAAGACCGACACCAGATTGGCCCCTAACTTAGGCGCCCCTTTCGGTAGTTCTTTATTGTCTAAAAGAGGGAATAAACGCTGTGGTTCCCTACAAGCTTCCCTGCACAAGCTTGGCAACTGTTCCGGCCCAATTTCGGCAGCATAACTGTACTAGGACCCTTCACAGTCAGTATTCCCACGCATTGAATGACTTTCCCGACGCATACGGGCACTTTGCAAAACCTGGCGAGAATCTGCAGCACGCTGAATTCTCTGTTTTCAGCCCCGAAAATGCGCCAAATCACCTGTACAGCGGTCCCCTCGCGTCCCCGAACCTCGTGGGGGTATTAGGGACCATTTAGGGGCAAAACCCTAAACCTGCAAAAATACACAGCAGGCTGTAATTTACCGTTTCGGGCTCGGTTTTGCGTGCCAGTCGCATCCGTAGCAAGTCCTCGAGCTCCCGCACCTGTAGGGCTACTTGCCCTTTGAATCGGACAAGATTTTTGGCGTGAACCCTCTCCGAATTCACCTGTACTTGCGGGGGATTAGCCGCTAGCTAATCCAGTACGTGTGCAAGAGGCTCTTGCCTCGGCAATCGCGCATGAACCCACACAACTGTACATTGGTCAATTGAAAAGCCCACTAGAGGGGCATAACATACTGCCATAGGGGAGAGAGAGGGCAGTGCGTAGCGTGCAGGGCATCACTCCTGGCACCGCACTGTACATAAGAGGGAAAGGAAGCACTCCATAGCTCTTAACCTGTGACAGGAACTTGCAAAATGAGCCTCCTAGCTATAAATTCAGCACCACTTCTTGATGCATGAGGAAAGTGCGCACATTTAAAGTGGCACATTCACAAGCTATTTCCCGTTTCGGGGTTGCCGCCTAAAAATCTCCCGACCGGTTGCCCGGTTGACTTCACGGCAGAGTAATAAAATGTTCCCCTTGTCATTCCGGAGGTAATAACGCGGACACATTTTCAGGTCCCAAAATAGCAGTTCCCTAAATTTTAGGAGATGCTGCCATTGTATCTTTCTAGGTCATCTGACCCCCTTTGTACACTGCAGCCACACCCAGAATTGAAATGTAGCCTCTGTAGCAAAGGATTCCACTTTGTCTAGTCAATGACCCCACTTTGGCTAACCATAGTCCTTGTCCGACCTTAGTGCTCTCTTGCCCTCAGGCCTGGACTCCCTCTGAACAGTTCCACACTAGCTATGTAATCAGGGCAGTTAGATTTCCCGCGGGGTGTTTCCAAAAAATGAAAGTAAATAAATAATAAGAAAGAAATCAACAAAAAGGATAGATAGTAGTCACACGCTGGTGACAATGGGCAACCACGTCACCGGTTTGTGACATACTCCGCTCTTGAAAGCATTGTTATCGCCCTCGATTACGCCTACAAAACAGACAGAGGCCATAAACTGTCTTAGCAGACACTGACTGTTAGTATCGACACACTAGGAACACACATCTAGCACATGTACCATTGACAGTCACATCACACGACATCACAAGACATCACTTGACATCACAGGACAAATCACATTCAACATTCATTCGGATCTCAGACCATGATTTTTCGGCAATGCAGTTAGCAATCGCATCTAGATCCACTTAGGACCCCATCAATGCCCAATTGACTAACCCCTATTGTAACCATGTCTATTCGAGATCATTTAGACCAAAATGCTGCAGTCATTTTGTCTATCAATTCCTGCACTTAAAAACAAGTCAAGAACAAATCAGTTTCATATTCAGGAATTCCATTTCATAAAGTCATACAACAGAATACTGAAACCGGCATGTGGGGCGGTCGGCTTTGGCTTTCACCCGAAATTCTTTACTTTAGACACACACAGAGAGACGTGTGAAGGAAACCTGTGATGGGAATTAACACTTAAGTACACACACGTCTGGAAGCCAGAATGCCCCGAGCAGACGTCGACATCCTGTAGGCCCCAAAATTGGCGTCCCTTTCGGTATTCTTTATTCTTTGAGAGGGCAAATTACAAAGTAGAGTCTTGGGAATCCGTTACCTGTATCCTGCTAGATACTACCTGATTTTGCCAAATTTCGGCAGCATAACAACCCCAAAACTTGCGCGAAACCAATTCCTGTGCTAGAACTCACTTCCACTGATGTATACCCTCTGATTCCTGCCCAAAAACAGTAAATTCAGCATGCTGTATTTACTGGTTTTTGCTCTGTTTTCAGCACCAAACAGTCCCCTAGATGTCCTCTGCCAATGGGGCACGATTCTCAAGGGTTCTACGATTCTCAAGGGTTCTGGCGTCCGTATGGCTGAAAAACAGTCAATTTTCTGGGCATACACAGCGCTGAATTTTCACCTGTACGGTGAGGTTATGACCCTCACCGGTGCTTGCTTTGGAGTAGTAGCTAGCTATCCCTGTTCCTGCTCAAGGAGGCTCTTGCCTCAGCACAAAAGCATGAACCCACACAGCTGTACATTAGTCAAATGAAGAGCCCTCTTGTGGGGCATCACATAACTGCGCGTAGGGGGGAGAGAGAGCAGTGTATAGCGTGCGGGGCATCACTCCTAGCACCACATTGTACATGAGAGGGAAAGAAAGCACTCCATAGCTCTTAACCTGTGAACACGAAACTAAAAAATGAGCCTCTCAGCTATAAATTCAGTGCCACTTCTTGATGCATGAGGCAAGTGCACAAAAATGTGCCACTTGGCGCATTTACAAGCATTTTTCCGTTTCGGGTTTGCCGCCTAAAAATCTCCCAACTAATTGCTTAGTTGACTTCGCGGCAGAGTTGTAAAATGTTCCCCTAGTCATATCGGAAGTAATGACGCGAACACATTTCACGGCCCAAAATAGCAGTTCCCTAAATTTTAGGAAATGATTCCGTTGGGCTCGCACTGGTCATCTGGCCATCTATCCTCATTGGGACCGCATCCAAAAATGCTATGTGGCCCAACTGTCGGATACTTTCTGTTGGTAGTCCCACCTTGACTTTATGCCTTTATTGAGTTCACTTCCTAGTATCCACCAACTTGCTAAGTGCGATGGGGGGACCCACATGATTTTGCTCTGAGCCTAGACATCCTCTTACTATACGAATTCCAGTGCCGACCACTTCCCCGTGTGTGGGTGAAACTACTGTTCACATTGCCATACAATGTCCGACCGTTTGCTACTTCAAAAAGAGGGTCTCAAAAATAAATAAAAAATCATTGGAAAGAAACCAACAACTAAGGTTAGCAGTTGCCACGTCCTCGTGACATACCCCCCTCTTGAAATCGCAAACGTCCTTGATTGCATACCATAAATACACGCCACTGATGATCTTGGGCTATCAACACTCTTTTATCATCGCATGTATCCGCAAGAAAGGTCGTAACACATAGATACAAATGACTTAATGAGACCTTCATACTTTTGTCATTTCCATCTATTACACTGAATTCATATGTATATTTGATGTGCTAGCTCTATCATTACCCCTCCTTTGCACACGTTGGATTGGGGCATAAGTAGGCTGTAACCCAAAGGCTTCAAGGTAAAGCTGCAATACATTTGGTGACTCTAACAGTTCATGCTCTTCCATCCACTTTGCATCCATAGGCAGATAGTTCTTGAACTTCACCAAATAACGTCTCGCAAGCTGTCCTTTAACTTTTCAGTCCTTATGTGCCAAAACTTGCTTAGGTACTAGGATCTCATCAAGTTCCTCAACTTCTGGCCGATCCTCATCTGGCATATCTTTTGGCACTTCACCCACGAAGGGTCTTAGAAGACTTAGATGAAACGCATTATGAATCTTCCACGCATCAGGCAATTTCAGCCTGTAAGCCACATCGCTGATCTTGTCAAGCACTTGAAAAGGCCCATAGTAACGCATATTGAGCTTAGGAAACAACCGTTCCTTGCCCTTCATTTTCTTTAACCTTGCCTTTTCGAACCTTAACAGAACCCAATCACCAGGTGATAACAACAATTCACGACGGTGATGATTAGTAGCCTTTTTTTGTTTTGTCCGAGTCTTCTCCAAGGCAACTTTAATTTTCTTGTACATCTCATCCATATTCTCAACATATCGATCTGCCTCAAAGATCTTGTCCTTTGTATGCAAAATGGAAGGAACTTTTTTGCTGCCTTCAACAATCTCAAATGGTGCGTTGCCTGTGGACGAATGCAGCTTATTGTTGTACGCATACTCAAGCATAGACAAATACTGTTCCCACTTGCCCTTATTGTCTGACACATAGCATTTCAACAGATCTAAGACAGTAGAATTAGCCTCTTCTGACTGTCCATCAGTTTGTGGATGAAACAAAGACGAGAACTTGAGCGTAGTGCCCATGTTCTCAAAGAATCCTCTCCAGAACAAACTGGTCATACGAGGATCATGATCACTCATAATCGATTGTGGCATACCATGGTACTTAAACACATTGTACATAAACAAGCATGCCATCTGATCAGATTTTATCTTCTTCTTGACAGGGATAAAATGGGTCTGCTTTCCGAACCTGCAGATAATGGTCCATATACCATCATTCCTTGTTGGCGTTCTTGGAAGATCAAAGATAAAGTCCATAGCAATGGTTTCCCATGGCTGATCCGGAATCGGCAGTGGTTGTAACAGCCCTGGTGCCTTTTGCCTGTCAAACATGACCTTTTGACAAATTAAGCATGCTCGCACAAAGGAATTCACATCTCTCCTCAAGGTAGGCCAATAGAAGAATGTCTCTACCTCTTTAAATGTTGCATCAATACCACGATGCCCTGCATACGATGGGACATGACTCTCTTCCATGACCTTATGTCATAGTGGCCTTGTGACACAAAGTCTGCCATGCATCATCATAAAACCATCTCTGAGGAGGTAGTGCTCGTGATGTTGCCCCTCTTGTAACTGTTCAAAGATCCTTGCAAAATCTTCATCAGCAGTATACTGTTCCTTCATGTCATCTAGCTCATGATGATAAGGAATTGGCACAGCTGAAATTTGTGGCTTTCTTGATAACGCATCGGCCACAACATTCTTCTTGCCTTCCACATGCATAATCTGGAAGTGGAACATAGAAAGAATGTTTGCCCATCGCATATGCTTTTCGGATAACGTTGATTGTGTCAAGAAGTATCGCAAGGTTTGATGATCTGTTTTGACAACAAAATCAGCACCTAAGAGGTAGTGCTTCCAGCTAGAAAGCGCATGAATCATGGCCAAGAGCTCTTTCTCATAGACTTGCATAGTCTTCTCTGGCCCTTGTAAAATTCAAATCATGGCCAAGAGCTCTTTCTCGTAGACTTGCATAGTCCTCTCTGGCCCTCGTAAAATTCAGCTTTCATAAGCTACTACCCGTCCGTCTTGCATTAGCACTGCTCCGATGCTACTGCCACACGCGTCACACTGGACCACAAATGACTTCCTGAGATCTGGCAAAACAATTACTAGATTTGAAGTCAACATTTCCTTTAAAAGACTAAAAGCTGAAATCTCTTTTTGGGTCCATCTAAAAGTGGCCTCTTTCTTTTGCAATGCGTGAAGAGGTGATGCTATCTCTGCAAAATTCCTGATAAACCTTCTATAGTAGGAACACAATCCCAAAAAGCTTCTGACATCGTGCACAGTCTTCAAGTCTGGCCATGTCTTAATAGTTTCGACCTTTGCAGGATCCATTCTGACACCATCCTTTGAGACTATGTGGCCAAGAAAGTGGATCTCTTCGAGGAAGAATTTACTTTTCTTAGGATTGACAAGTAACCTGTGACGGCGCAGCTCTTCGAACACAATGGTCAAGTGACGCCTATGCTCCTCTTCATTCTTCGAATACACTATCATGTCATCGAAGAACGTCCCAACAAACTGTTGATGCGGGCGGAAAAACCGGTCCGTCATTCTTTGAACGTGGCAGGAGCATTTGTTAGCCCAAACGGCATCACTAGAAACTGATAAAGACCAAATGTCTTACGCAATCTTGTGCACATCCTCTGGCCTTATACGAATCTGATGGTACCCACTCTTAACTTTTAAGGTCTATCCTGTTGAAAATTGCAGCACCCTCTAAACGATCGAGAATATCATCAATTCTAGGAATAGGAAACCTATTCTTGATGGTATTCTTATACAACGCACGGTAATCAATACACATGCGCCATGAGCCATCCTTCTTCTGCACTAGGAGCACTAGGGAGCAAAAGGGTGAAGAACTAGGCTGAATCAGCCCCTTCTCTAATAACTCCTCAACCTGGCCAATAATCTCTTTCTGCTGCGCCGCACTAACCCTAAAGGGAGGTCTATTTGGTGGGCTACACCTTGGCACCAAATCTATCTGATGGTCCTCAGGTCTCTCTAGCGGCAATTTCGACGGTAATGAATCAGGAAAACAGTCACTAAACTTTTGCAAAAAATGTTGACCTTTCTTTATCTAGCAGAGATAAATTTGACTGATCACTATCTGAGACATCACGTGCAAAAATCAAGTACACAGAAAGATGATTCTTTATTACAGAAGTGATAGCAGAAGGAGATACAATAGGGACTGACTCTCGTTCTAGCTTTACATCCAAGATATGAGTTTTGCCCCTATGCTGTACAGTGATCTTTTTGTTGTAGGCATCCAAGACTCCAGGCAGTCGGAAGATCCATGGTATCCTCAACAAGGCATCACATCCTTCCAGCGGCATGATGTAGAACTCTTCTGTGTCCATATACGACTGAATATGCAGACACAGCTTTCCAATGATGGGAGTAACACACTCTGAGTGGCTAGGACATGCCAACTGAAACCGGCCCGTAGGGCGGTAGGCGTTGGCTTTCACCCGAAATTCTTTACTTTAAACACACACACAGAGCACTTTGCAAAGAGAACCTGCGACGGGAGTTAACACTTGAATACACACACGGCTCGGAAGCTAGAATGCTCCGAGCAGACGCCGACAACCTGTAGGCCCCAAAATTGGCGCCCCTTTCGGTATTTCTTTATTCTTTAGGAGGGTAAATTACAAGGTAAGGTCCTGGGAATCCTTCACGTGTATCCACCTAGATACCATTTGATTTGGCCAAATTTCGGCAGCATAACAGCCCCAAAACTTGCGCGAAACCAATTCCCCTGCTGGAACTCGCTTGCACTGTCGTATACCCTCTGATTCCTGTCCAAAAACAGTAAATTCAGCACGCTGTATTTACTGGTTTTTGCCCTGTTTTCAGCCCCAAACAGTCCCCTAACTGTCCTTTGCCAGTGGGGCACGATTCCCAATGATCCTGGCGTCCGTATGGCTGAAAAACAGTGAATTTACAGCGCATACACAGCGTGGATTTTGCACCTGTACGGTGAGGTTATGACCCTCACCAGTGCCTGCTTTGGAGCAGCAGTTAGCTACCCCTGTTCCTGCTCAAGGAGGCTCTTGCCTCAGCACAAAAGCATGAACCCACACAACTGTACATCAGTCAAATGAGTAGCCCTCTTGTGGGGCATCACATAACTGCACGTAGGGGAGAAAGAGAGCAGTATGTAGCGTGCGGGGCATCACTCCCGTCACCATACTGTGCATAGAGGGCAAGGTAAGCATTCCATAGCTTCTGTACCTGTTGCAATCCGCCTATGGCTGAAAATGGCGCCCCCTTTGAAGATATGCAGCTCGTTTTTGCCTCCCAGAGTGGCAGAATCGCTCACAAGCTGACACGTCGCCCAGTTTCCGAGTTTGGGCTTTCCCTGCTAAAAATATCTCAACTGGTGCGTCAGTTGACTTCGCGGCAGAGTTGTAAAGTGTTCCCCTAGTCATACCGAAGGTAATGACGCGAACACATTTCGTGGCCCAAAATAGCAGTTCCCTAAATTTTAGGAGATGCTTCCGTTGGGCTCCCACTGGTCTTCTGACCATCTATCCTCATTGGGACCGCATCCAAAAGTGCAATGTGGCCCAACTGTCGGATACTTTTTGTTGGTAGTCCCACCTTGACTTTACGCCTTAATTGAGTTCACTTCCTAGTATCCACCAACTTGCTAAGTGCGACGGGGGGGACCTATATGATCTTGCTCTGAGCCTAGACATCCTCTTACCATACGAATTCCAGTGCCGACCACTTCCCGTCTGCGGGTGAATCTACCGTTCACATTGGCCATACAATGTCCGACCGTTTGCTACTTCAAAAAGAGGGTCTTAAACAAATAAAATAAACCCCATTGGAAAGAAACCAACAACCAAGGTTAGCAGTTGCCACATCTCTGTGACATGGTTAATAACTGCCACGTCCTCGTGACATACCCCCCTCTTGAAATCGCAAACGTCCTCGATTGCATACCATAAATACACGCCACTGATGATCTTGTGCTATTAACACTCTTTTATCATCGCATGTATCCGCAAGAAAGGTCGTAACATACATAGATACAAATGACTTAATGAGGCCTTCATACTTTTGCCATTTCTATCTATGGCACTGAATTCATATGTACATTCGATGTACTAGCTCTATCATTACCCCTCCTTTGCACACGTTGGGTTGGGGCATAAGTAGGATGTAACCCAAAGGCTTCAAGGTAAAGCTGCAATACATTTGGTGACTCTGACAGTTCATGCTCTTCCATCCACTTTGCATCCATAGGCGGATAGTTCTTGAACTTCACCAAATAGCGTCTTCCAACTTGTCCTTTAACTTTTCTGTCCTTATGTGCCAAAACTTGCTCAGGTACCAGGATCTCATCAAGTTCCTCAACTTCTGGCTGATCCTCAATTGGCATATCTTCTGGCACATCACCCACGAAGGGTCTTAGAAGACTCACGTGAAACGCATTATGAATCTTCCATGCATCAGGCAATTTCAACCTGTAAGCCACATCGCTGATCTTGTCAAGCACTTGAAAAGGCCCATAGTAACGCATGCTGAGCTTAGGAAACAGCCGTTCCTTGCCCTTCATCTTCTTTAACCTTGCCTTTTCGAACCTTAAGAGAACCCAATCACCAGGTGATAGTAGCAATTCACGACGGTGACGATCAGCAACCTTTTTCTGTTTTGCCTGAGTCTTCTCCAAGGCAACTTTAATCTTCTTATACATCTCATCCATGTTCTCAACATATCGATCTGCCTCAAAGATCCTGTCCTTGGTGTGCAAAATGGGAGGAACCTTTTTGCCGCCTTCAACAATTTCCAAAGGTGCTTTGCCAGTAGACGAATGCACCGTATTATTGTACGCATACTCAAGCATAGGCAAATACTGTTCCCACTTGCCCTTATTATCTGACACATAGCATTTCAGCAGATCTAAGACAGTAGAATTGGCCTCTTCTGACTGTCCATCAGTTTGTGGATGAAACGAAGACGAGAACTTGAGCGTAGTACCCGTGTTCTCAAACAATCCTCTCCAGAACAAACTGGTCATGCGAGGATCACGATCACTGATAATCGATTGTGGCATACCATGGTACTTAAACACATTGTACATGAACAAGCGTGCCATCTGATCAGATTTTATCTTCTTCCTGACAGGGATAAAATGGGCCTGCTTGCTGAACCTGCAGATAATGGTCCATATACCATCATTCCCTGTTGGCGTCCTTGGAAGATCAAAGATAAAGTCCATAGCAATGCTTTCCCATGGCTTATCCGGAATCGGCAGTGGTTGTAACAACCCTGGTGCCTTTTGCCTGTCAAACTTGACCTTTTGGCAAACTATGCATGCTCGCACAAAGGCATCCACATCTCTCCTCAAGGTAGGCCAATAGAAGAACGTCTCTACCGCTTTAACTGTTGCATAAATGCCACGATGCCCTGCATACGGTGGGACATGACTCTCTTCCATGACCTTATATCGCAGTGGCCTAGTGACACAAAGTCTGCCATGCATCATCATAAAACCATCTCTGAGGAGGTAGTGCTCGTGATGTTGCCCCTCTTGTAACTGTTCAAAGATCCTTGCAAAATCTTCATCAGCAGTATACTGTTCCTTCATGTCATCTAACTCATGATGATAAGGAATTGACACAGCTGAAATTTGTGGCTTTCTTGATAACGCATCAGCCACAACATTCTTCTTGCCTTCCACATGCATAATCTGGAAGTGGAACATGGAAAGAATGTTCGCCCATCGCATAGAATTGCATAGTCCTCTCTGGCCCTTGCAAAATTCGGCTTTCATAGGCTACTACCCGTCCATCTTGCATTAGCACTGCTCCGATGCTACTGCCACACGCGTCACATTGGACCACAAATGACTTCCTGAGATCTGGCAAAACAAAAACTGGATCTGAAGTCAACTTTTCCTTTAAGAGACTAAAAGCTGAAATCTCTTTTTGGGTCCATCTGAAAGTGACCTCTTTCTTTTGCAATGCGTGAAGAGGCGATGCTATCTCTGCAAAATTTCTGATAAACCTTCTATAGTAGGAACACAATCCCAAGAAGCTTCTGACATCGTGCACAGTCTTCAAGTCTGGCCATGTCTTGATAGCTTCGACCTTTGCGGGATCCATTCTAACACCATCCTTTGAGACTATGTGGCCCAGAAAGTGGATCTCTTCAAGGAAGAATTCACTTTTCTTAGGATTGACAAGTAACCTGTGACTGCACAGCTCTTCGAACACAATGGTCAAGTGACGCCTATGCTCCTCTTCATTCTTCGAATACACAATCATGTCATCGAAGAATGTTCCAACAAACTATTGATGCGAGCGGAAAATCCGGTCCATCATTCTGTTGAACGTGGCTGGAGCATTTGTTAGCCCAAACGGCATCACTAGAAACTCATAAAGACCAAATGTCGTTCTAAACGCAGTCTTGTGCACATCCTCTTGGCTTATACGAATCTGATGGTACCCACTCTTCAGGTCTATCCTGCTGAAAATTGCAGCACCCTCTAAACGATCGAGAATATCATCAATGCGAGGAATAGGAAACCTATTCTTGATGGTATTCTTATTCAACGCACGGTAATCAATACACATGCGCCATGAGCCATCCTTCTTCTGCACTAGGAGCACTGGGGAGCAAAAGGGTGAAGAACTAGGCTGAATCAGCCCCTTCTCTAATAACTCCTCAACCTGGCCCATAATCTCTTTCTGCTGCGCCGCACTAACCCTGTAGGGAGGTCTATTTGGTGGGTTACACCCTGGCACCAAATCTATCCGATGGTCCTCAGGTCTCTCTGGCGGCAATTGCGACGGTAATGAATCAGAAAAACAGTCACTAAACTTTTGCAAAAATGCTGACCTTTCTTTATCTAACACAGATAAATTTGACTGATCACTATCTGAGACATCACGTGCAAAAATCAAGTACGCAGAAAGATGATTCTTTATTACAGAAGTGATAGCAGAAGCAGATACAATAGGGACTGACTCTCCTTTAAGCTTTACATCCAAGATGTGAGTTCTGCCTCTATGCTGTACAGTGATCTTTTTGTTGTAGGCATCCAAGACTCCATGCACTCGGAACATCCACGGGATCCCCAACAAGGCGTCACAACCTTCCAGCGGCATGATGTAAAACTCTTCAGTGTCCACATACGACTGAATATGCAGACGCAGTTTTCCAATGATGGGAGTAACACACTCGGAGTGGCCAGGACATGCCAACCCTGCCTCTGCTGTGTACCCCATCTCTTCAGCTCTGATGCCCAGCTTCATAGCTAACTCTGGTGAGATAAAGTTGGCTTTGGCACCTGGATCAAAGAAGATGAGTGCCGTCTGATCCCTAACTTTACCCCATGCCCTGCATAACTCACTGGCATCTGTGCTGGGTCTGTCACCCACCATGTCTGGCACTAAACCTGCCGTGGGTTTAGGCTTCTTGCCTTTCTGGTCTTCTTTATCCTCTGAGTCAGCTGGCCTTTTCCTTTGTGGACAATTGATAGAAATATGACGAGGCTGCTCGCATATAAAGCATTTGTTCTCAGCCATTAGGACCTTCTTTTCCTCGAGCGACTTGCGCGCAAAAGGCTTCCTTTTTTGTTTCTTTGCCTGTGCTCCAGAAGTCCCAGCTGAATCCTTGTCCTTGGTGGCCTTTTCTGACCCCTGTGACGCATCAGGGGCCGTCTTCACAAAGGGCTTCTTCGCTGAATTTTTCTTTTGCTGCCCTCCTTTGTCACTGCTCGGAAATCCACTGTCCTCTCCTTTCAACAGGGCAAGACCAGTGTTCGCAACTTCCATGAGCTGAGTAAGGGTAGCCACTCCGTTCTTTGTACAGTAATCGCGAAGCCCTTTAGGCAACCCACAACAATACTTCTCTATCTGCTCTGTCAGTGGCACAAATCTGTAGGAGGTCACTGAGAGTAACGCTTTACAAAACCTCCTATTGTACTCCAGCAAGCTCTTGCACGAAGCTGCCGTAAGCTGGTGCCAATCTGTCAAGACATCGGCTTCAAATTCATTTGATAGCCAAGCAGATGCAAACATTTGCTTGAAGTAAACCCAAGTGGCGGGTGCCTGTCCTTGCATTAACAATGTCGTCCACCATGTAAGCGCATTGTCCTTTAAGAAAGTGGCAGCTTTTCTGACCTTCGAGGCCTCTGTAAAATTCCCTCCCGCATAAGCTGTATCAAACTGCTGGAGGAAAGTGAGTGCCTTTGTCTTATCCTCGAAACCACTGAAGGTACTGAACTTTACCGCTGCACCACCTTCTTTGTAAGCCTTCGGCTTCTCAAGTGCCCCCAAGTTGTCATACGGGATGGTCTGCAACATGGGCACTGTACTAGGCATGATCGGCACGTGTTGGCCATTCACATTTTGCGTCAGAGGTGCGATATCTGGCTGCTGTCCAGAAAAACCAGCCATGCCAAAATGACCCTGTGACACCCCAAACTGGCCCTGGTTGCCGTGGAAACCTTGCTGCATGCCGATAGTACCATACATGGGGTTTGGCATGATGCCTTGCATACCCCCGAACACTGTTCCTGGCATGTACGGCTGACTTCGAGACGCATAACCAGCCATACTTTGGAACACTGATCCACCCCCCAAATACCCAGGATGTACCGTGGGTGGTGGAAAAACTGAGTGCATAGCCTGGTATCCAGCTCCCTGCCCATTCAAGACAGTATGCTGGCTCTGAAAGGTGGCGGGCTGAACTGGCATAACCTGTGGAATAGGCGTTCTAGCCACCTGTTCAAGCACGGGAGGAACCTGCTTTGGAGCCCCCGACTCCGCAACATGCGAGTGTTCCCTTTCCTCCTGCGCCTCATGAAGTACCTGGGCTTGAGCTTCAACAAGCTCTGTACGCGGCGTAGGTTGTCTATTTTGCTGTTGCACTGGTGGCGCTTGTAAGAATTCCATAAACCTCGGATTCTGCACCAGCTGCGAAAAGACATTCACCGCGGCAACTAACTGAGTCTTAAACGCATCATCCTCAAGTTGCCCTGTCATAAAGCCCTGTACTACTGGAGGGACATTCACGTTAACAGGAGGTACAGACTGACGTGGCCGTGAGCTCTCGCCAATCTCAAAAACCATAGGAATCTCCTGCCTGTCCTTTGGAGAGGAACCCTCTTCCATAATTCCCTTCCCCTTGTCGGCCATAATGTAATCCCCGCGTTCTTGCACTGTGTGTCTTTACCCTGAACAATCCAGGCTCACTCTTTGAGGAAAAAGTGATTGATGTCCCGGCAATGGAACCATGAAACCGGCCCGTAGGGCGGTAGGCGTTGGCTTTCACCCGAAATTCTTTACTTTAAACACACACACAGAGCAGTTTGCAAAGAGAACCTGCGACGGGAGTTAACACTTGAATACACACACGGCTTGGAAGCTAGAATGCTCCGAGCAGACGCCGACAACCTGTAGGCCCCAAAATTGGCGCCCCTTTCGGTATTTCTTTATTCTTTAGGAGGGTAAATTACAAGGTAAGGTCCTGGGAATCCTTCACGTGTATCCACCTAGATACCATTTGATTTGGCCAAATTTCGGCAGCATAACAGCCCCAAAACTTGCGCGAAACCAATTCCCCTGCTGGAACTCGCTTGCACTGTCGTATACCCTCTGATTCCTATCCAAAAACAGTAAATTCAGCACGCTGTATTTACTGGTTTTTGCCCTGTTTTCAGCCCCAAACAGTCCCCTAACTGTCCTTTGCCAGTGGGGCACGATTCCCAATGATCTTGGCGTCCGTATGGCTGAAAAACAGTGAATTTTCAGCGCATACACAGCGTGGATTTTGCACCTGTACGGTGAGGTTATGACCCTCACCAGTGCCTGCTTTGGAGCAGCAGTTAGCTACCCCTGTTCCTGCTCAAGGAGGCTCTTGCCTCAGCACAAAAGCATGAACCCACACAACTGTACATCAGTCAAATGAGTAGCCCTCTTGTGGGGCATCACATAACTGCACGTAGGGGAGAAAGAGAGCAGTATGTAGCGTGCGGGGCATCACTCCCGTCACCATACTGTGCATAGAGGGCAAGGTAAGCATTCCATAGCTTCTGTACCTGTTGCAATCCACCTATGGCTGAAAATGGCGCCCCCTTTGAAGATATGCAGCTCGTTTTTGCCTCCCAGAGTGGCAGAATCGCTCACAAGCTGACACGTCGCCCAGTTTCCGAGTTTGGGCTTTCCCTGCTAAAAATATCTCAACTGGTGCGTCAGTTGACTTCGCGGCAGAGTTGTAAAGTGTTCCCCTAGTCATACCGAAGGTAATGACGCGAACACATTTCGTGGCCCAAAATAGCAGTTCCCTAAATTTTAGGAGATGCTTCCGTTGGGCTCCCACTGGTCTTCTGACCATCTATCCTCATTGGGACCGCATCCAAAAGTGCAATGTGGCCCAACTGTCGGATACTTTTCGTTGGTAGTCCCACCTTGACTTTACACCTTAATTGAGTTCACTTCCTAGTATCCACCAACTTGCTAAGTGCGACGGGGGGGACCTATATGATCTTGCTCTGAGCCTAGACATCCTCTTACCATACGAATTTCAGTGCCGACCACTTCCCGTCTGCGGGTGAATCTACCGTTCACATTGGCCATACAATGTCCGACCGTTTGCTACTTCAAAAAGAGGGTCTTAAACAAATAAAATAAACCCCATTGGAAAGAAACCAACAACCAAGGTTAGCAGTTGCCACATCTCTGTGACATGGTTAATAACTGCCACGTCCTCGTGACACCAACCCTGCCTATGCTGTGTACCCCATCTCTTCAACTCTGATGCCCAGCTTCATAGGTAACTCTGGTGAGATAAAGTTGGCTTTGGCACCTGGATCAAAGAAGACGAGTGTCGCCTGATTCCTAACTTTACCCCATGTCCTGCATAACTCACCGGCATCTGTACTCGGCCTATCATCCTCCATGTCTAGCACCAAACTTGCCGTGGGTTTAGACTTCTTGCCTTTCTGGTCTTCTTTATCATCTGAGTCAGCTGGTCTTTTCCTTTGTGGACAATTGGTAACAAAGTGACCAGGCTGCTCGGAAATAAAGCATTTATTTTCAGCCGTCAGGACCTTCTTTTCCTCGAGCGACTTGTGCACAAAAGGCTTCCTTTTCTGTTTCTTTGCGTGCGCTCTAGAAGTCTCGGCTGAATCCTTGTCTTTGGTGGCCTTTTCTGACCCCTGTGACGCTGCAGGAGCCGTTTTCACAAAGGGCTTCTTCGCTGAATTTTTCTTCTGCCACCCTCCTTTTTCATTGCTTGGAAACCCACTGTCCTCTCCTTTCAACAGGGCAAGACTAGTGTTAGCAACTTCCATAAGCTGAATGAGGGTAGCCACTCTGTTCTTGGTACAGTAATCGCGAAGCCCTTTAGGCAGCCCACAACAATACTTCTCTATCTGCTCTGTCAATGGCACAAATCTGTAGGAGGTCACTAAGAGTAACACTTTACAAAACCTCCGATTGTACTCTAGCAAGCTCTTGCATGAAGCTGAAGTAAGCTGGTGCCAATTTGTCATGACGTCGACTTCAAATTCATTTGACAGCCAAGCAGATGCAAACATTTGCTTGAAGTAAACCCAAGTGGCGGGTGCCTGTTCTTGCATTAACAATGTCGTCCACCATGTAAGCGCATTGTCTTTTAAGAAAGTGGCAGCTTTCTTGACCTTCGAGGCCTCTGTAAAATTCCCTCCTGCATAAGCTGTATCAAACTGTTGGAGGAAGGTAAGAGCCTTTGCTTTATCTTCAAAGCCACTGAAAGTACTGAACTTTACAGCTGCACCACCTTCTTTGTAAGCTTTCGGCTTCTCCATTGCCCCCAAGTTGTCATATGGAATGGTCTGCAACATGGGCACTGTAGTAGGCATGATCGGCACATCTTGGCCATTCACATTTTGCGTCAGAGGTGCGATATCTGGCTGCTGTCCAGAAAAACCAGATATGCCAAAATGACCCCGTGGCACCCCAAACTGGCCCTGGTTGCACTGAAAACCCTGTTGCATGCCGATACTACCATACATGGGGTTTGGCATCATGCCTTGCATACCCCCAAACACTGTTCCTGGCATGTACGGGTGACTTCTAGGCGCATAACCAGCCATACTTTGGAACACTGATCCACCCCCGAAATACCCAGGATGTACCGTGGGTGGTGGAAAAACTGGGTACATAGCCTGGGATCCAGTTCCTTGTCCATTCAAGACAGCATGCGGGCTCTGAAAGGTGACGGGCTGAACTGGCATAACCTGTGGAATAGGCGTTCTAATCACCTGTTCAAGCACGGGAGGAGCCTGTTTTGGAGCCCCTGACTCCGCAACATGCGAGTGTTCCCTGTCCTGTTGAGTCGCATGAAGTACTTGGGCTTGAGTCTCCACAAGCTCTGTACGCGGTGTATGTTGCCTATTTTGCTGTTGCATTTGTGGCTCTTGCAAGAACTCCATAAACCTTGGATTCTGCACCAGTTGCGAAAAGACATTCACCGCGGCAACTAACTGAGTCCTGAACGCATCAGCCTCAAGTTGCCAGTCATAAAGCCTTGTACTACTGGAGGGACATTCACATTAGCAGGAGGTACAGTCTGACGTGGCCGTGAGCTCTCGCCAATCTCGAAGACCATAGGAATCTGCTACCTCTCCGTTGAAGAGGAACCCTCTTCCATAATGCCCTTCTGTGAGGTGCAGCGGAAGTGAATGTTTGAACTTTGCTCAAGATGAGTGCTCCAAACTGTGCTCAAGGTTTCTTTTATTCTTATGGAAGGGAGAGCCTTCCATTCTTAATGAGAGAGTGCAATGGACACAAACAAAGTGAATGGACACTGTGCGTGAAAGTGTATGAGACTGAGAGGTAGAGAGAGAAGAGAATACGACAGCAGAGACGTTGTAAAACCTTCCTTCGAAGGCCCCACTCTCTATGGCGAGAGCGGTCTACTTATGATTGCACAAATCTCTACAATGCTTTGGACTTGCGGACGATGTCGACGACGATGAGGACGACGACGAGACGAGCTAAAAATTGAAAGTGCTAAGGGCTGAAATTTGCAAATCTTCTATTTGCTGAATTCTGACTCTATGCCTTGACGATGTCGATGACGACGATGCGACGACGACGCGCTGAAAATGCGGATGCTGAAATCTGCGTTTTCCGGGCTGAAACTGCAAACTTCGATGGATCCCACCGTGCGGCGAGGAACTGCGGCGGGAAAGTGAGATCTGCGAGGTTTGGGACTTGTTCTGCGAGTGCTAAAGGCTGAAAACTGAAAACGCTGGTCCTATGGCTGATTCTGTCGCGATGATCTGCAAAAACGCTAGGGTTGTTCTGCAAACCAAAAACGCTAGGGCTGAAAAAGGTCTTGCTGCTGGCCGGATGTCCTGCAAGTGCAAAACGCTAGGCTTCTTGTTGGGTCTTGCTACTGGCCGGGCTGATCTGCTGTGCAACAAACGCCGGGCTGCCTGTAGGTGAAAACGCTAGGTCCTTGCAGATGCAAAAATGCTAGCCTTGCTGAGATGGGGTGTTTTGCTGAGAAGTTTCCTGTTGAGCAAGGTGCTCTTGCTGCCTCTTCTGCCAGAAAGTGCTAACTCTGGTTTGCTTATGTATTAACTTGTGCCCTACCTACTTTCCAACAAAAGTCACTTAAAAATAATAAGTGAAATGTAACAAACTGCTGACCTATCAAAGCCTAAAGAATAGAGCCAACTTACAGATGTGGCCGAGGGGCCTAAACCCTAAGAAGAACAAGTAACAGAAGAAGTGTCACAAAGTGATGACATGGTGCCCGCCTTGTGACAGTGGTATCAGAGCATCAGGCGTGTGCTTTTATGAAAGCATGCCGGTCCTACAAAAGAGCAGACAGAGCTATTGGAATTTTTATTTGAGGTATTTTTGGCCTCCAACCCGGACTTATTAGCCACTCCCACCCTTACTTCATTGCGCATCGGGCGCGCTCCCGTCTTCACCGCTCATATCTTACAGGGCATAAGCCAATTAAGATCACTTACAAGAGAAGGATCCATATTTGTTTCGAGTCACTGTTTTTCTCAGAAGCAGTGCCATGCAGATGTTGATGTCTACAGCTACCAAGCCGCACACTTCCAAGCACTTGGCAAGCTTTCAAGAAAATTTTTGCCCAAAGATATATGGTTTTTGACATCTTCCTTCGGAGTGCAACTTCTGGCAGAGTGGGGTATCCTGAAATGCTTGCCATGGAAACCCTAGCAGATTAATTCTCGACATCTCTCAATAGATGTCTCTTCACGAGAAGATGACCTTGGAGGTTCGGTGTGATTGCTATCTCTTGGGACTACCATCGCTGCCAAAGAAACACTGTCTGTCCAAGAGCTGATGGACCATGCTGTGCTCGGCTACGACCTCATGAAAGGAACCTAACCCTAATTTTTGGTGCAGGTTTCAAGGTGGAAAGTCAGTCGACTTTTTGAGCTCATCTGATGTTGAGATTGCTTTTTAAGTTTGAGTTCCGTTTGATCTTGTTTGGTGATCCTGTTTGGAATTTGTTTGAAATAAATGGTATCTGTTTTGAACCTGTTTTGGTGCCGATTTGAATTGTTTGACTCTGGTTTGATACTGGTTTCAATGATTGGTGATTTTACTCCCGGGTAGAGAAGTGAGAAATACTGTTTTGGCATTGTTTGAACCTCGGAACGACGTAGGCCGATGCCTGGGGAGCGTTTCGTTGTATGTTTGAAAACCTCGGAACGACGCAGGCCGATGCCTGGGGAGCGTTCCGATGTATGCTAGAAAACCTCCGAATGACGCAGGCCGATGCTTGGGGAGCGCTTGGTTGTATGCTTGAACCTCCAAGCGACGCAGACTGCGGTCTGGCAGCGTTTGGTTGTACTGTCCTCTAAGCTCATGGCCTGGACCTTTTTAGGTTATTTGCGGGGGGAGTGACGAGGTAGTCGTTGAGTAGCTTCATACCGCAGACCGTTTGTCTCGGGGGAGTGCTCAACGGCGCTGTTTGTTGTGTCTTGTAACATACATATGTTAGCATTTGTGTTGCATTGTGATGTGCCAATTATTGAATATTCCTAATTGGATGAGATTGCCTGGGTATGTAATTTTAGTGCATCAAGATACTCGTGGAAGATCAGTATGGTCTGGGTGTGATGGCTAATTTTACTACGCCGAAATATCAAGAGTTTCGATCTGGACAAAAGGAGAAGCTAACTCCTTGATCAAAAGAGCAGCAAGGAGAAGCTAACTCCTTGATCAAAACAACCGAAAGGAGAAGCTAACTCCTTGATCAAAAGAGCAGAAAGGAGAAGCTAACTCCTTGATCAAAATAGCCGAAATATCAAGAGTTCCGATCTGGACAAAAGGAGAAGGTAACTCCTTGATCAAAAGAGCAGCAAGGAGAAGCTAACTCCTTGATCAAAATAGCCGAAAGGAGAAGCTAACTCCTTAATAAAAAGAGCAAACTAACTAATTGTCCTCAGAATGTCCCTCGGAAATTTTTGAGCTAACTTGAGTTGTTTTGCAGATATGCTGTAATCGAGGACGATTACTCTCTTTCAACAAGGGGAGATGCAACAAACTGCTGACGTGTCAAAGCCTAAAGAATGGAGCCAACTTACAGATGTGGCCGAGGGGCCTAAACACTAAGAAGAACAAGTAACAGAAGAAGTGTCACAAAGTGATGACGTGGTTGCCCGAGAGCAGAAACCCTAACCCTAATTTATGCTAGAAACCCTAACTATTAAAACCCTAATTCTGGAAACCCTAACCCTAAAAATTGCAAACCCTAATTTTGGAAACCCTAACCCTAACACTTGCAAACCCTAATTCTAGAAACCCTAACCCTAAAACTGTAGAAACCCTAACCCTAACCCTAAGGGCAGCAGGGAGATTTTCGAAAAATTGCGCTGGCTGATGATGTGCCAAGCTGTACGGATTTCCATGATTTACACTGACAGCTTTTTGGCTTTGCTTTTGGACCAGAAGCTTTTGAGTTTTGAAGGCTTTTCAGTGTAGTTGCTTTTCAGGCCAAGGGCCTTTAAATATGAGGTTAGGGCTCATTCTCTGGCATGCTTCCTGGAAAAGGTACAGAGTTTGGAGTACCGGCTTGTACTGTGTTGATGCAATATAAAAAAATACCGAAAAGGGCGCCAAGGTTTGGGGCCAATACTCTCCAGGGTGGAATTCTGCCACTCCATGTCGCGTGTCGTCTCTCTCTTTCAGTTCAGTTGTTATTGAAGTGCTAAAAGTCTGTTCAGTCTGTTCTTTTCTATTGGCACGTGGTGCCCGTCTTGTGACATGAAAAATGTCAAAACTAGGGAAAATAGGTCTATGCACTGTAAAAATGCTCTTCATGGGATTTCATGGGAATCTGATGGTCATGCTGTACGCAACCAGAGGATATGCATCTACTTTAAGTGTCTGGACATGCACGGTGTGCGAACAGACTCATAAAAGTACCGGATCACTTTCTATTCTAGACTGACTTGACTGAACCGAACCCTGGTCATACTGTAGCTTGTCCATGGACACATAGGGCTGGATGTGTCACATGACATCCCCTCCTTTTCAAAGTGAAGTACTGGTACCGAATTGTATGGTGTCGAGGGAGATCGCCAACAGCGTTTGGAATCCTGGAAAGGACTCTTCGCCGGCCCACTCCGATGTGTGGGTCGTGCGATACTTGAACTTCATAAAGGTCTGCAACGCTTGCTTCTTTGGGCCGTGCCGAAAGCAACACAAAATCATCTTCAATGCTTCCACTTCGTCTAGAGTCATGCGTCTACCTTCTTCAAGAATCTCCGATGCTGAAAATTCCTGAAACCGCTTCCAACACAAACATGAACATACCTATTCCATGTAAAGTGACTAGAAAAAATATTGTCTTCCTCAAAAACTGTCCATGCAATGTAGATGAACAAAGAGACGGAGTGCCAAACCGTTCACCACACACATGCAAACAATGAGATCGAATCTTGTCTTGCTGATCTAAATCAATCAACTGTGGTAATTCACAACGGAAATGCCCATGCTTGGTGCTCATACATTCTTGTGCTCTTTCTACGAATGTGTCATGCCAAGGAAGAGACATGGAATGTGACTTCCTTGAATGGATACTTTTCAGCTTTTCATGAAAATCCGCATACATCTGTGCTCATTCATGAGTGAAACATGCTCAACGTACTATATGTCATACCTAGGAAAAGGGATCACATAAAGACGCTGACTAAAATACAGGAAATGATCACGAATGAAACAATCGAACAATGCGTGCTGACTAATCATGTGAACACATAGTACTTCCTGATTGATTGAATCTGTGTGAGGTTAGCTTCACTAGAGAAAGTATCAACTAAACCATCATCTTGGTGAGCAATCACATCATCGTCATGTAAATCATCATGCTTGTGAGAAATCACATCTTGATCATCATGTAAATCATCATCCTTGTCATTGTCATGCAATTCTTCATGCTTATCATCATGCAAATTCTGTGTATCATGTTGTGGAGAAGACGAGACTGAGAGAGTCTCCTTCTCTTGATTCTGTTCAAACTGCGCTTGCACAATTGAAAAGAGTCGCAAGAACTCTTTCATGTGTCGGGCGCTCTATTCGGCCGCCAAGCGCGCTTGCTCATGCTCACGCTCCAAGTCGGCCTTTCTTTCTACTTCTCTTTTTGCTTTTCTTACTTTGTTCTCGCGATCCAATTTGGCTTGCCTTTCTTTGGCTTCCAAGTCGTACTTACGCTCTATGGCTGCCACTGTTTCTTCGTAGTCACGATCTATGACTGCCATTCTTTCTGCGAACTCCTTGTTCATCATCCTCTTGTCGAAAGCCTCCATAGGAGTTAGGGCAATCCTTGTCGTAGATGGGGAAGGGTCGAAAAAACCTCCTGTTGGGGAAAACTCTTCTTCGCCACTTCCATGCTCATCACCTCCAAGCGAAGTATCCATTCCGCTTCGAGTGATGACCATCCACTGAAGTCTTGGGTTCTTGAGAGTCTTGAGGTTCTTCTTTTGCTTGCAATCTGTGTTAGAGAAGGATCTTCTCTTCACTCGAGTTTTGCTCTTTTCTGCGGGCGCACCCCTTGGAGGCCTTGCGCTCACACCAAGGTTGCTTTTTCCCACCTCACGTCGATTGGCCGACCGCTAAGTACACGGTCCGGTCTCAATGAGTGAAAAGAGGCACAAGGGGAGGCTGGACCAGCCCTTCGTTCTTGGGTTTCCTGTCACTCTTCAAAAACACGATTAGGAATCGACACGCCCAAGTGAACTTGGGTTCGTGCGACCTCAACAAGCAAAGAAAAATTCTGTGGTTCTTTCCTTGAGTGATACGGAACATTGCCAAAGCTCTCTACCAATGTGAGGTGCAGCAGAAGTGAATGTTTGAACTTTGCTCAAGATGAGTGCTCCGAACTATGCTCAAGGTTCCTTTTATTCTTATGGAAGGGAGAGCCTTCCGTTCTTAATGAGAGAGTGCAATGGACACAAACAAAGTGAATGGACACTGTGCGTGAAAGTGTATGAGACTGAGAGGTAGAGAGTGTAAGAGAATACGACAGTAGGGACGTTGTAAAACCCTCCTCCGAAGGCCCCACTCTCTATGGCGAGAGCGGTCTACTTATGATTGCATAAATCTCTACAATGCTTTGGACTTGCCGATGACGTTGACGACGATGAGAACGACGACGAGACGGGCTAAAAACTGAAAGTGCTAATGGCTGAAATCTGCAAATCTTCTATTTGCTGAATTCTGACTCTATGCCGATGACGACGATGCGACGACGATGCGCTGAAAATGCGGATGCTGAAATCTGCGTTTTCCGGGCTGAAACTGCAAACTTCGATGGATCCCATCGTGTGGCGAGGAACTGCTGCGGGAAAGTGAGATCTGCGAGGTTTGGGACTTGTTCTGCAAGTGCTAAAGGCTGAAAACTGAAAACGCTGGTCCTATGGCTGATTCTATTGCGATGATCTGCAAAAATGCTAGGGTTGTTCTGCAAACCAAAAAACGCTAGGGCTGAAAAAGGTTTTGCTGCTGCCGGATGTCCTGCAACTGCAAAACATTAGGCTTCTTGTTGGGTCTTGTTGCTGCAGGGGCTGATATGATGTGCAACAAACGCCGGGCTGGCTGTAGGTGAAAACGCTAGGTCCTTGCAGATGCAAAAACGCTAGCCTTGCTGAGATGGGGTGTCTTGCTGAGAAGTTGCCTATTGAGCAAGGTGCTCTTGCTGCCTCTTCTGCCAGAAAGTGCCAACTCTGGTTTGCTTATATATTAACTTAACAAAATTGCCATACTTACTTTCCAACAAAAGTCACTTAAAAATAATAAGTGAAAAATGTCAAAAATAGGGAAAATAGGTCTATGCACTGTAAAAATGCTCTTGATGGGAATCTGATGGTCATGCTGTGTGCAACAAGAGGATATGCATCTACTCTTAAGTGTCTAGACATGCACGGTCTACGAACAGACTCACAAAAGTGCCAGATCACTTCCTATTCTAGACTGACTTGACTGAATTGAACCCTGGTCATGTTGTAGCTTGTCCACGGACACATGGGGCTGGATGTGTCATGTGACACCTTCCCTATGTCGGCCATAGTGTAATCCCGCAAAGTGATTGATATCCCGGCAATTGAACCTTGAAACCGGCCCATGGGGCGGTAGGCTTTGGCTTTCACCCGAAATTCTTTACTCTAGACACACAGAGAGAGAACGTGCGAAGGAAACCTGTGACAGGAATTAACACTTAAGTACACACACGGCTTGGAAGCCAGAATGCCCTGAGTAGACGCCGACAACCTGTAGGCCCCAAAATTGGTGCCCCTTTTGGTATTTCTTTGTTCTTTGAGAGGGGCAAATTACAAAGTAGAGTCATGGGAATCCTTTACCTGTATCCCGCTAGATACTACCTGATTTGGCCAAATTTCGGCAGCACAACAGCCGCAAAACTTGCGCGAAACCAATTCCCCTGCTAGAACTCACTTCCACTGACGTATACCCTCTGATTCTTGCCCAAAACAGTAAATTCAGCACGCTGTATTTACTGGTTTTTGCTCTGTTTTCAGCACCAAACAGTCCCCTAGATGTCCTCTGCCTGTGGGGCACGATCACTGTGACATAAAAACGCGTTTCGCCCCTCTGAAACTCCGAAACGGCAAAATGGGCGAAACGAGATGATATTTTTTTATCCTCCCCTATTGACTTGCTGACCCAAAATGGGCATTTTAGGATTTTTAAACCCATTATAGAATACAAAGCCTATCCTCAAAAAATCGAAGGCTACATCTGTCCTCAAAAAATCGAAAGGTAGTTTTTTCGAAAGCGTGGCCATGTTTACGTTTTGCAGGAAAGTTGAACGCCAGTGCACACGCTGATTCCAGAGTCCAGAGCCAGGTTGCACGTTCTCTTATCATTCTCTCTCTCTCTCTCTCTCTCTCTCTCTCTCTCTCACTCACACACACACACACACACACATACGAAACACAATTTAGGCCCCTCTCTCTCTCTCTCTCTCTCTCTCTCTCTCTGCGCTAGTATAATTCAACCCTCTCTCCAAAATCAGCAATCAACCCTCTCTCTTTCTCTAGGTTCTCACACACACATTCAGAAATTGCGTCCTGAGAACAGCAAATTGACATCAATTTCAATTTTCTTCACTACAGAAAGGGAATTTCATGGCTCCTAAACAACAAGCTCAGCTTAAAACATGGGATTTAACATTGCCATTGCAAAACATGGCACATCTGGAAGCAGAGTTGTTTTATGCAAGCTTTGTGGAGATGTCCTTCGAGGGAGCCTTACACGAGTCACGGGTCACTTCACATGGGTGGCGGGCGTCGGTGGTCATGGATGCAAAAACATACCGGAGGCCACTTTCTTCTCCCATGGTGGCATTGAAGCAAGATGGGTGGAAGTGAAATCGATGATAAGGGCTCCCTTACCTCAAGCAGTCATTGATCTCAAGTATGTGGAAGCTAAACAACTAGAAGGAGCAAACAAAGAAGTACGTGAAGCTAAAAAAAGAGCTCGGGAAGAAGTGGAAAATGAGGGCACTGCTACTCAAACGACAACCTCAACCGGTAATGATGGTGGTACTTCAAGCATAATTGGGGGATCGTCACAAATCAGTGAGTCGGGTGCTTTGCCATATGATGCTTCTTCCTCGCAAATTCATACTTATGCCAGCAAGAAGAGGCAACCCATGCCTTCTCATGTGCAAACCACACTCGCATCACGCTATGCACCAAAGCTTAAGAAAGATGCGGAGGTTGTTGAGCAACAATTTTTCTATCAATGCAATCTTGCATTTAGAATTGCCCGCTCACCTGCATACCACCGATTCTACAATGCCTTAGTTACTGCAGTAGCCGCTGGTGCTACCGGACTACGTCCTGTGAATGCAGAGGCATTGCGAACAAAGCACTTAAGGAGTCAAGTGAGGCAAATCAAGAAGGAGTTGGAAGGCTTGCAAGCGTGTTGGCAACGCTATGGATGTTCCATCATATCGGATGGATGGAGTGATATTGTAAGTTTTAGCTTTCCATCACAAAGTACTTATTCTTGCTTTATGTCGTTCACTATCAACGATTCAATCATCTAAATAAAGTGTGTGCAATTTTTCAGAAGCGCCGCTATATGATCAACATATTGGTCTCTAGTTGTGCGGGGACCACTTTGTTGCGAGTCATTGATGCTTCTACTCCCGGATTGCGCATCACAGGTGAATGGATAACTACACATATATGCCAGGCCATTGAGGAGGTTGGACCTAGCAATGTGGTCAAAGTAGTTACTAATAATGGCTCAAATTGTGCATTGATGGGACGCATGGTAGAAGAAAAATATCCTCACGAGAGATGGAGAGAGAAGAGAGATACGACACCAGAGACGTAAAACCCTCCTCCGAAGGCCCCACTCTCGTCGGCGAGAGTGGTCTACTTTTGATTGCACAAAGGTGTACAATGATGATGCATGGATTGATGCAATTCGTGACTATGTCGGTGACGATGATGATGACTTTAGGGCTGAATTCGATGCTCTTCTATCTGCTGAAAATCTGCAAATCTTTGGGCTGTTTTGGGTGGCTGAAAATGACTGTTTGGCTGCGTTTTTATGGATGAAAATGGCTGCTGTCCTTGGCTCCGAAACGCTGGTTTGATGCGGCGATTGAGGGCTGAAAACGCTGCCCAATCACATAAAGATGCTGACTAAAATACAGAAAACGATCACGAATGAAACATTCGAACAATGCGTGCCTTATCAATCATGCGAACACATAATACTTCCTGTGAGGGTTCTTTGGACCTAAGCTCGAGAGCCAAGATCGCTTCTTTTTGAATGATCGAATCGTCTTGTGGGGGCTGTTTGGACCTCGACTCAAAAGCCAAGATTGGTTCTTCGTGATTGATTGAATCTACAACGAGGTTAGCTTCACTAGAAAAAGCATCCACTAACACATCATCCTGGTGAACAATCACATCTTCTTCATGCAGATCATCATGCTTGTGAGAAATCACATCTTGATCATGCAAATTATCATGCTTGTCATCATGCTCATCATTATTATCCAAATCATCATGCTTTTCACAATCATGCAAATCCTATGTGTCATGCTTTGGAGAAAAAGAGACGGAAAGAGTCTCCTTCTCCTGAATCCTAACAATCTTGTCCTGCATATTAGCAATGAGAGATGGAGAATGAACAATGTCCTCTCCATGAATGACAATAGGAGAATCACTGTCGGCATTGAGAGTTATAGTGTTAGCCGCAAATTTCATGAGAGCATCATTATCACGAAACCATCGAATGCCCAAAATCATATCACATCCTGAGAGAGGAGAAACAACAAATCTTCTAGTGAAGGCCGTTTGTTGAATTGCAAACAACACATCAAGGCACTCCTCCGTGAGGAGAGCGTTCATACCGGGACGAAAGCCAGAGACCTCGATAGGAGATCTCGGACTAACTTCGAGGCGGGCTCTCTCAACAAGAACTGATCACATCATGCATACTACCTGGGTCAAACAATATGACAAAACGGTGCCCCGACATACGACCATAACATTTAATGAGGGAATCATGAATGGGAGGGTCCTGAGAGACTTGGGGCACACTCGTGTTATCATTAATTGCATTGAGAGAGGATGTGGGTTCTGTGGGTTTTTTAGATTCATTCGATTCAAGCTTAGGACATGTTCTTTTTATGTGACTCTTAATGTGACAATGAAAACAACGACCTTCCTTAGAATAAGTGCTTTGCTCTTCCGACGTGATGTATCCTCCTACAATTCCTTTTGCTACCTTTTTATCTGGAGTAAGCTTAGGTTTAGCAAGTGTGTTAGCCTTACCCTTAGATTCATTGGAAGAATTCTTTTCTGAGAGACTGTTGGAAGATTGGTTAGAAGAGTTACCATTCTTACCATTCTTACCGTTCTGAGGGTTCTGAGAAGTCTGCGAGGTACTTGTGGAAGTCTTGTTCTCCTTAGGCTTTCCCTTGTTGTGTTTCATCTCCTGTGCGAGAGCAATCGCTACCGCCTTGTTGAGATCGATTGGATTGAGCACCTCGACATTGTACTTGATATACTCGTCCAATCCAAAGAGAAAAGCCTCTTTGCGCTCATCATCCGATTTTTGTAATTGAGTGCCTAGCTGCAAAACACGATTAGAAAAAGACATGACTGGCATACCATTTTGCTTGAGAGAGCGCAATCATCCTTCAATCGTGCGAGGTACTGAGGTGGCATAAACCGCGCCTTGAGCTTGTCTTGGAAATCAGCCCAATTGAAGGAAAGGGGCGTGAATCCGTCGGCTTCCTCTAGGTGCGCGGCTAGCTGTGCCGCTTCATGCGTGGTACCAATTGATGGCATCACCGGCAAGGTACATAGCTACCATCAAAACTTTGCTGTTTCCTGTCTTCTTAGTTGTCACAAAATAAGCATTAAATTGATGCAACCAAGAATGAATAACCGTAGCATCCATCTTAGCGTCATACTTACTGAAAGTAAACTTCTGTGTGACTGGATGGTTGGAATCCGCGTCGTGGCTTGCACCACTTGAGGAACTCCCACGATCTTTGGGTGGTTCAGTTTTCGAGGTGAGTGCTTGTCGAAGCAATTCTTGAGTGCGTAGCTCTCTTTGAACTTCACGCTCGGTCTCCAAAGCCAATCTTTGAGCTGCGTCGTCCGCCTTTCTTTGTTGTTTTCCTTCTTTGCATGCGTCGCGCTCGTGTTCTAAAGCAAGGCGATTGTCTTCTTGTTGTGCGGCAAGTCTTGCATTTCTTTCGTCGCGCTCATGGTCTTGAGAAAGGCGATTTGCTTCTTGTCTATCCATCATGGCCATCATCTGCTTGACCATTGCCTCCATAGGGTTTGGTACACTTGGTGGCGTAGATGGCGAAGGGGGAGGGTTGAAAAAATCTCCCGGTGTGGAATAGTCTTCGTCGCCTCTCTCATGCTCATCACCTGTATGCGAAGTATCTATTCGGCTTCGGGTGCGACCATGCACTATGATCTTTGGTTCTTAAGTCCACGAGGAACTTGGGTTCTTGAGGGTCTTGGGTTCTTGGGTTCTTGAGGGTCTTGAGTTTCTTGAGGTTCTTCAGGTTCTTGAGGTTTTCTTTCGCTTGTAAATCGCGTTTGAGAAGGATCTTCTCTTCACCTGAGTTCTACTCCTTTCTGCGGGCGCACCCCTTGGCGGCCTTGCGCTCACACCAAGGTTGCTTTTTCCCACCTCACGTCGATTGGCCGGCCGCTAAGTGCACGGTCCGCTCTCAATGAGTGAAAAGAGACACAAGGGGAGGCTGGACAAGCCCTTCTTTCTTGGGATTCCCGTCACTCTTCAACAAAACACGATTAGGAATCGACACGCCCAAGCGAACTTGGGTTCGTGCGACCTCAACAAACAAAAAAAATTCGTGGTTCTTGTGGTTCTTTCCTTGAGTGATATAGAACACTGCCAAAGCTCTGATACCAATGTAAGGTGCAGCGGAATGATTGTTTGCGCTTTGCTCAAGATGAGTGCTCCGAATTGTGCTCAAGGTTCCTTTTAGTTATTATGGAAGGGAGAGCCTTCCGTTGTTAATGGAAAGTGCTATGATCACGAACAAAGTGAATGGACAATGTGCGTGCAAGTGTATGAGACTGAGAGATAGAGAGAGAAGAGAGATACGACACCAGAGACGTTGTAAAACCCTCCTCCGAAGGCCCCACTCTCGTCGGCGAGAGTGGTCTACTTTTAATTGCACAAAGGTGTACAATGATGATGCATGGACTGATGCAATTTGTGACTATGTCGGTGACGACGATAATGACTTTAGGGTTGAATTCGATGCTCTTCTATCTGCTGAAAATCTGCAAATCTTTGGGCTGTTTTGGGTGGCTGAAAATGACTGTTTGGCTGCGTTTTTATGGCTGAAAATTTCTGCTGTCCTTTGCTCCGAAACGCTGGTTTGATGCGGCGATTGAGGGCTGAAAACACTGCCCAAATCCAGGTCCAAAGCTGCGTTCTTGTATGCTGAAAAACGCTGGCTGCTAATGTTGAAAAACGATAGCTGCTGCAAGGCTTGATGGCAATCCACAAACGCTAGAGGATAGGGATCTGCTGTGGTCAAGGATTGGTGAAAACGCCAGGCAGAGGTGGAGTCAGGCGATGGCAAAAACGCTAGGGTTGGAAGCATTGCCGGCGGTAAGGTGCTTGATGGGGGTTCCTGCTGAGAAGGTGCCTGTTGAGCGGGAAGCTCCTGCTGCCTCTCGTCATAAAATCTAATATCTAATATCTAACCAACCCAAATGATTTCTCATATTAAATTGATCACTTAATGTGGGAGAATAAACGGGAACAAGTGTTAAGATATAGACATGTGCTTATAGATCTATCTCAACATGGGGCCAATGGTAAAGGGGTCCAAATGAGAGATGGTCTATCAAAGAGCAAGGCTAACAAATGGAGCATAAGACCTTAGGGTTAGCTTCATTGAAGACCTCCAATAATGTGTGTAAAAGGCCTTTGACCTTAGGTAAGCTAGGACTGAGCTTGAGGCGCAGGAACCCGACCCAGCTCGAGGTGCTTGTCCTGCTTGTCATGCTCGATGATTGAGGTGCTTGAGATGCTTGAAGTGCTTGACATGCTTGAGATGCTAGGGTTGCACTTGATGTGAGAACCCAGCCCAAGCTTAAAGTGCTTATGAGCCAAGCTTGTGGTGGGAACTGGGCCTATGCATGAGGGGCTTTAGGTGTCAAAAAGTCAAAGATTCAATCTCTACAAGGAGGGGGCGAGCCCTACATGAGGGGGGATGAGAGAGAACACCCACACACTCACACAAGGCATGCATGGTACAAAGAAAGCAAAAGGGACACTTGTCAAGTTCCGCCTCATGTTACCGTCATGGTGTGCCTGAAGCATATTGGTTGGCCACCCAAGGGGTCCAATAATAATTTAGGAGATTTAATTAAATGATTTAGCATTTATCTAGCCCTCTCTCTCAAAGGGGAAAGGGGGACACTTGTCTCAAGGCTACCCTTGCTGCTTGTAATGCCTCCTTCTTGTGATTGGCTAGGCCTGGAGCGGTCCAATGAGCTTCAAGCATGAGCTACGAGGGGGGGTCGACCCAAGCAAGCTAGGGGGTTGCTTAGGGGGTATACTCACCCACACACACTCACAAACACTCTCATTGTGTGCTATGCAAAGTGCAAGAGCTCCCTCTCCTTCTCCAAGCAAGTAGAGGTTGAGAGCCTATACCAACACTCTTGATATGGAGTGCAAATCCAACCAAGAGCCATGCTTCAATGCTTAAGCTTGCCATCTCCTTTTTCTTCATTACTATGCTATTTTGTATGCTAGCAACAAGAGTTATGATAAGTGAGGAACTAATTCTTTCTCCTACGAAATGTTTCTTCTTCCTCTTCCCTACCCTCATTCCTTGCTAGCTCTCTCCACCTTCGAAGGTGTTTGAGGTCTTGGGACTGAGGGTTGGGATAGTTAAAGCTTTCTTCAAGTTTATGTTATGTTTGTGATGCATGAAGCTTTCCATCTTCATTTCATCACCTAGGTCACAAGGAACACAAAGATTGTATTGTAACAAGTCTCTCTTAATGGGAGAAATCATAATACAAATGCCTATTGGAGGGGGGACATCCGGTCTTCAACGGTTGTCATGTTCTCTAACTTCTCTCTCTTGCAAAAGTATTGTTCATGCCAAGTTAGCTAATTGCTATGATTATGTTGCTATCTTCAATTATGTTCATCCGCTATGCTCACAAAGTCATTTCTCAAAAGTACTCTCATTAATTTCTGCTACTCTCAAATTAAATAGGCCAATTCCATTACATTGGTATCAAAGCATTTGGTTTCTCTTTTCTTGCTTAAGAAGAGAGGTCCTTAAGTAGCCTATAAATGGTTGATGTTGTTAATTATATTAGGGTAAGTGGAACTGGGATCTATTATCGGTTTTGTTGAGCCCACTATGTGGGGGATGGTGCACACCTCGGGAGCTTTGGACTTAATAATGGAGTCTTTTTAGACTTGCCTACGGCTTTACCATTATTAAGCGATAAGAAGTCCGAAAGGAGCTAGCCCTCGGCAACTCGGCTATGTTAGACCTACTCTTCTACTCTCTATAATTAACCACTTCGAGCCGTGGGTGTAGATACTTAAGAGCCGATTTTCAAAGGCTAAGAGGAGTGGCAACTAAGGTTTTGAATTGCCAAAGCATACACTAAGTACATACATAAATTTTGTTAACATGCCTGACAATAATCAAGAGAGTAGAATGAACATTGATAGCTTTGATTTTGCACATGAAGGTGCTAATGATGATGCTCCCATGTTTGTGAATTATCTTGTCACCAGGTTGCAACAAGCTATGGGCAACCCTGCTTTGCAAGCCGAAGTTACTCAAGAACTTCGTGCTTATGGAATTTCCCTTCCTCTCCAAGAGGAGAGAGAGCTTAGGAGGCCTCTTGAAGAGACCCCCAAGAGAAGACTCTCTCCCATTCGAGAGGAGGAATCCAAAGAGCAAGAAAGCAATGAAAGTTTAAGTTCCTCTGAAGATGTGGCTCCACGAAGATGGCGGTCTAGATGATCGCCCACTCCTCCCAAGAGGAAAAGATCAACACATAGTCCTTCTCCTCAGCACTCTGAAAGGCAAGAGAGGAAACAAAGGAAGAAAAGGGCTAGGAAGAGGTCACCCTCTTCTCCTTCTTCTTCACCTTCCTCCTCTTCCTACGAAAGTTATGGCTATTCTCCTAGAGAATACAAGAGGGGAGGACAATGCAAATCATTTCCTGCATGGCGAAGGTCACAAAAGCTAAAGAAGTTCAAGGAGGGAGGAAAGAGTATCTCTTTTCTCACCTATGATGGCACCTTCGGTGCTACCGACAAAGTGTTGGCCTTCATCCAACAATTTGATGCGGCCTTTGGAGATGAGGGCTTCACAGAGTCCTCCAAGCTACGCCATGTAGCTATGCACTTCCAAAAATCAGCTCGTCAATGGTGGGCTAGCCTTCGTGGCAATGGTGAAGCCCCAAAGACATGGAAAACTCTACGAGTTTCCATCATGAAGCAATTCCTTGCAAGCGATGCAAAGGACAAAGTGCTTACCGAATGGCGCAGCTTGAAGCTCCTCTCCCATGAGTCTATCCACAAATATGTAGACAAGTTTTGGGATTTACATCTCAAGGCTACTGTCTTTCAAAAGATAGACTTTGCCGAGCAAAGGCAACAATTCTGTGCGGGATTACCTGAAGAGATGGCCGAATACATCAACTGTCAACAGCCTGGTACTATTAGCGAAGTAATCCATCACACCATGATTGCTTCACGAATCAATTTCCATCAAGGGGCTAGACGTAATGTCAAGCCCATGGAAAACAAAGACAAAAATGATGCAAAGGGGAAAACCAATGTTCAAAATACTTCCCAAGCCAATTCCAACAACAATAACAATCGGTCCAAGGAGAAGGGAGTTTACAAAGGTAAAAACAAACTCTCTCCTGAAGAGCTTGAAGCTTTTCGCAAGGACCATAAGTGTTTCAAGTGTGGGGAGCAAGGACATGGCTATCGTTCTTGCCCCAAGAAGAATACTCGCAATGAGACTCCTAGGGCTTCCACCATCGAAGCTCCAAAAGAGGATGCTCATTGCAAAGGATCATCACTTTCCTATGCTTGGGGAAAGGTAAGAGAGCATGATGCCTTCATCTTGTTTGATCCTGGCTCTACTCTCAACTTCATATCAACTGAGTTGGCCACCAAGTTGGGCATTCAAGCTTTTGAGATGGGAGATATAATAGTGACTGATGCAGCTTTCAAGGGACAACAAGCCTCCGTTACTCCCTTGATTGGGAAGTTGAGGCTTCATGTCCAAAGCTATGTAGACAAAGAAGACTTCTTCATCTCTCCTCTCCAACATGAGGATGTTATCCTAGGGGCACCATGGTTTGATCGCATGGCTGCCAACATGAAGTTCCCTGAAAGGAGAATCTACTTCACCTACAGGGGAAAGAACATGTATATAGATGCTAGTGAGCGTGATCGCACGATTCCACTTGTAAATCCTCTTGCTTTTGATAAGTCAATGAAGAGCTCAGTTTCTGCGTACATGATTTTTGTCAAAGAGTCTCTAAAAGATGCTAATGTTTCATCAAATGTAAATGGTAGGAATCAAGAAGAGTTAGACTTGTCTAATTTTCTTAAAGGATTCCAAGATGTGTTCATCGATGATATCCCTATGGACTTACCTCCAAAACGAGGGGATGATGACCATCGCATTGAGGTCCTTCCTGGAAGCTCACCACCTAACAAGCCTCCTTATCGAGTCTCACAAGCTCAACAAGAGGAGATCATGAGGCAAGTACAAGAGCTGGTAGACAAAGGGATGGTGAGGCCTAGCTCTTCCCCCTTTTGTTCTCCAGTCCTTTTAGTGCAAAAGAAAGATGGTACATACCGTATGTGTGTGAACTATCGAGCACTAAACTTTATCACTATCAAAAACAAATTTCCCGTACCTCGGGTAGAAGATCTGTTTGATAAGCTACAAGGCTCTACCTACTTCAGTAGGATTGACCGTAAGAGTGGCTATCATCAAATAAGGATAGTGGATGAAGATATCTTAAAGACCGCGTTTCGCACAATGTTTGGTCTTTATGAATATCTAGTCATGCCTTTTGGCTTGACTAATACACCAGCTACGTTCAATCGTTTGATGGAGAAAATTTTTAGACCATACCGCAAATTCACTGGAGTGTTCTTTGATGATATCATCATCTACTCCAAGTCTTTGGAGCAACATAAGCAACATCTCCAAGTGATTTTTCAAGCATTGAGGGAGAACAAGCTTTTTCTCAACCAAAAGAAAAGCGAATTCTTCCTTCAAGAGATTCAATACCTAGGTCATATTATCTCTAAAGATGGTATCCAAATGGATCCATCATAGTTAGAGGTAATAAAAACATGGCCTAACCCAAGAAATCTACATGAGCTAAGAAGCTTTGTTGGTATGTGCGCATACTATAGACGCTTCATAGCAAAATTCTCTCAAGTAGCAAAAATTCTCTCAAGTAGCAGGACTACTACACGACTTAACTAAGAAGAACATTAAGTTTGTATGGACTGTTAAGGAGCAAAATGCTTTTGAAAAGCTCAAAGAGAAGCTTACTTCCCAACCAGTCCTTGTGCTTTCGGATCTCTCAAAGCCATTTGAGGTCCAATGTGATGCTTGTGGTGATTGCCTTGGAGCCGTTTTGCTTCAAGAAGGGCATGCCATAGCATATGAGAGCCGAAGGCTCAATATTGATGAACGAGTCTTGGGCATTTATGAGAAAGAGCTTTTAGCTGTTCTACATGTCCTAGACACATGGAAGCACTACCTATTGGGGACTCCATTTATCCTACGAACCGACCACCAAAGTCTCAAGTATTTCATGACGCAAACCAAGCTTTCCGACAAACAAATGAGGTGGGAAAATTTTCTTTCGCAATTTAATTTCCATATTGCTCACATAGCTGGTAAGCACAATCAAGTGGCTGATGCACTTTCACGACGACCCAAAGTTAATGCGATGTCTATAGCTACTGACAATGATCTATCCTCTATGATAGATGATTATGCTACTGACCTTGACTTTAGAGACATAATGTCAGCCCTTGCTTTGGGGAAGAAAGAGGAACCATTCACCTTGCAGGATGGTTATCTTCTCCACGGCAATAGGCTATGTGTTACCCATTCCCTTCGTGAGAAAGTTATGTATGAATCCCATGCTCCTCCATATGCGGAGCATAGAGGTATTCAACCTACTCTCCGAGGAGTAGAGACGTGGGAGTATGCCAAAAGACCAAGTATGATAGAGGGAAGCAACCTGGATTACTCCAGCCATTGCCTATTCCAAATTTACCATGGGAGAGTATATCCATGGATTTCATCTTTGGATTACCCAATTCTATCCATGGGAATATAGGAATATGGACAATAGTTGACAGGTTTAGCAAGCAAGCACATTTTATTCCTGTCAAAAAGACTATTAAGGCACATCAAATGGCAACTCTCTTCATATCTCAGATTTTCAAGCACCATGGATTACCCACATCCATCGTGTCAGATAGAGATCCTAGAATAACCAGTAATTTCTGGAAAGGTCTCTTTTAAAATCTAGGAACAAGAGTGAATTTCTCTTCGGCCAGATCACTTCTAAATCTAGACTTGACTGGACTGACTGAACCCTGATCATGCTGTAGCTTGTCCACGGACACATAGGGCTGGATGTGTCACGTGACACTCCGAGTTGTGAGGCCCTATCCACATATTTAAAGGTTTACATGGGATGCTAAAAGCAGAGCAGGAGCAAGCGCTCACACTCAGACTCTGCGTCCAGATGCTCTGAGTTGTGAGGCCCTGCCCACATATTTAAAGGTTTACATGGGATGCTAAAAGCAGAGCCCCAAAAGCTGAAAATCAAAAGCTTGAAAAAAATAAAGCAGAAAGTGCTTCTCTCTCTCAAGCTCTCTTGAGCCCCTAAATAAAGCAAAAGCTGGCTCTCTCTCTCTCTTGCAGTTGCGTAGAAAAGCAGTCCCCAAATCTGCCGCAAGACTGTCCATGCAAAAGCTGTCACATCAGCAGTGCGTCCGTACAGCAGGCCACGTCATCACTTTAGTGGGAATTTCGAAAATCCTCCCACGTGTCACTGCTGCCTTTTCTAGGGTCTGTCCGTACTGTGCGATGCCGCGTGTCACTGTTGCAGTTTGCAATTCAGCCAACAGCCCTAGCCAGAGTGTGTACCATGGGCAACCACGTCACCATTTTGTGACATGAGCTGAAGAGTGGGTGTTAAAATTATGCTTCTCATGTGAGCGTTCCCAATTTATAGACTAATTTAGTTAGTCATTTCATGTATTTTACGTAATCTACGTGGGCTGGGTTGGGAAACTTTCTATTGGACGTATATAAGAACCTTTGGGCTATCACTTTGTGTCAAGTGCAGCGGAAGTGTTTAAGGAATTAGCTCGGATCTAGTACTCCGCACAAACACAAGGTTACTTTACTTCACTTGAAAAGAGAAACTGAACTGAGAGAGAGAAACGAGACGACACCGATGTTGGGCCCCAACCACCCTCAAGGGCCCCCTTGCTCTGTTGCCAGAGCAAGTACTTGCTTTATTTCTTGCACAACTGCTGATACTCTCTTGAAGCGCATGGGTATTTTTGAACCCACACATACAGGTGCTTGGCGAGTTGGCAAGAAGGCAAGTGATGAGAAAGGAAGGCCCAAGGAAAGAGCACTCATTATACGTTTCCCTATGCTAGAAGCTAGGAATGAACTCTTGAAGAAGAGGGAGAGTGCATGACGGTGCGAGACGTATGGGACGAGCCTTAATATGGCAAGATGGAATGTAATGGATCAATGAAGTTGGATGTAGGTGCATTTGAGGATAGCTTTAATGGAAGAGACATTATTTTTTACTCAAGAACGCATCAAACTCTTGGCGGCACATTACCTAGAGTGATGGGATACCATTGGGAGACTACCTATAGGCAGAATATGAGATCAACGCATAGAGAATGGGGGTCAAGAGGTGTGGCAGTCCTATTCAGGGAGGAGCTTCAACCCCTCATTCGTATTGCTCGAGAGATGAGCAGGCCAGATATATGTGGGTCAGAGTGAGAGGGGAGACAGAAAGGCCACTCTACATTGCAATATGCTATTTTGCCCCCATCACATCTCATTATGCATCGCCTAGGGAACAGTCACCCTACATGATATTGGATGAGGACATATGGGAGTTCTCTAGGGATGGAGATGTCATTCTTTTGGGAGATTGTAATGCCAGGACAGGCCAGTCCTAGACAACTTTCTACAATACCTCAGAGGAAATGTTGAGAGAATTGGATGTGAGTGATATGGGATTGGCCAGGTGTTTGCAGGATGAAGAGCACACTGGATATAGGGGATATCTGACAGATTTGGGGACTGCACATGGACTGGCCATCTTGAATGGCCTCCAGAGATTTCCAACGTCGAGTGGGTTCACTTGTTTTCTCATAGACATGGGGCTAGCATAGTGGATTATGTTTTGGCTCAACCCAATTTCATACCCTCTATGCAGGACTTTACAATTGGGGGGCCAGGCCTATTGGGGTAGCAATAGATCATGCTCTCCTCACATTTATTGTCTCATTCCAGTTCAACACAGCTCGATTGGCACAGAGATCTATGTCTACCCGACACACTCTTACTTTGGAGACTGATTCTGTCTACATAGATGGTATCTACAGACGCTTATGCATAGATGATCCGGGGAGAACTCTAGGGGAGCTCAGCTATATATTGACAGAGACACTACAGGATGTAGCAGCAGAGGCATACCCACGCACTGAGCCTCGGCAACGACGACGTTCTGGGAGCATACCCCCATAAAACTGGTATCATGAGGAGTGCAGAGAGACCAGAGCCCGACTTTAGAGCGAGGTACTTCTTGGAGTCATTACTCACAGGTAGTCATGGGTTGCTTCTCAGTGTTCGGTATGACGGAAGAAGAGGGCGTCTCTAGCTCGACTAGAGCATGATTTATGTCAGTTAGTTTTGAGCCAGGATTTAGGCGAGGCGTGGCGACTCCCGAGCCTGTATCTACGGGGGATTAGCAACTAGCTAAGCCAGTACCTGTGCAAGAGGCTCTTACCTTGGCAATCGCGCATGAATTCACACAACTATACATACAGATGAAATGTCACGTGACACATCTAACTCTATGTGTACGTGGACAAGCTACTTCATGATATGGGTTGAGTCAGTTCAGTTAGTCTAGAATAGGAAGTGCTTTGGCACTTTTGTGAGTCTGTTCCCAGACCGTGCATGTCTAGACACTTAGATTAGGTGCATATCCTCTGGTTGCACACAGCATGATCATCAAATTTCCATCAGAACCCATCAGGAGCATTTTTACAGTGCATAGACCTATTTTTGACATTTTTCACTTATTATTTTTAAGTGACTTTTGTTGGGAACTCGGTAGGGCAATTTGACTAGCCAAGTATATATAGAAACCTAGCGCTAGCACTCTTGGGCAGAAGAGGCAGCAGGAACTCGGTGTTCATCAGGCAACTTCTCAGCAAGACCTCCCAAGACAAAAGACCTAGCAGTTACAATGAAAAGCCTTGAAAACTCAAAAGCTTCTAGTCCAAAAAGCAAAGCCAAAATCTGCCAGCGTAATTTACGGAAATCCGTAAAGCCTGCCACGTCATCATGCCAACGCAATTTTCAGAAATCTGTTGCTGCTTCTGCTTCTTCTAGGGTTTAGGCCCCTCGGCCGGTAGCCCCGTTCTTCAGTAGGTCGACATGTCAGCAGTTTGTTACATGCCTTGTCCTCGTGACAACGACTCTTCCATGAGCACTCTCCCTCACTAGTCATCACTTCTACGGAGGTATGGGGTCAGTATGCATCATCCCTCTACACAGTTTCGGGGCAGCCACCTCTTCTAGATCCGCTAGAGCCATGCGCGCACACATGTGCTTTCTTTACGGCCGAGATGGTAAAGAAAGCCATTGACAGGTTGAAGACTAGGAGAGCATATGATCATGATGGCGTGGTAGCAGAGCATTTTATACATGCCAGAGATCTGCTTGCAGAGCTTCTAACAGTGATGTTCTATTGTACCATGTGCAAGGGCTTAGGGCCTACCTGATACCTGGAATTGTCCACTATCGTTCCTATCTTCAAGTCAGGGGATCCTATGGAGCCTGGGAACTACCGCACTACTATGATTGGGCACACATTGGCACGGTTGTACACATCCATCCTTGAGCTGCAGTTGAGTAGATGGGTATAGAGAGAGGGTGTACGGGCAGCAGGACAGGCGGGTTTCAAGAGACGTTTCTCTACTCTTGATCATATTCTGACACTCAGAGCCATTATTGAGGAGGGGAGATCACGTGGGAGACGGCCCTATTGTTGCTTTGTGGATTTCCACAAAGCCTTCGATGCAGTGCCCATAGCTAGATTGATGCGTAGACTGCAGGAGATGGGGGTACCCAAGGAGTTGATTAGGGGGATCATGGCTCTATACAAGTCAGTAGTGGGGCATGTATGCACTCCAAAGGGGATTTCTGATTTGGTTCACGAAATATGGCTGCCCGCTATCTCCTACACTATCTGGCATGTATGTGGATGAGGTTGCTAACTACATTTAGAGGGATGGTAATAGAGGAGCACAGTTGGCAGGGACATGGATCCCACTATTGTTATATGCTGATGATATTGTGCTGATTTCTGACTCTGTGGAGGGGATGCAGCGCCATTTAGATGCTTTGTACACATTTGCCCACATTAGTGGATTGTCTGTTAACAAGGGGGAAACCAAGGTTATGTTGTTTAACACCACACCACAGTGGGTCAGGAGGTTAGCACCCACTTTTACATATGGCGTGGAGATGGTGGAGTATACAGATGCAATGGCCGGTGTTTTCATTGAGGAGAGCAGCAGAAACTAGATTGATGAGAGCTCATGCAGCCTTGGGAGGACTGGAGAAGATGTGTTCGCAGGTTCAGTTTCAGGAACCTCGAACAAAGCTGTGGCTTTTTGACACTCTTGTGGCTTCAGCTATGTTTGATGGGGCTCAGATTTGGGGACCCTCGGTGGACCACCATGGCAGATCTGGTAGCACTGATGGTTGGAGATGTATGGAGAGGCCTCTAGTCTCTATAATATCTCGGATGGCTCGGGCTAAGGCCACATGAGATTATTCGAGCGGAGCTAGCTGCCCCCCCTCTCGTGGTCGAGGCCCTTACTGGATCGGTATCCTTCATGCATAATTTATGGGACCTTCCCAAAGACAGATATGCTCGGCTAGCCCTTGAGTCATCTCGACAGCTAGCGCTACAGGGGGACACAACATGCTGGTATGGGAAGATGACATCATGGTTTAGTAACATGGCTTCTGCATGGATAGATTGCCTCCGTTCAAGTACTCCTTGGATGCATCCTCCCTATCTCTCACACGGTCAAGGACCACTAGACTTCATACTTCAGGATTTGATTCACCTAGATACCAGGAGCACATGGATACAACTGACACAAGAGCTGGGCAGGAAGATGGATTTCTATAGAGAGCATCTTCTCCAACTAACAAAAGACGGATATGTGATCAGACCGGCCTATATGGGCTCTCATTTATCCCATGGGATACGATGGGCTATTGGTCAGATGCGCACATCATCGCATCAGCCAGAGATTGAGACTGGCAGATTGAGGAGAATACTCGCAGAGGCCAGGATATGCCAGTTGTGTCATATAGAGCCAGAGACAGTTACATCACATTTGACATTGTCCGGTATACTATGAGATACGAGGCCGCTTTCATTGTCTATTCAGAGAGGGCTTTGGACCATTGGCTAGAGTCATGAGATATCAGGATCAGAGATGCCTCAGGTTGTTTTTGCTAGAGATGCGCATACATAGGGAGAGTCTCTTGAGGAGATCAAGCAATGGGAGACATTCACAGAGGGAGATTACTGACTTCTTTAGAGCAAGGAGTAGGGGAATTCAATTAGGAATATTGGTGAGAGTCTTCCAAAAAACATTTCCGATCAAATGGATGAAATAAACAACTCACCTATACGGAGCCGGGCTGGAGGACTCAGCAGCCAGATGAGCATGCTTCACAGCAGACTTTAGATCCCACTTATACCAGAGGTATATTAGTTGACAGAGCCATTGAGCTCGGGAGAGCTAGACGTCCACGTCTACTAGGGCGACCACGACATCGACGGAGGCTCCATCAGAAAATCAGGACTATTCTAGCACGACATGGGAGATGCCCAATACGACTATTTACAGAGGCGGACATTGACGAAGCTCTTCAACGACCGATGCAGTACTTTCTCGGACAACGCCCGATGCGTGGCATCCTCGGGCACTGTTTTTTGTCTTTCACTTTACTTCACTTCACTCTCTCTCTCTCTCTCTCTCTCTCTCTCTCTCTCTCTCGTCTACTCCAATGAGTGTGTTGCATCTACGCTTCCGCATTGTGCAATTGTGACAGTAATGGCACCTCTCTTATCGTTCGAAGTTACCCGTAGAGAGGATCCTGTTGCTGTGTGGTGACAGAAAATTGCTGCTTCTAGCTCGTTTTGGTATACTGTCTCTTGCATCATGAGAAAAATGGATGTTGTGAATTGTTTAATCAGTCCTGAAAAAAATCCCAAACATGTATGTTTCAAAAGCTTTCCGCCATACAATTTGGCAATTGCAATGGGCTATGTGGTCTTTACTCTTTCCAAGATGCTACAAAACTGTTTGTCGTTAATTAAGTTTGGTAGTTCTATGTCAGGCATATAATCTATTTATACTAATATTCTCATGTGCCGAAGCATCTTCTTAATTATTGTGCACAAGTTTTTGTGAGGCTAATTCCTTTTTGTGTTCTTTTTTTGGGGGGGGGGGGGGGGGGGTGGGTGGTGGATACTAGGAGCTGGATTTGGACAATCAGGGCTACATCTCTGAAGGTGACTTGAAAGTTGCTCTCAAGGGCCTCAACCTACCAGCTTCTGAAGAAGTAAGCTTGAAGTATTTGGATTGTCTGTAGCAGGTTTTTCAGTTCTTGAAATCTTGGCTGTTTTTGCTGTTTATAATATGAAACAAATGATGCAAGGCCCATCATCTGACCACAAATAAGCACATGAAGCTATAATGAATGAGGGATTGAAATAAGATGTCTTTCAAGGTGCTGTATAGAGGAACAAATGCTTGTTACACATGGTGTTTGAAAGTCACAGGACATTGATGCGTTTTAATAACAAAGCGTAACTTTAAAAGAAAATGTTGTAGCATTTGCACACTTTGAAGACAAGGAGCATTTTCATATTGCTTCTTTTGTAGAAGAAGATATCAAGAGCTCAACTTTTAGTGTTTATTTCGATTCCTGTCACGTGATCCAAGTTGTGCGGTTGCAACCTTCATAATTGCCGTAGCTGAAATGGATCTTGTTGAGTTTTTGTCGGAAAAACAGGGCTGCCTTGCCTTGTTTGTTGCTAAGGCTGGTCAGTCTCCAGTATGGTTAGAATTTTCAGTAGTCAAAATATAACTCTGATCTGTTTAAAAGTGGGTAATACTACCTTTATTTTCATGCAATGGCTTGCTACTTGTGGAAGTCTCTCAGCTCTTCAAAACTAAACAGAACCCATCGTCTAAATTGGAATTTATGTGGCTATTTACCTAGCATTTCGACTGGGTATTATGTGCAGCTGTGAGTAGAGGTTGTCCTCCTTTGTTCATACTGCTGAAGGCCCTAAAATCCTTGGATTCAGAGATGATTGATAATTGCCATATTTGAAAGATGCAGAAGCACCTTCAAAGCTCTTGTTGTGGTCGCTTTTTGTCAAGTCTCTAAGATTGGGAAGTTTTGAAGGTGTAATCATTACCAGTTGGTATGGTACCAGTTGGCGAATATTTGTAATCATTCCTCCTTGTTTGACAGGATGTTCAAGATTTTTTAGCCAAAATAGAAGACACCACACGGGCACTACCTGTTACTTTTGAGAACTTCGTTGCATATGCTATTCAGCAGGAAAATGAACTTGTGAATACCTTTAAGGAACTTGACAAACAAAAGGTACTCGAGGAAAAATACGATGGCTTCTTGATTTTGCATATGAACACTATGGTTACATGATATATGCATTGAACTTAGCTGTTTCACTCTCTTCCCTGGGTTTTTGATGAAACTTATCTTTCCAGACTGGGTATATATCGCTTGCTGACATGAAGACAGCTCTTCAACATTATAAATTCAGGTTTGGTTCTACTCATTCTCATTTTAAATTTGTTGGCTGGTCTATAAATATGTCTCATGCCCCTGCTGATGAAGCTATGCAGCGTTTAATTATATAATCAAAATTGTAGCACCATCAGAAACAATAGGAAAAGGTGTCAAAGTGAGAAGATTAAAACATGGCACCAAATATGCAATCCTTCACAACAATAAACCAGCATGGCCAACCCCCAAACATCCCCCCCCCCCTTATCAATTGTATATATAGTCTTTCCGATTGAAAGATTACATAATTGGGCATGTGTCCTATGTCTACAGAACCATGATTGATTAGACATACTTCTATCCCTAAGAGGGGAAGTATATCATTGACATGCTTGTAAATTATGGCAGTAAAAGTCCAAGATGGCCTTCAATTACCTTGATGGTAATGAATGTAGCTCCTCTCTTATACCAATGAAACTCACCTTTGATAACCACAGGCTTGCTATTGCTAATTAACACTGCGCACAAAAGATTAGGACTGAATTTTGCACAATGAAAGACCAATTTTCAGCAAGAGCTTGAAGAGAGATATATGTGTAGAGATATAGCTTATAGATGCGTAGATATATGGACAACTTGAGAGATACCATTGAGAGAGAAATGAAATGAAATGAAATGTATATTAACGTCTTCAAAAGGCCAAAATGACCTATGAGACCAAAAGGTTACATGTGGTGAATCTAATACCAGGTCTGGGTACAAAATTTACAAGAAGTACAAAAAGTACAAAGAACTGAAAAGAAAATAGTGGGTAGGGGTGGGGGGAAGGCTGATACAAGGGGAATACAAAGGGTGAGCTGATACAATGGAGCTCTCTGACAGTCGAGGCATCATATACATATACATCAGTATCCAAAAGGCTATATAGATTTGATGTCCTCCAAGGTAGGCACTTTGTCAGGACGGCTCCTATGTCGCGCCAGTATGGTATGGATCCTCTATCGCAGTCCGCGTCGATGTCGAGAGGGCCCCCTCATCCGTGGGCGACCAGACCGTCCCAACGCTATCGCCCGATCAAGCAGTATGCCTATGGTGCCTCTGGTGTTGTTATGCTGTTGGGGTTGCTCGGACTCCTCTATCTGTGACTGAAAGAAATCTGTAATCTTCCGCTGTTGTTGTATCTCTCTCATTGTGCCCCTCTTCAAGAGGTCCTCTCTGTGTTTGTGAATCTCCAGTAAGTATAATCCGAGGCATCTCTGATCCTAGTATCTCATGACTCTAGAAAGTGGTCCAAAACCCTCTCTGAATAGACAGTGAAAGCGGCCTCGTATCTCATAGTATACTGGGCAGTGACATATGTAATGTAGCTCTATCTCTTGCTCTATTTGGCACACCTAACAAATCCTGGACTCAGCGAGTACTCCTCTAAATCTGCCTGTCTCGATCTCTAGCTGATGTGAGGATGTGCGTATCTGACCAATAGCACATCGTATTCCGTGGGATAGATGACTGTCCATGTATCCCGGTCTGATCACAAAACCATCCTCCGTGAGTTGGAGAAGATGCTCTCTATAGAAAGTCATCTTCGTACCTAGCTCATGTATGTTGGGTTAAAGGCCTAAATAACCCCTTTTTTGTACATTTTTTTTTTTCCGAGAAAAAGATCCTTCTATTAGTTAATGAAAACTGCCCATAGGGCTACATCCACCTCTCTAGGAGAGGGCTACAACAAGCATGATGGGGAGACTCACCCAATGAAAAAACAACATATATACAATGAGGCTAAATCAAGAGATGGGAGGAGGGAAGAGCCACACAGGTGGACAGTAGTGCCATCTGGGCACCCCCTGGACAATGGTGTAGAAAGGCCGAGGGCGCCAGAGTCGAAGGAAAGCCTCGCGGCGCTCCCGCATGCGGTCGGAGCTGCCCTGTAGTCCCTCAAGCTGTCCTCTGAGAGTATGGATCAGCTCTAGCCAAAAGTCACGAACAGTCTCTGCTAGTGGCACAGGGCGAGCCTCAGAGATGCGGAAACAGCGGGCCCGCCAGATGAGCCAGAGAGCTAGGCCGCTGATGAGCTCCCAACACTCCTCTCTCTCACTGCACCACTCCTGTGGAGTAAGATCTGTAGCAGGCTGGAGTGTAGGTCGCCCCCCCTGCATCACTATCATCTTGCTGGTGGAAGATAGCTCAAACTGAAGTGCCAGGCCCATGAGGGTGGACCAAGCCGCTGCCCCCCAAGTGTACCGTCGAGCCGTGGAGAGGGAAGGCATCAGCCGAAGAACTCGTAGCCACACCTGTTTGGCCGAAGGACAGTCCCAAAGACAGTGACGCTGACTCTCCACCAACTGGTCACAGGCTGCACATGCGGTCGAGAGACCACTATGCACAAGCCAGCTCCCTACTGTTGTGGCTCTGTGTGCAACCAGGCACTGGAACAAAGTGACGCGCCTCGACTGTCTGGAGTCCCACAGCCTCTGCCAAAAAGCTGCCAAGAACTCTACTGTGAGGCCCTCCTCCTGCCAATGACGTGCTGCAGCGGGGCGGGCCTCTCTCTGTGCTGCAAGTATATGACGTCCAAGCCGAACAGTGTACTGAAAAAAGGGGACTCTTGGGCGGTCTGCAGAAGAGAAGGGGTCCCTCCATAGCCACTCACCAGGATCCCACTGTACTCGTGCCAGTGGACAGCACTCCCAAGCCCATAGCCTCCAGTGTCCTGTCTCAAGAGCTGCTGGGTCAGGGTCGATGACTCAAGTCCTCCCACAGATGCCCACAACTCGGATCCTCTGGAAACAGCACTCTGCTACCTGCGGGGCCTCTACTGCAACTCGCTGTAATCGTCCCCCACCCTGAAGCTCGAAGAACAGGGCTGGGACAATCTCTGAGCAAGCCCTGACTGAAATGAGAACCTCCAGTCGTGTGAAGGCTCCCATCCACCGGGGTGCTACTGGCTCGAGAGGCGTGAGCCGCTCAGTTGGAACCGACTCTGAAAAATGTCCTGACACATGCTCTGCACCCCTCTCATGCCCTGTAGCTGGACAGCCTGCACCTCCTCTGACAAACCTGTGAACGCTAGCCGGTCACCTAGAGAGCGCGCTGAACTTGCTGCCATGGGACCCCAAGAAACATGAGGCCGACTCCCAACCAAGTGGCCTCTCTGAGTGCTAACCATGGGGTTCCAGACGAGGGGTTGCCGTAGGCGCTCCTCCGTGCACGTCGGCTGTCTCTGCTCTAGGCCACGCCGTAAGAGCTCCCAAGATCGAAGCAAACTCATAGCGAATCGGTCCTCCAGTCTCCTACTCAAACCAACTCGGCGCAACTCTGTAAAGATCCATCTGGTCGAAGGTTGCCAAGGGCCTCCTGACTGAGGCACCCTGGCACGAAGCCTCTGCAGCAAGAAACCCTTCCACGCCTCCTCGCCTAGAAGAAGTCCTCTGACGACGAACTGTTGGGGTTAAGGCCTATGTGCCTTGACCGGTCGCCTAGGTCATGGGCGCCCGCCCACTGTTACCCTATACTTATAGTGAGTATACTGTATAGGGGGAGCTGCCACTTCACAGTCTCCCCACCCACATCGTGTGTGTCTCCTTCTCTCTCTCTCTCACTCTCTGTCTATCGTGCTCCCCGATCCCCGTCAATTGGTATCAGAGCTATGGTGACTGCGGAGAGCACGACGGCTTTGAGAGCTTCGAGACGATAGCTCGCTCGCTCTCGGCGGTGGAGAGATCAAGAAAGCTTGGAAGCTTTGTGAGAATGCAATAGGAGCTTGTGAGCTCAGTTGAGAGTGATGTATGCTCTTGTGGAAGCTCAGAAAGGAGTGTGGAAGATTGTGTGTAAGTGAAGGTGCTGCCCTAAAACTGTGTGCGCAGCAGCACTGTTTTCAGATTCGTTTTTCTCCTTGTAGAATGCAGATCTGAGAATTCTGTCCCCCCGCCATGCCCATCTGTTTCGACGTGGTCTACAACTTTGCAGAAGAAACTTTTTGCAAATTGCTCACCATTTTGCTATTCAGCTCAGACTAACTGTATACAAAAATTCCAGATTTTCTGTTGTTGCATTGTGTGCGAGTTTGATGCACTTTTGGAAGCATGGGAGATGCTTGAAGTTGAGTGCATAAATTCTGAGCTGAAGATGCAATTGCAGCTTGTGTTTAGCTTGTGGTTTGAGGGTTTTTTGGTAGACTTGGGCAAGAAAGTACGGAGGCGTTTACACACCACCGAAGCAGTCTCTTGAGAGACGCAGGTTTTTGGAGCGCACAAGTGGAGCTTCTTTCACTGGTTTTCACAAAATACTTTGGCAGTGATTTTGTGCTTGGATTCATGGTCTTTGTGGATGGTTTGCATATGGTTATGGCACATGGTTGATGCCCATTATATATGCATTTTGGCGAGCACTTTCAAGTGCCGGTAAGCTCTCTTGAGAGCATTGTTTTCGCATTGATCAAGTTTCCAGATTGCAAATCTTTTGGCGTTTGCTTATGCGCAGTCACTCCGTTGATGTACGTTGAGTGCGGATTGCCATTGTATGTGAAAATGTGGAGCCATTTTGGCATTTCTACTCATTGGCATTGAGTAGTGTTATGGTTTATGGTAGAGATTGTACTTGAGTTTTTTGCTCAGTTTTGAGGGGAAATTCTGTCGGATTTTTCCTAGATTCTCGCCATAGTTTGTGATCGAGTGTTTACTCTCACTTTGACAGGTTTTGTCAGTTTGTACACAGTTTTGTGTTTTTGTATCCACTCTCGCAAGAGTGAGGAGTTGTGTATCTTTCTTTGCTTGAGACAATGGTTTACTCTCAGGTGGGAGAGTCTTGTGATCTCGAGCATTGCTTGCCATAGTTTTGCAGAGCTTATGCATGTATATTGAGTGTAGTTTGATGCGCATTGATTGCTCATTGTATTGAGCTTGCAGGACAATGGTTATTTTGTGTTGATAGCCATTGTACGTCGAAACTTTGGCGAAATTTTCCCAGGAGTTTTATGCGCATCATTTATGCGATCTAGGTAGAGATTGCGGGTTGCACTCAGCATTTGCGTGCGGTGTTCTCTGCAGGTGGGAGATTTGTGCGTGTGTATGCATCGATACCGCACAGTGTGGGCTTGGTGATTAGCTCACAGATTGCAGTGTGATACTAGAGCAGGTGAGGCTTGTATTGACATTGCAGGAGCTCTATTTTGGAGTGTCTCACAGGTTTTACATTGTGTTTCTGGCCATATTTGTAGACAATTTCCAGGTGTTGTTGGTGAGGTGGTTTTGCTTTCTAGTTTGCTACATTGTGCTCATGGCAGAGACAGGTGATCGATCAGATTGTGACCTCTCACAGATGCGCGTGTTTGATGGGTCAGACTTTGCGGCATGGAGAGAGTGTATGCTTGATGCATTGACACAGCGAGGGTTGCATCGACCATTGAGTGGTGATGCAGGTAGACCTTCAACCATGTTTGACGATCAGTGGTAGGAGCTAGAGGAGATGGCACTATCTACACTCTCTTTGCACCTTGCGGAATCTGTATATGCTCTTGTTATGTATGAGACTACTTCGAGAGCACTTTGGCGCAGATTACATGATATGTATGATAGATCTGAGTCATCAAGGACTCGTGTGAGACATGTACATTCACGAGCACGCCGACAGGTGATATGTTGGTATTGTGGTCATTCTGGACACATTAGACGGCGTTGTTTTCGTCGTATGCGACATCGTAGGAGACATGGCAGTCTCAGAGATGTATGTAGTGATGCCATGGACTCAGTTGCTTTGACAGTTGAGGCACATGTAGTGTCGGAGTATACTAGTGACGGGGATGTCACTTTTACCTCGAGCTATGCACGAGATGCTATACATGTGGATAGTGCACTCCCTTCGCAGTGGTTGCTAGACGCAGATCCTATGTTTCATGTCACGCCGCATCGTGCATGGTTTTGTAGCTATTCTAGCGGGATGCTTGGCAGTGTACGTTTGACCGATGGATCGGTGCATGCGATAGCAGGTACAGGAGATGTGAGACTGTCATTACCGAGTGGTGCATCTTACTTGTTACGACATGTGCGCTATGTACCAGATTTGACAGTGAGTTTGATCTCGATTGGTCAGCTTAGAGATTGTGGATGTCAGATTTCGCTACGAGAGCGAGATTTTGTGATGCATTTGGGTTCGCTGGTGATTGCGAGAGGTGCCAGGAGTGGTACAGGTTACCCATTGCATGTGGATCACGCGAGAGACGGTGCTGTCTCTGTGATCATGCAGCCAAGTAGAAAGCGAGAGAGCAGGCGAGTCTCTTTTGCTTGTGGGTTGCAGGATGCTTTGCATGGAGTGCTGAGCAGTGACCTTGTTGTGCAGGTTGCGTCTACGGATGCACAGGTAGAGCGGGACAGCTCTAGTGAGTCACAACAGGATGAGTCATCAGAGGTGATGACAGAGATGACTCACATGGATGCTGAGATGTCGGCTATTGTGGAGTCATTTCTTGATATGCTTATGCCAGAGCTTGATGCAGATTCAGGACAGATGGATACTCTTGGTACACATGTGATATGTGGTGGGCACGAGGAGTCACTCCAGAGCTCGGAGTCAGAGTGCCATGGTCTCTATGATAGGGGACAGGATTGCCATGAGTTGAGTTCTGAGTTGGAGGTGGCAGAGATTGCCAGGCTTGCATCAACGTTCGGTGTCCTCATGTACGAGATGCTGATCTCAAGGCCCGACATAGCAGCTGCAGTGGGAGAATTTGCAGCAGGGTTGATCAGTCGTTCGATGACTGATCTCGGCACAGAGCATAGGGGAGGTTTGCAGGTATTGGACCGATACTTGCAGGAGTGCATGAGCTCTTGTAGACTCTTTGCAGAGCTTGGAGCTAGCTCTGTGTGGCTTCCGCAGCGGGATGTTTGTCTATCAGTAGAGTCGGATGCACTAGCTCATCGAGTCAGTGGGCATAGGTTGAGAGAATATCTCACCTTCTATTAGTTGTACACTAGTAGATCTTGCTTAAAGGCACATTGGCCTTTAAGTTGGAGGTTGTTGGGGTTAAGGCCTATGTGCCTTGACCGGTCGCCCAGGTCATGGACGCCCGCCCATTGTTACCCTATACTTATAGTGAGTATACTGTATAGGGGGAGCTGCCACTTCACAGTCTCCCCACTCATATCTGTGTCGTGTGTCTCCTTCTCTCTCTCACTCTCCGTCTGTGGTGCTCCCCGATCCCCTTTACGAACTTCCCAAGAAGGGCTCTGCTCTGCTGTGCTGGATCAATGATCCCAAGCCCTCCCTGAGAACAAGGAAGTGTGATGACCGACCAAGCCACCTTGGCTCGGGCAATCTGAGTGTCGCGACCTGACCAAAGGAAGTTCCTAATCAGCCTCTCAACGTGGCTGATACAAGAACTCGAGAAGATCCAGCAAGAAGTGATGTACCACATAGTCGCCAACAACACATGGTTGGCAACTGCTACTCTGCCAGCCAGCGAAAGTCGTGCTGAGCTCCAATGTAATAGCTTTCTCCTGATGGACAGGAGAAGAGGAGCAATCTGCTGCTCGAGGGACAAGTCCAAACCAACCTGACAACCCAAGTACCGAACTGCAGTCCCTGGAGGAATCCACCTGAAACCCTCTCCTGGCATCCAATCTGGCACAGGAGCACTGCCAACCGAGAAAGCCACTGTCTTTCTCCAGTTGATCAATGCACCCGATGCACAGCAGAAGGTCTCCAAAGCCTGCTCACATCTGTGTAAATTGGCCTCCTGGCCCTCTAAGTACAGGGCTGAGTCGTCGGCAAACTCAGCGTCCAGAAGCTCATCTCCCCGTATAGGGAGTGCTAAGCCCCTCAGACCAACCTGCTGTGACACCAAAAGTCTGCTCATCGCCTCCGCGTAGAACAAAAAGAGAAAGGGGGCAAGAGGACAACCCTGTCTAACCGATCGTGTGAGCATGAAGCGCTCACCTCTACGTCCTGCCAAAAGCACGTGACTGTGAGCCTGTCTGTACAAAGCTGACACCCCTCTGATCCAAGCATCTGAGAAGCCCATCCTGCGTAGTGTGCCCTCTAGAAAGTCCCAGTCAACTCTATCGTATGCCTTCTCAAAATCGAGAAGAAGAATCACAAGGTCCTCCCCACAGAGTCGTGCCAGGGCAGAAGCCTCCCAGAAAGTGAAGATGTTGTCAAGGATACTGCATTCCTTGACAAAACCTGTCTGAGTCCCATGTATAAGGCTCTCCAAAAGTGGCTGAATCCTCAAACTCAGAGCCTTGGCAAGAATTTTGTAGGCTGAGTTGAGGATGGTGATGGGGCGCCACTGTCGAATCTCATCCAAGGAGCCACCCTCCTTTGGAATGAGGTAAATCAGGCCCTCACTCATGCTATCGGGCATCACTCCAGTGTGCAAAATGTATTGAAAGGCACTACAAAGATCTGGGCCAAGCAGGTCCCAGTACTCCAAGAAGAAACTGGGAGTCAGCCCATCCTCACCTGGACAGCTACCACGAGGGAGGGCCCTAAGAGCCGTGTGCAGCTCCTCAAGCTGAAAAGGTATCTCTAGCCTCTGGCGCATCTCTTCATTCACAAGACAAGGCATCTGTGCCCAAACCTGCTCCCTACATGCATCCTGTCTCTCTGACTGGGGCTCAGCCGACAGTAACTCACGGTAAAAGTTAGTAGCAACTGCACGCATATCCTCGGGCTCACAAACAACTGACCCATCGGGTCTCCTCAACTGATTGACCTTGGCATGCGAGTGTCGAGGTCCCACTGTCTCAAAAAAGGCACCTGTCACTCTGTCACCCACCTGAGTCCACTGAGATGCCTGTCGGTGAAAGGCAAACTCATGGCGCCTCTCCTCTGTGCAAGCAAGCTCCTATCGAGCCTGCTGTAACTGCTCCTCCAACCATGGACTGTCTGGATGCTGCTCCTGCATCCTCTGTAGTGAAGCAATGCCTCGTCTGAGACGTTGCTCCTCCTCTCTCGCTGCAGCCCGTCGAGCGAGAGACTCCTGGAGAAAAAAGTGGCTAAGCTGAGCTAGGCCTAAGGCCACTCTGTCTGCAGGTGGAGCCTGGCTGTCCATGCCCTCTGTCCAGAGAGCCTCTACCCTCTCTTTGAGTGCTGAGTCCAACAAGACCCGCTCTGGGATGCGAAGCATCGTGCTCCCACTCCTCTGCTTGTCTGCCACTGTGAGGATCACTGGCGCATGGTCCGAGAAGGATGTCCCTGCCAGGATGCCCACTGATCCCCCCAAGTCACTGAAAGGGTCACTAGTGTAGAAGCGATCTATGCGCGATAGATTTACTCCTCCCACTCTGCGGTCCGATCTACAGAAGGCAAGACTCTTTGGAGGCCTCACAAAGCCAAAATGCTGCCATGTATCCGAGACCCTCAAAGTCATACACAACCTCTCCCAAGCTGCTAACTCGACTCCATACACAGTAGCATGGCTGCCTCCGATCCTGTCAGAAGGGTCCTCCAACATGTTGAAGTCCCCTCCTACACACCAATGGTCAACCTGTGGCAAAGACTCAACAATCTGCGACCAAAACTCTGCACGAGCACTCGCCACATTGGGCGCATAGATGTTCAGGAAGCCCACAAGGCCACCCTGAACCTGCATAGTTATCCACTGAGCCCTGCCTGGCACAATAATCCCTCTGCCCACAATGGCCTGCTGCAATGAGTCTGCAATAGTCATGTATACCCCACCCTGGATGCCTCCAGGTCCAAAAGCAACTGACCAAAAAGTATCATAGCGTCCACGCAAAATCTGACCACATCGCCGAATGCGGCTCTCAGACAAATGGTGCTCCTGAAGCATAAGGAGATCAATCTCTCCTCCCACAAGGCAACGCTGAAGCTCCTGACGCAATCAGCCCCATTGTCGCTGAAACTGGGGCCCACCTAGTCCCTGCACGTTCCACGAGACGATCCTCATGGGGAGCGAGAGAGAACAGATGCTGTCGCAGCAGCAAGACGGGCTATCTTCGAGGCTGGCTTGGATGGGGAGTAATCCGCATCCGAGCATCCTCTAGATAGGCGAGACTGCAGTGAGTGCTTGGTCCAAGCCCAAGCAGAGCAAGCCGTGCGTAAAGCAACCTCTTCTGTCCAAGAGTCCTCATGAATGTATACATAGCAAGGCAAACACTGCGTATCAGTAAAAAAGTACACCACAATGTGCCTACATCCTGCTGAGTTTGGGGGTGTCACCGCAAACTTGGCCAGTGGCCACAAAGTCTGCAGCAAATCTGCAACGCCAAGTTCTCCCATGTGGTGAGAGAACTCGAGAACCTGTGTATGCAACCATGCCACCACTGAGTCGAGGGACCACTCTGTCTCGGTCCTACCACAGAGGGGGAAGGAGAAACCAACTGCTGAGTCCAAGGCCTCTGTCCTCTGTCCCCCTAGCGGCGAAGAACAAAGCGTGGACCCTGAAGCAGGCTGCCTCGTGGTCTGCTGCGGAATCGCCGAGAAAGCGAGTGAACCTGTAATCGAAGAAATCCCAGTGGCGTCAGAGGTCAATGCTCGTCAGACCACGAGGGATAGCTGCAAGGGAAGATGTCTGAATCTGCAGAGGGGGCCGCAAGAAGGGTTGACCCTCTCTCGCTAGGCGACTCGTGGCAAAGGCGCTGCCAAGAGATCTCCTAGCCGCCGGCGAGGGACCAGTCTTCTGAGTCGACTGTGGTACTGAAGCAGGAGGAGGGGGAGAAGGAGCTTGGGAGGGGGGGGGGGGGGGGGGGGGGGGGGGGGGGGGGGAAGAGAAGCGGGGTGGGGCGACAGAGACAGGGGGGCGAGGTGGGGAGTGGGCGGGAGCAGAGGGCGGGGGACATTTTTATACTTTGTCTAGGTTCAATATGAACCTGGACACAGTTTTTTAAAGTCACTTAGAATAAAAGTGGGAAAAACCCAAAACTCATTTATTGAGTTTTCTCCAAAAACGTGAGCCTTCTCTCTCTCTCTCTCTCTCTCTCTCTCTCTCTCTCTCTCTCTCTCTCTCTCTCTCTCTCTCTCTCTCTCTCTCTCTCTCTCTCTGCTTCGATCCCCAGTCACATTCCATGTCTCTTCCTTGGCATGACACAATTTCCGAAAGAGCGCATGATTGTATGAGCACCAAGCATGGGCATTTCCATTGTGATTTGCCATAGTTGATTCATTTCGATCCAACAGAAAAGATTCGATCTCATTGTTTGTATGTGTTTGATGAACGGGTTGTCACTCCGTCTTTCTGTTCATCTACATTGCATACACAGTCTTTAGAGAAGACAAGTTTTTTTTCCTTCACTTTACATGGAATGGGTATGTTCATGGTTTTGTGTTGGAGATGGTTTCAGGAATTTTCAGCCATGGAGATTCTTGAAGACGAAAGAAGCAAGTCTCTAGACGAAGTTGAAGCAAGGAAGGAGATTCAAAAGATTTTGTGTCGCTTTCGGTGCGGCCCAAAGAAGCAAGCATTGCAGACCTTTATGAAGTTCAAGTACCGCACGATCCACACATCAGAGTGGGTCGGTGAAGAGTCCCTTCCCGGATTCCGGATGCTATTGCTGATTTCCCTCGACCCCATACAGTTCGGTATCAGTATCTCACTTTGAAAAGGAGGGGATGTCACGTGACACATTCCAACCCTATGTGTCCGTGGACAAGCTACACTATAGCACGGTTCCCTTCAGTCCAGTCAGTTTAGATTAGCAGTGATCTGGTACTTTTGTGAGTCTATTCGTAGACCGTGCATGCCCAGTCACTTAGCATAGATGCATATCCTCCGGTTGCACACAACATGATCATCGGAATTCCCATCAGAATCCATTAGCATCAGTTAGGGGAATTTTCCAGTGTATTTAGCCTATTTCCCTATTTATTGGTATTTTCACTTATTATTTTTAAGTGACTTTCCAACAAAAGTAGGTAGGGCAATTTTGCTAAGTTAATATATACGCAAACCCAAGTTAGCACTTTCTGGCAGAAGAGGCAGCAGGAGCTTCCCGCTCGACAGGCAACTTCTCAGCAGTACCCCCCCTCAGCACGTAGCCTCGCCATACCTCTCCCATCCCCTTGGTGTTTTTCCTAGATCCAGCATCGCCATCAGATCTTATCCCCTGGCGTTTCATCCTCTTGCAGATATCGCCATCACCTTTCCCTTGCTGGCGTTTTTGTCCAAGCCTTGCAGCGTTTTGGGATCGCAGAAAACCTCAGCAGATCAGCGTTTTTGACATCAGCCTATTAGCGTTTTTATTCCCAGCAGGCCAGCGTTTTGGCAAGGATCAAAGGCAGCCAGCGTTAGTGCATTTGCAGCCCAACCGCATCAGAATGCACAGCGTTTTCAGCCTATGACATAGAAGCAGATCAGCCCCAAACCGGTTGCAGATGTTCCCCCATTTTCAGCCATAAAAACGCAGCCAAAACAGTCATTTTCAGCCACTGAAACAGTCCCGAAATTCAGGGATTAGAGGATCTCAGATTTCAGCCATCAAGTCGTCGTCGTCGTCATCGGCATAGTCCCATTGCATCAGTCCATTGCATTCGCATTGTACACCTTTGTGCAATCAAAGTAGACCACTCTCGCTGACGAGAGTGGGGCCTTCGGAGGAGGGTTTTACAAACTCTCGGGTGTCGTATCTCTTCTCTCCCCTTCTCTCAGTCTCATTCACTTGCACGCACAATATCCACCCACTTTGTCGTGATCACAGCACTCTAGAAGACGGAAGGCTCTCTCCTTCCCTAAGAACTAAAAGGAACCTTGAGCAATAAAGATCACTAATCTTGAGGAAATACAACATTCATTCCGCTGCACCTTACACTGCCCCACTACTGACCTGTATAGAGAGAAATGAAATGAAATGTTATATTAACGTCTTCAAAAGGCCATAATGACCTATGAGACCCGAAAGTTACAAAGTGGTGGATCTGATACAAAGTCGGAGTAACAAAATAACCTAACAATAGTACAAAACAAAGATATCTACTATGGGGGCCTAAGCTGGTCGATGTGAGCCAAGCATAAAACTAAGCGGGAAAATTTGGGTGGCTTGTTGGGATGGCTAAATCACAAGAGATCTAGCATCGGTCGTTGGCGAATCTCATCAATTTCCTCCATGGTTAGTAGTCTGACCGGGCGTCGTGCATGCCTGGCCAACGTGCTCCGAATTTTTTGTCGTAGAACCCGTCGATGCTGTGTAGTTCTTCGCAGTCGTGGGCGCCTGGATTTCCCTAGTTCAATCGCTCGGTCAATCAGTGTGCCTCTGGTGTGAGACAAGGGGGAGCTCTGTTGTGGGAGTGGCTCTTGCGGCCATCCCGTGTCTGCTTTGAAGAAGTCTGTGATCCGTCTTTGAGACTGGCTAGCCTCGCCATTCATCAGGCTATCTCTGTGACTGCGCAGCTCGAGTAAGAACAAACCCAGACATCTCTGATCTTCGTATCCCATGACTCTTGAGAGTGGTCCAAAACCCTCTTTGAACAGGCAGTGGAAGCGACCTCGTATCTCGTAGTAGACGGGGCAGCGGCATGTATAGTGTAGCTTTGTCTCAGGTTCCGTGTTACACAAGGGGCATGTCCTGTCCTCTGCTGGTACTCCGCTGTACCTCCCAGTCTCAATCCGCAATTGGTGAGAAGATGTGCGTAACTGGCCAATAGAGAGAGAGAGAGAGAGAGAGAGAGAGAGAGAGAGAGAGAGAGAGAGAGAGAGAGCCGGCAACTCAATAACTTTAGAGGCGATACAATACAAGATACCTAGTGAAGACACTTGCCACACTTCTTTAGTGTGCCAAAGCTGGGTTGGGTAAAACCTCTAAAAATACCAAGATAGAAAGTCCAAAATTCGGGGAAAACGTAAAAATGGGCAAAATTCTTGGTGCCAACCCTATGTGCGCCTAGAATCCCTGCCAGGAGGCTAAAAGGGTGGCCAACCCACAACCAAGGGCCTAAGTGCTCACATGAAAGCTGGGAAGCAGGAGTGAAAGCCTTTGGAAGCTGAACATAAAGCTCTAACAACCCTTTAAAACATCTTTGCTGGCTATTTTCTAATCTTGGAATGGGCTTTTCACGATTGGAGCGATATTAGGACACATTCCGGAACGGGGCAAGAATTTGAAACACAAATTGAAATGACACATGATCGGAATGGCCTTTTAAAAATGCCGTGTGACTGGAACGTGTTCCGAGCAATGCAAGGGCCCCGAAAGGGTGTTCCGTGCTTCTATGTGCGAAAGAGCCTCCAGGTCAATAACTCCGCCCCATCTGCATTGTTGAAGGAAAATACCAGCCCCCTCTTAGGTGACCTATTTGCTGCAAGTTTGGTCGCGAGAAAGCTGCCAATCCAGCGATATCACATACTTTTTCCCTGATAGATCTGCCCCTCATCAAATAGAAGCCTCATGTTGAACCTAGAAGCTGTGAAAACAGATCAATCCATTAGCTTTTAAGTTTTCAAGTAGATGGTTTTCAGCCATGTAAAACCTAGATCTAAGAGCCCGATACTGACATGCCTCAGCCCAAGAGGTAGGAGTTGCTTGGAGCCATCGGGTAAAGGAGATTATAGCATCTGAGAGAGTGGACGGCTGGTACCAACTTCCGAGAGAGTGGATGGCTGGTACCAACTTCCAAGTTATCTATCAGTTTGGATCTTCATTGTAAGGTACCATTTTTGCAAGAGTATCAAGGTACAATTCTTTGTACATATTGTTTATGGAGCACAAAAGCAAATACAACTCTGGTAAGCGGAGTTGGAACTTGGGGATCCAGATCCTTTAGAGGGTTGGTTTGACCCTGTCCGCTCAAGAAATGAGATGGGAAGCTATGAAATCAGATGATCAAAACTGTGGATGCGGTGATCTACTTGCTATTCCAAAATTTCAAGACTAGATTATGCCCAAGTTAGAGCCAATGCAGTTTTCATTGCTTCAGCTTAGGGTCTTATTCGATGACAAGAAATAAGTGTGATCATGTGATGTCCTCTACTCGGAAATCTATAACACGTTAATGCTTTTGTCTTGTTTCTCCTTCATCCACAGAGAAAACATAGCATACTTGCTGTATTTTTGAATGTTCTGTCAGCTTTTGATATTTTTAACATCTGCCTTTGTTTTCTTTTTCGAAGCATAGGCTCACTGATAAAGCTATAAAAAGAGTGGCGAGCAGATATCACATAAGAGGAGGAAAATCAGAGTTCATAATAGATTATGCAGATTACAGGTAGGGTTTTTTCTAGCATTTATGTCACTGACATTTTTGTATTGTGGGAATTTCATTAATAAGGTTATTTCTCATCAGAGCCAAGTACAAAACACATGCACGCACGCACGCACGTCCTCAAAACTGCTTTTGAACAAGTCTACTGTTCACAGAGACATGAAGCTGTTCAGAAAATTTGTCTCATTGGCCATTGTGGCTTCTAGAAGATGTCAATAAAAATTGTCTTATTTTTTCTTTCTCCTTTTTCTTTTGTATTTTCAAATAAAAGCTGAGCCTGAAGGACTTTTGTGTCCTTGTAATCTTCCTTTGGATCTGATTGTAAAGCTTTTATCTTCCATGCATAGGGACATTCTCATGGTATCAACTATTAATGACTTGCGAGACCCTAAAAGAATTTGGGAGAGGGCATACATGGATCTTGGTGATGTTGACGTCTCTTTTCCCCTGTCATCTGGTACCTATTTCTTTACAAGTGACCAACATTTAAATGTTTTTCTTGCTTGCCCAGAAGGAACTCAATCTTACCTTCATGAAAAGTTCATTTTATTTTACTAGCAATTTCTAGGAACATCTAGCAAGGCTGGAGAGCGGGAGAAACAAAAGGAGGAGCTATTGAGAAAACATCTTCTTGCTGGAACAATTTCTTCTGCTATATCAAGGTCATTGGTGGCTCCACTTGAACGCTTGAAGGTAGAGACACTTTGACAGGTTGTGTCTGTGCGAAGGTCTTTTTGTTCAATCTAAGAACTTGTCAATGAGAGAATGTTTTGGTTTTGTTGAATATCTTATTATGTCTCCACAAGTTCAGAAAAATTAAAATCCTTTCAAAACATCTCAAATGCATAAATGAAGGGTGAGTCTAGGAACTGCAAAGCCTCATGGAAGTGGAAAGTCAAAAGACTTTGCATGTCTATATAAAGAGGTGGTCTCGTGCATGCAGTGTGTGTATCATTTTTCATTTGTATTCTTTTTTGTCTTTAACTTTTTGTTTTTGGAGTTTCCTCGCACTATGTATTTCAAGGGGCAATGTCCATACTGAACTTGTGTAATTTGTATCACAGTTACTATCAATGGTTAATCCAGAATTTATGAAGGAGGGTCTATTTCAGACATGGGCTAAACTATGGCAGTAAGTAGCATGTAGAGTTACTCTATGGGTTCCATGCTGTTTTTTCTGATCATCCAGTTTATTGAGTGCAGGGAGGAGGGTGTAGGAGGGCTATTTAGGGGCAACCTGCCAAACCTCATGAGAATTGCTCCTACTAAGGTAAACATTTTACGGACTTTAAAGCCCTCGCATTTGGCCAGCTGATGAGGAATGACCTCTTACCTGGTGGTATGCTTTGGGAAAGTCTGTGTCCATTTAGGTTTTATAATCTTGTAGCGAATGGTATTGTTTGCAGACCTGGACAGAGTACAAAATCAGTAATCTCAAATTTTCCTCTGTAACTTGTTAATCCTAATTTTGATGCTGAAACCTTTTTAGGTTGTGGAGTATTTAGTGTATAAAGGCTTGGAAGATTCCTTCAAGAAAAATAAGAAAGGGGATATTGCTGAAAAGGATTTTGTGCTGATGGGCTCCATAGCTACAATGTCGGGAACTTTTATCTCGCATCCTATTGACACTGTTCGTACAGCATTAACAACCCAAGTAAATGGAGCTCGAAAAGGATTCCTGCAATCTACTCAAGCTATATTAAACAGCAAAGGGCTTTTCGGGCTCTATAAGGGAATTGTTCCAAATATGGTAAGTGACCTTGGGTTAAGCTTTGAATTGAACAGTTCATCCCTTTGGATCCCTCCAAGTTGGACATTTCTGAATTCTACTTGCACTGAAATTGGGAATTTGATCATAAATTTTACAAAATGTTGTCTGTGTTGAGCAGATGCGGGTTGCGCCATATGCTGCTATCAACTTTTTTGTGTTTGATGAATTAACGAAATGGCACCGGCAGAGGAATGGGCCTGGGGGTGAGCTTGGATTACCATTAAGTGTATGCTACGGGTATGGCCCTTTTATTATCTTTTATTATCTTGGCCTACATTCAATTGTAGACTTGCACCAGCTATGGGCATCTCTTGAGTTTTAATCAGCTTTGCTAAAGTGTATTGATCGGAAGTGCAGCAGCTTTAGAGAAGACAACATTGTTAACAATTGGACATGGCTGGTTGTAGGGTTCTTGCGGGTGCAGCTGCTCAAATTGTGGTATACCCACTGGAGACTGTTCAACGACGGTTACAAGTATGTTCTGATTGCATGTTGTGAGATTTATAATCAAGGCAACATTACTCTTAATCATTGTGGACAAGGAGACAATATGTAGCTCTTTGGTTGCATTGTTGTCGCTATTTTTTGTAACCTGCATTGAGTCACTTGCTCAACAGGCTAATGCTGCTCAGCAATCTTCAGTACTCTATCAGAATATGCTCCAAGCTTTTCGAATTATAATTCGAGATGAAGGAGTGGCTTCTCTATATGCAGGTGAAACATGGCATATCTGTCAGTTGCTCATGAATTATGTTCTATGGGTGTGTGAGGGGAGTTAGTGTGCATGAAGGTGCATATGTGGTCCATTGAAATTTGAGCCAAAATCTTTTTAGAGTAAATGCAACAATAGTTTCTTTGCAGATTATATGATGGTCCTGCTCTTTTCTTGTTTAACCCATACTCTCAGGACTTTCACTTTCGAGTTCAACCCTCTTCTTTCTATTTTGCTCCCTTGTCATAACTAAGTTCTGCTTGTTTGAAATTTCCTTTTTTCTGAAGGCCAATTACCTCATGCTGTTTACACGCACACATAGCCACCTTAACCACTAGGTTACAAACCCGTTGGCACACACAAACTTTATTGATTGAAAGTATGGCATCTAATGCTTGTAACAGGGTTACTGCCAAATACATTAAAGCTGGTTCCTGCTGCGGTGGTTTGCATTCTTGTGTATGAAGCTGTCCAAAGAAATTTGAACACCAAGCAATCTGCAGTACAGTAACTTCTTTATTCTGGGCTTCTTGATGCCGTGATAACATTGGGTGTGCATCCTTAGTGTACTCAAGCATGAAGGTGTGTAAAGGTGGTCTTGTCATCCTTCTGTTCCTCCTCCCCACAAGTTGGAATGACGTACGTCTTCTAACCTGCCATCCGGTTCATCGGTTGCCTGTGAGCTTCAAGTCTATGCAGTAAAGCAGAAGATGGAACGATGTGATGGGCAGGTGCAAGAAAGAGGGGGACTGTTTAGTTGGAAAGACACATCGCCAATGGGTTTCCTCGGGTGTATATATATTTGCAATGATGGAGCCCTTTACTGTCTTCGTGATTGTAATGTTAACTTCCAACACTCGTCCGGCTGCATTCAGCTGTTGTATCAGTAGATGAGAAAATTTTCCAACATTTGTAATACAAATTTCTTCAATAAATACCAGTGCTCAACCAGCACTAACTGTTCTAGAGGTTGCTGAGCCATGAAGACTATTGGCGCATGCACATGTATGCGACACGTAGCTCTTTCTAGGTACTGTTGTAAGGTTGTTTTGAAGATTTTATTGATTATTTTCTCAAAGAATCCTGAATGCTTAGAAGGATTATGCAATTTTCCTCTCAAAAGGATTCAGGGTCTGAAATGTTGGAAACTACATTCTTCAGCATAAAGGAGATCTATTGTACTTACGTAGTTTCAGCGAATGCGACATGACAGAAGGAACGGTTCGTTGGCAAGCCTCACATGGTTCTCCAACTCATAATGTGACCATGTATGTGCAGATGGCTTGGAGGGTGTCTACTGTTGAATGCTTCTCGCCTTACTTGGAATGAGGGTGTCTACCCTTGGATGCTTCTCTCCTCTTTGGAGACACTCACGAGCTCCAATGCAAATGATCAAAAGGCCATGGTCAACAGTTGGGTGCCCTAGAATGGTTGGTACGAGGATGAGCGTCGTGACATCGAGGCATGTAAGGAACAATGTGAGCACATTCCACATGAGCCTCATCCATTGTGTTGCTGGTGACCTTTACCTCTGATATGCTGGTATGGCTCTAACGAAATGCAGCGCCAAAAATCTCAAAGTTTTAACAACTTAGTAGTTAGGAGCAGAATCTGGATTCACAAGATGCAGGATCAAAAATCTCAAATAACAACTATGTATGTCTGGTCAACTAAGTAGGTGCCTCATATTTGTTTTGAGCAAAATTTCCACCAAAACTTGTAAAGATGGAAAGTAAAGGGGGTTGAGCATGCATGAAAAATGAAATATTAATTGAAGTATTTCAAAAGCCAAAAGCTATTAAGATGAAAAATGAAGGGTGGGTTGAACACATGAGAACTGAAAAGGTCAAGCATTGGAAACTTGAAAGTTACCTAGGACTGCGCACATTCTCATTTTTGTGTGCGCAAGACACTCCCTCTTTGGAGGCATCTCTCTCTCTCTCTCTCTCTCCCCCCCCCCCCCCCCCCCCCCCCCCCCCCCCCCCCAAAAAAAAAAAAAGAAGCTTGTAACACTATGAAATGATTTTAACAAGCGAGAGAAATGTTAAAGAATCTAAGAAATGATAAAGAATTTAAGATGGCTTGTCCAAAAATGAAGAGTATTGTTAAGAATGTGTGTGAATGTATGAGAGAAAAGAGTGTTCAAGAAATGAGAGCAAAAGCAAAAACAACCTTTGTATTTTCAATCTCAAGATTTACCATTAAAGAAAAAACAAATTGAAGGTGTCCAATTATGAGTTTTGTTTTCAAGGGTCATGTGGCTTTTCTCTTCATTGACTTGTTGACATTTTTTGTAGCAATAATATGGCCTCTCATCTCTCCGGGTGCTTCAACCATGCTTTGTGTGATTGTCTTTATCCCTTTTATGATGATGCAATATAAGAGTTTTGTTCATCTTTGTTTAAAATTCTACTTTTGCTCGCTTTTTTTTCACTTGGGTAATGGAAATCCTCCTCTAATACTAGCATCGTGTCATCCCCAAATAATTATGGTAGTGTTTAATTGAATCAACCCTTCACTTATTGTGAGAGGTACCCCTCTCAATTACATGCATCTTTTATTATATTGTGTGAAAATCCCCTTAGAACTTGGCTATGATGGCCAGATTTTATATTTATTTTTGTGCAAAACTCACAATCGTGAGTGAATTATATTAATCAACCCAAATAATTACAAGGTCTTGTCATGCTCGTGTTGAGCCATGACATCATCCAGGGACCATAATTACATCGGCTATCAGGGTAGCCATCCCTACCAGCTCGCCCCCTTATCCTTGATACATAAGGTCCATTATCATGTTCTTCTGAGATCTTTTAGTTACCGATGGCCAAAATTTTCCCCGTCTTAGGCATGTCCGCTGCTGACAACAAGGCGCAAGTAGTCCTAGAATAATCCTCCAAGTGTTGTTTGTGCCCGAGCGTCCATAGTAGTACTTTGCTTTCTTGTATAATTTTTGCGAAGCTTGCCACCTCAAGACCTCCTTCAAACACACGGCAGTTCCTTGTCTGCCATACATTATGTAAGAAGAAGTACCTGACGATTTGAGTGCTGATGAGGAGGGCAGGACCACCTGAGTTCTTCCCTCCAAGGAATAGATCGTTCTTTGGACCCGCTTGCATATTCTCCCGGCGAGGCCTTTGATAGTCGGGCAATCCATGAAGAGGTGGGCCAGATCTTCACTAGCCAACCTACACCCCAAGCATCGATCTGACCCAATCCCTCTTTTCTGAATCTTCACCCCTGTCTCGGTAGAGCACCCCAAATTAGCTTCCATAAAAATACCTTCATGTGCTGCGGAACCTTTGGCTTCCAGATGTTCTCCATTACTTGCTCCCACCTTTCCTCTGGCCATTGTTTTTTCCATATCTTGTTAAGGGGGCTAGACCAATTCTTCTTATGCATCATTGTATGATAAATGTCTTTAGGATGGGGTTTCCATAACAGATTGCTTCCGGGCCATTTCCAGGTATTCCAATCAAACTCCGAATCACAAATAGGCATCACTATATTGTCAAGCTCTTTCATCACTTTGTGGACGAGCAAGACCTCCAAGCTATTCAATTGGTACTAGGTAACCAGAAGGTCAATGGTTTTCCAACTCTTGTTGTCATTGTCCCAGAAGTGCCCCAATCGATTCAGACCCTTATTATTTAGCGCCTTGGCCGTCTCTATCTAATAGGGAATTTGTGGTAGATTTACAACTTTGGAAAGCCAAGGGGACCAATGCAAAATGGAGTTCTTGAAGTATCTGGTTTTTTCCCCCACTTTAAGACTCCTGCTGCTCTATTGCATTTTCTTACCAATTCTCCTGAGTTGTCCCCTAGTCTTAGGGTAGACCACGTCGAGGCTAATAGCTTGTCATGAACCTCCACTCCTCTTCACTTTCCACCTTTCGAGCCAAGTTTAGCTGCTCCTATCATATCTTTGATCATGACAACCCAAACTTGATCCTGTTTAGCCAAGGAAACAACAAATTTGGTGCAACAAGCTTTTGCATGGGCCACAGGGTTCAAAATTCCGAGGTCTCCTTGATTCTGCGGCTGAGCAGCTGATTCCCAACGAGCCCATTGCCATGGCCTGGAGGATTTCGTGTTGTCTTTCCATAAAAACCTTTTTATTGGTTTTAAGAATTCTTTCTAGTGACACTTAGCCATCTTGAGAAGCGGGCTAGTGAAGGCAATATAAGGAATCATAAAGGCATTTATCACTTTTATCCAACTTGGGAATGGGAGAAGAACATACTCACACCTACTCATTTTTGTTTTGATTTTTTCAAGCACCCACTCAAATCTTTGCTTGTGAGTTACGTCCAACCCCAAGGGGGCTCCCAGATGTTTGAAGATATTCCCTTTTGTGACAATCTCCCCCGACTAGTCAAAAGGGTCAAATGAGTCATTTTCCGAAAGGGAGATCAGCCTTGACTTTTCTATATTACATTGGGACTCCGAAGCTACTGAGAGTATTTGTACAATCTCCAGAGCTTTCCTGATGAGACCTGGGGGCACGCCTTCAAGAAGAGGAGAGAATCGTATGCAAAAAGTTTTGCTAGGAGTTGGCTATTTCCTGGTAAAGCCAAGCCTTGCAACTCCCCTAGTTTCGCACTAGCTTCGAGCGTCGTGATTAGAGGATATGATCCTATGGCAAAAAGCAGGGGGGGGCAGAGGGCATCCCTGCTTAATAGACCTTTTGACCTCAAAAGGGCCTACAATTCTGTCGTTGAATAGGAGCTCTGACTTGCTTCTAGCTCCCAATACACTTACTAGATGACATAGGCGAGGCCCAAAGCCTAGAGCTTCCATGACGGCTTCTATATATATCCATGTTATTTTGTCATAAGCCTTATCCGGTCCAACTGTAGCAGAAAACACTCTTGCTTTGTGACAATTACGTACTCGATGCCCACCATTGCTGCCAAGATGTTATCGTAAATGGTCCTTCCTTTGATGAACCCATGTTGATGGGGAGAGATGATCTTGATTAGTAAGGGAGCCGGTCTGAGGGCTACAACTTTAGCAATGATTTTGTAGGCTACCAACATCATCGTTATAGGATGCCAATGTTTCAGTTGAGAACAATAGATCTATTTTGGGATGGGTTTGATAAGCCCTCTCTTTACACTTATCTCCAACGACCCTTCGACAATGGCTTTATTGGTCAACCTTGTGATTGGGACCTTGAGATCGTCCCAAAATTCTCTATAGAATTCCACCCTCATCCCATCCTAACCAGGGGACTTTCCCTTGCCAAGGGCTTGCAATGCTAGTAAACATTTGTCTTCGGAAAATGCCCTTTCCAAGAAATTAGCTTCTGAGTGGGGAATCTTCTTCTTGACACTCTGAAGTAAGGTCCCTCTGGCTTCTTCCACTTCTTGGGACTGGATGTCTGGCCGTCCAATGATTTGACTAAGATAGCTCAGCATCAGACCAGCTATCTCATCCTGGTTATGAATTGTTGTCCGTTTCTCATCATAGAGCGAGCGGACGTGGCCTCGGTTCTTCTTGATTTTTAAAGCCCTAAAAAACTGAGCTTGATTAGAAGCTGCAGGTTGAAGGAAAGTCTCCCTGGAGAGAAGCCTTGCCTTTTTTATATCTTCTAACTGCTCATTAGCAAGGTTAGATTTGGCTTCGAGCCATCGTTTGTGCTCATCCTTAGTAGCAAGCCCATTGGATTTTTTGGAGGTAAGCAATTGTACCTCCGCTGTAAGATGCAGAAGGTGTACCTTCCTAACTTTCTTGATTCGGGGTCCGAGGTTTTGATTGCTTTCTGCATGCTCCGAGAAAAGAGGTCCCACACATTGTGTTTGTTGAGGTCAACATCTTTTTTGAGATTACCCAGTGCTTTCTTGGTTAAATTCCTGAAAAGAGGGTCTTTGAATAGGTGTGCCCCTGTTACTAACAGTTTTCCCCCCCCTTCTTGGGGTCTACTCCTCCCCTGTAATCTTCTTAAAATTTATGTGCAGAGGTATGTGATCCAAAAGGCTATTTGTTGGGACTACCTTCATCTCCATCGACGACGGTATCCAGTCAGCTTGGTGTGAGCAATAGCATCTGTCCAGCCTGGACGTAATGCGGGCATACTGGAGGCTTGTGTAGGTGAAACCAGGTGTGCTGTTCCATGGGCCGATTTCCCATAAATCGATCATCGCCCATTTTTTGCACAAACTTTTCCATTTAGACCTTTCCAAGCCAGCCAGCATACTGGAGGATCCTGTTCTATCCTTACTTTTTTCTACCATATTGAAGTCGCCAACCAACAACCCCTCGCCTTTAATAGGAGTATCTCTAAGATGCATCCATAGTTTAGCTCAGTCTTTTGCATTGCAAGGGCCGTACACATTCACAATGGTTAAGGAATGCCATTCCCATCTGATTCTAATCCCTAGGATTCTACCGGATGGGTGGTTTAGAACCAAATTCGGCTCCAATTCTCAGTCCACAATGCTGAGGACGCGGCTTAAACCGTTACTTCCTTCTCCATAGAATACTAGTTTCTTTCCTAGCGCCTTCTTTCTCTTGCTATGGGCATCTAAGTGGTGTTCCTTGATGGCCCATCAGTTGACTGCCTTCTCCTATCTTATTTCCTCCCAGAATAGGGTACTCTTCTTACGGGTTTTCAACCCCTTTACGTTCCAAGATTGGATAGTGAGAGAATCCATGATTTTAAGGGGTTCATTGGGAAAGAGAAACAAATTCTTCAACATCCGAATCATCCCCGCCCTCCCCCTCTCCTTGGTCTTAGGAGAATCGGGGGTTCGAAGTCAGGGGATTTCTTTCTTCCAGTGCTGCAAAAGGATTGTGCAGTGGGACAATGAACTCCCCTCCTTTCAATGGGGTAGAGGTCGGACTAGAACCTTTCCCCTCAACTGTTCGCACGACTTGAAGCACTTTGGAGTCTCTTGCCACCGCCTTCACCCTTTTGGCTCTTTTCAGGGACTTGAACAGCCATCACCGTTGTGACTGTCATAAATTTCGGGGTAGCAGCGGGAGTAATGATCTTATTATTATTGCATGCACCTTCGAATATTCGTTGTATGGGAATCGATTCCTCCATAATCTTTTTTTGCATTTTTATATCCATCATACCTTCTTTATCCTTCCCTGCATTTGCCCCTTCGTTATTGTCTCCTTGCTTCTCTAGCCTTTCCACCTGGGTTTCCATTTCACTGGGGGACTGTGGTGCCAGAGCTGCAGTACCATTAGACTTCAAGGGGCAATCCTTGGCGAAGTGTCCAAAGTTGTTGCATTCAAAATATGTTCCAAAGTTAAGAGGAATAGTAACAAGCCCAGCTTTGACATTGATTACCATGCTCTTAGGTGGCCTTTTAGACACATCCAAGCCTTTTAGACAAACCCTGTTTGAGGTTCTGCCAAACCCTCTCTTTCTAGGTATAAATAAGGGAGCGCCCAGTTGACTAGCGAGCATCTTGAGATTATCCCACAGCCAGCTAGGCAGTCCCACAAACTCAACCCACATCGGATGAAACCCTTGTAGAGATTCAACTGAGTTGAATACTGGCTTCCAAGGCACCACACAGACTGTAGTCTTATTAAATACTAGGGGCCATTTGTCGAGGATCTTTTCCACATCGGAGGCCTCTTTGAATCTCATTGAGCAAAACCCTTTAGCTAGGTAAAAAGTACTTTCAACTGCTCCTCCATGACCATGAGGCCCCTGAAGCCATTGAATCATCTCAAACCTGTTTGGGATTCTTGCACTGAACTCAAATACCAGCGTTAGTTGAGCTTGCCTAGCTAACTGTTTTTTGATAAGTGTTGGTTGAATCGCTACAGTAATAGCCTCGACAACCTCCACTTGCTGTGGCAAAGACTTTCTCAAAGCAGCACAGGCCCGATCTGCCAACCCGTCTTCAACCAGCCCACCATAATCTGTTCGAGAGCAAGTTCTTTTGTTGTTGTTAGGGCCGCACTCAATCATTTTGTTGACTTCCTTGAGCTCTTACTGTAGTCTAGCTCTTGTATTCTGCAGTTTTCCAATATCTCCTTCACTCGACAACCCTTCTGTTGAGCCTTTTCCATAATGCTTAGTAGAGTTAGGCCCCTTGAGTAAGCAAACGAGATGCCTGGCCTGCGAGTTGCAGATGCACTTGACGCCTTATTAACGTTCATACATATGGGACCTTGAGGAACCCCGTCTTTGAGGGTTTTTACCTTGAATTTGCACTCTTGAGCTGAGCCGATTTTCTCTCTTGTTTCTTCATAGGGAACTTTTTCGATCGAGACAGTTTTGTCCTCTTTCGTGGTTGAAGCTTTTGGCAAATTGGGGTTCGACATTGTCGCATCATCCAACGGTCTCAAGACCGAGCCATCACCTTCATCCATCGGCACGGCTAACTCCATTTCGGGTATTTTACCCGCCGCTAACATCTTTGAAAATTCGACAATATCGGGTTCCATTATCGCGCACAAAATGCCACATTCCACTTGCTGGTTGTGGTTGTTATAGCAGCACCTTAAGTGGGTGTAATGAAGACTAACACTAAAAAGCACAAACGATTATTAAGAGATAATAATTGCCATTTGGGCAGGGACAATAATACTAAAAAGCACAAATGATTATTAACCGATAATAATCGCGATTTGGGCAGGGACAATAATCGCTTCCTGGATAGGTAAAATGTGTGCGCAATAAGGAGCATGCAGCGAACAGGAGGCGGCTCTAGAGCTCAAGTAGAAGGTCAAGCAGGGGCTCGCCAAGGATCCCCTCTCTTTGTAAAAGCAAATCCGAATGAAAATAAGCACGTAAAAAGATAAGCAAGCACAGGGATGGTAGAAGCTAAGCTCGAGGGTGGGATAGACGAAGGGTTTGTGAGCATTGATGGAGCTGGAGCTGGAGCTATTGTTCGCAAGTAAGTAGGCTTGTTGATGGTGGGCTACTGCTCGTAGTGCCTCAGGCCCTTTGGGAGGCCTACGAGTGCTCAAGCCACCATTACGACTAGTCGTCACAAAACACCATGGTCTCCCTCACCAGGAAGGACTTTGCCTTAAGGAGGCTTTGGGCTTTATGATGGCCAGATATTGCTGATAAGAGTGTTTGGCAACGGTGTTGAAATCTTGTGAATTCACTTTTTTGAAACATATTTAGTGGACTCACTGCTTTATAGGTCGAAACTATAGGGCATGACATCCGCAGCCAACCGAGAAAGGGTGTTGCGTATGTGATGCTACCCCAACCGACCGCTTGACTATGTTTGAGATATCTACCCATGGCCGATTCACATACCAACTTACACACCTAAGCATAGGATAATCCCAACTCACACACCTAAGCATAGGATAGTCCCCTTAAACCTCCCAACTTACACACCTAAGCATAGGATAGTCCCCTTAACAAAGAGACCCACGTGGCTTGATTCATTGTGGATCTCAAAATAGAGAAAGTCGTCTCCTTTTAGTAGGGTTTGAAAAGGCAATGAGAGGCTCTCAATGGAGGTGGTTAGGGATTGAAATGCGAACTTGCAAGGATGCACGCATCTAATTTAATAGAAATATTATAGAAAATGCGAAATGAGAGGAAGTTGACAATAATTGCAAATGCACCAACAAATTATGCTCTTTTGATCAATTCTTGTGGAGAAGAATTGACCCAAAGTGTGTTCCATTTGGTTTACATACAATGATTAAGTGCTAAGGTTTTATTGAGGATCCTAATGAGGGGACACGAAAAGAGATAAGAGAAATCCTAAAGCTTCACTAATTGGGAGTCCTAAGAAAGTAAAAAGTGTTTAAGCTACTAGTTTCAATCAGCTAAGGGATTATTGGATTAGGAGTGGCTCATTGGGACTCTGGGGAGGTTAAAGAGTCATTAAGCTACTAGTGCTAATCACAGTTAAGGGCTTATTGGATTATACACAAGAAGATTTAGAAATAACGGAGTCTTTTTCAGTGTTTTTCATACCATGCATAACATCATGAGCTCCTGTTCGAGAGGCACCACATACCTATAGCTAGGTACGATTGGGGACAGAGGACCATCCGTCTCCCCACACACCGGGCGACGGTCCCCTACCCCCAATCGTACCTAGCTAGGTATGCAGTGCCTCCGTCACAGAAATTCATGATGTTGAGGTAAGTCACAATGTGGGAATTATTGTGAGAATTTGTCAAATACTTATTGTGTTAGTGGAAGGGTAGTGGCTCATTGGGAGTCCTAGGAGGTTAAATAGTGATTAAGTTACTAGTGCTAATCAACTAAGGGTTTATTGGATTAGGAGCTACTAGTGCACTAATGCCTCAACTACCTTCTAATAAGCCCCAAAGTCAAAATTGGGCGGACCGGCTCGGTCTATTCAAGTTCTATTAATTAATTAGCGAGCAAGATTCCTTACGAATCTTCCAAATCTAAAAGCAAAAGGACCTACGACTACATTCATGCACCAAATGAAGTCTTTTGCAGCTTGCACACCCTACGTCGGATGACGTCTCCATTCTCCAGCCCCAGCTGCATCCTTCGACTCCTGCTTCCTTCGCCACCAATGTACGTTGCCTTTGCCTGGACCCATGCACCATTGCAGGTCTAAGCCGGCTTGAGCCTTGTGCCGCTGCAACCTCAACTCGCCACCCTCCTTAGCCCAGACGTACACCCGCTCAGGTCGTCACTTTGCTCAGATCTAGACTGCAATGCGCGCGAGAGACCGACCGACCAACTCTTGCCATGTGTGCTCGCGAGAGAAGTATCTGCAGACCCGGAGGACTCTTGATCGTCGTCCATCACATCACGGAGTAGAGCGCACACTAAAGCATTGGGGCAAAAGACTGCGTGCTCTTACATCGTGCACTTTGCACACCTTCGTCGCCAACCTCTTGAGCTGTTACATCTCAAACTTGCAAATTGAAAATGCGAAAGGGAGAGACAAGGGAGAAATGCCATGCATGATGCAAACTGACGTGCTTTCGAGAGCTGGACTCGCCTCGCCACACCCATACACACACACACACACAAACAGACACACCCTCTCCCGCCATGCCCTGCATCTCTGCACCTGCTCCATCTCTCTCTTCCTCTCTCCCCTTGTCGACCTCTTTCTCTCCTCGTCGACGTGCGTCCCTTGTCCGCCCTCCCACTTGTAGTCATGAGCGAAGCCAACTCCTCCAATCCTCATCAACCACAAAAAATCGCCTCTCTCTCCACAAACATCCTGACACACGTCATCTCTCTCTCTCTCTATCTCTCTCTCTCTCTCCACACGTGCCATCCACACCGTTTTTCTTCCTCTAAGGCATACGGGTATCTCCACATATTCTTATTAAAACAAATGAAAAAAAGATTGTAGGGACATATATTAGCTTGCCCACTATTTGGCTCTACAATGACAAAACCCATTAGAGTTTCTACTCAAGATTCCAAGGGAATCTCACAAGAATATCACAATTGTAAAGCAAAAGTCCTGTGGTGGCTGTCGCCATCCCCGGCGCAACTCAACAACTCACGTCGCCCTCCCTACTGCCAAGATACCCTGCGCTACCCCTTCTTCATCTGCATCGCCCCCTCCATAAGCAGCTCATCACTACTTGGTCCCGGCCCATCATAGACTGTGCTTAGTGCCTCCCCTTCGTTGTGCGATGTACTATGTTGTCAAGGTGCAGGCATAGGTGATTGCATTTAGAGAAAGGCCTCCACTTTGCATCTGATGAAAACAGCATAGAGGTTCTGTGCCATGACCATGTCGAGTACATCCTGTTATTAATCTGTTATTGATGCGTTCCAGAGAGAACATTCGGGACTGGTACTGCATCAAGAACTCTAATTTAGCTGTTTGAAAAACTCTTCGCACCGTTGCATACAAGCAAGGTCGCGCTCTTCTGCATGTGACCTCTTGGATTTTGGCCTCAACTGCTCTCTCCTGGTGCAACATCTTGGACTTCAATACCAGGGTGTTTCGTTTCTCTCTAGCAGATTTTCCATCTTGACCTGCTATAGTAGCTGCTCTATGGCCTGGATGGTAGGCTTCTGCTCACTTTCGGCTCGTTGCTTAGCTGCTTTTTCTTGTTTTATCTAATCTCTGATCTTCCTTTCCATCTCCACATCTCTAGCTTGTTGTCTGGGCATCATGTGTGTAGGGAAACCTTGTCGAACTGCTTGCAAATATCCTCTGGCTACGGAGAGGGAGAGAGAGAGAGAGAGAGAGAGAGAGAGAGAGGGATGCTGCCTTCGACAGCTGATGTTAGGATGAATGACATCATGTTGCAAGTTGAAAAAAATAACCCCTAACCTACCCCCCTTTTTAGGAGATGTTTTTTGACTCTCGGGAATGCATAATTCTCAACTAAGGGTACAAATGGCTACACTTGGCGTGGAAAGCATGTAGAGTTGCTACCATATTCTGGTAGTGGTGAGTGGATACGTTTAGGACCGCTAGGAAACTTTTTTCCCTTAGAGGTTCCCCCCTCTCCCCTCGTCAATAAAGGACACGGGCAAAACTTGTGGGATCAACGACTGGAGATGGATCAGCTGTTGATCTTTCCCAATGTAAATAAAAAGTCTAGGGTTTCGTGTGTTGCGTCGACCCCTTGAACCCATGACCTCCCCCTCCACAGCCTCTAGCTCTAACCACTTGCGCTGCGTTGTTGAAAGCAGTGCGTCTTTGCACGATAAAAAACCTGCCCCCCCCCCTGCTGCGTCGATCCGACGGCCCATATCACGCGCCCAGCCGATAAGTCATCCCTATCGTAGATCCCACGAGTCCCACCCCGTGACACTTGTAACGAGCCTGCCCCCCCCCCCCCCCCCCCCGAACCCTTTTCCTCTTTCTCTCCATGGCCTTTCGGCTTGTATTACACCCATCACTCCAGGGCAAGACTTATCTTTGTATGAGCATAGTACTCCACAATACTACTTCTAGTGTTGTGTGCTCTTGAGCTTCTCCATCATTTTCTTAATCTTAGGGTGCATTCTTGCAGCTGTATTTCCCACAACTGGTATCAGAGCAAGCTTCAACATCCGGCTGCAGCCTCACGATCACCCTCATGGCTAATTTTTTCAGATTGAGATTATTTTTAGCAAATGTTTGTGGGGTTGGGGGGGGGGGGGGGGGGGGGGGGGGGGAGAAGTTTTGCTTCAAGATCCTTTCGATCTCTGCTAAAGCAGAAACGAATTGAAATCCTATACTATGGAGCACTACACATGCAATTTTATTGTTTCGTGATAATCTAGGTTTCTACAGAATATACACTTTCTAGTGTTTTGTGGATTGTGCTTTCGGAATGTTTTTTTTTGCAATGTTTTCGGAATCTAAAGAGGCAATACCATCATAATGTTGCATGCCTTCAAGATGCAGCATTTGGAGAGAAGCCCTTCCTTCATATCCCAAAGCCTATTGGTCCTAACCTCCTCAAGCAAATTCTACAAGTCATGCATCCAAGAGTAAACACATGGCCTCTTTTAGCAACATAGGCCCTTCACATTTGGGGGACCCTCTGAAATGTAGATGTACCCGTTTCAAAATTTATGGTGCTCTCTGGATATCAAACTCTTCTCCCTACTTTCCATGTTGAGAAATTTAAATACTTGAAGAGGTTAGCAAGGGATACTTGTTGTTGAAGGCCGAAAGCTGAAATAATCAAGAATGCCAAGTCAAAAAGGGCCCTTTTTTTTTATCTAGAGGGTGGGTGAAGGAGCCCCTACATTAGAAGGTGTCAGAGATCATGTAGCTCATTTAATGAGCTGTGAAATACTAAAGGGTGCATGTGGCAACCTCTTTATTTACTACCCCCCCCCTCAAGCACTATCTAACAAGGGGTCTTAATGCCCCCCAAGCGGTGGGATCTACAGCCGGGAAGTGCGAGCACAAAAGCAAAGAGACGCGTGGATGTTGATTGCTAAAAGTAAACAAGGGCATGGGCGGCAAGGGGGATGCAAATTCAATTTATAATCAAGGGCGCTCATAGTGGTTTCAACAAACCACACGCGCCTGTGTGGTTAGCTCATTAGCCTTCCAAACGCGAGGTTGTGGTTCAAATCTGGCTCTGGTTCGTGCGTTGACCTTTTGTAGACCCTCCGTCCGCCTCGAGATTCGTTGCCCACTTCCCAGTTGTAGATCCCACCACTTGGGGGTCATTAAGACCCCATGTTAAATAGTGCTCAATCCCTCTCCCCACCCCACACACGCACGCACGCACACACACACACATACACACACACACAACCTTTAGATGCACTATGTGGGAGTCCTTTTAGCCTCTTCACGATGCTAAACGTGTTTGTTTCAAATGAAATGTATAGAAGTGACCAGAGGAAGGTCATCAATATGATACATGCCTTCAAAACGCGACATAGGTAAATGTGTTTTGAGAGAAGTCCTTCCTTAGCTTCGAATGATAAATGATCTCCTACCCTCCCCTTTAAGTGCCACAGGGTCTTAACCATGGGATCAATGGTCCCAAGTGAAAGGCGAACTAGTGCTTGATTTAGACCATCGATCTGATGAAATTAAACTCAAGATCTCGAGTTTAGATTTTTCAAAATTAATCTTAGGAGGCAAGACTCATGGGGCCTTAATCTCAGGATGCTCTCGCTTCTCTAGCTGGGATTTGAACCCTCACCACTAGCTTGAGAGACAAGGGCCTTAACCATGAAGCCCACGCGCGCTTTCTTGAAGTAGACCTGATTCTCCATAAATTTAAAGTGAAAACAATAGACATCGACATAAAAACTAATCTAAGGATCCTGACTTTAATTTTTGTGGACCCCACCATAAAAACTAATCTAAGGATCCTGACTTTAGTTTTTGTGGACCCCACCATTAAAACTAATCTCGAGATTTCGAGTTTAGTATTCACCCTTCGAGGGA